>NC_064809.1:75127220-75281787 GCF_023721935.1 Panthera uncia
GCGGCGGCGGAGCTCGGCGGCCGGAGCCGGATCCTGTAGCCCGGGTGTGGGCCCGCGTCAGTCCGTCCCTCCTTCGGCCCCCTCTCTTGTCTTCCGGAGTGTGGCTGGCGGAGCCCGGATGGCGGAGCGAGGCCTGGAGCCCGCGCCGGCCGCGGTGGCGGCGCTGCCGCCCGAAGTGCGGGCGCAACTGGCGGAGCTGGAGCTGGAGCTCTCGGAGGGTAGGAACCGGGCGGGGGGAGCGAGCGCCCGGGCGCCGCTGCGGATCGCGGCGACAGGGAGAGCAGGTCCTCGCCGCGCGCCCTGCTGGCCGTGCGGGCGAGATGGGAGGAGGGTGCCGGAAATCTGGCCCGTGCTCCGAAGGGTCGTCTTCCCTGCTCTCGCACCCCATGAAGTGGGTTTCCTGAGTCGTTCATTGTGTTCTCTGGGTAGGGGTTAAGCAGGGGCTTCGGGGAGAAGTCCTCCCCGGGCCCGGGCTGTTTCTGCACTCCCTGCCCCTCAAAACCCGAGACAAAGCTGCGCCCTCCCGCTTCTTCCCGGGCGTCTGGGCACGGTGGGGGTGGGGGTGAGGCTGAGGCTGAGAGCAGGGTGGCTGACAGCTTTCGCCTGTCCTCTACCCTTTTCGAGGGGAGGGCCCCATGCCTGTTTCAGCTCCCCTCCCCCTTCCAGAAAAAGAGAAAGATACATGGGAAATCCGCAGCATTTCTTCTTCCTCCTTCTTTAACAATGCGAGATGCCTCCCCAGTGACAGGAGTGAGCTAGGAGCAGGGTGGGCCACTGAGGGTCCTAGGGAGATTGGAAGCAGTGGCATTAACCCAGAGAGAGACCCACTGTGCTGTTTTCACACCACCTTTGTCATAAGGGTTTTTTTTCCTGGTGCCTGTATTCGGGGTGAATTTTCCGCATCTGATCACCTTTTGGAGTCTTTGAAGAGAGAAGGAGGGTGACTACCGGTTACATGCAAATCCTGGCCGGCACCCTCTTTCTTTTGACAATGGGTTGGTGCAAGGAGGGTTGGATTTATTTTGAGAATTAAAAGAATGGAGTAAATCGAGCCACTGTTATTGGAGAAGTCCCTTGGACAACAATGAGAGAAACGTTGCTCTGTTGTGGGCATGTGATCAGGCTTCTTGTGCAGTTGTGATCAGTTCTCCATAAAGTTCCTGTTTTTATCAGGGGCTGACTCTGAGACAAAAGCAGCATTTTCTACAAGCTTGATGTCAGTACTGTGGTGGTGTCCTCAGAGTTGCATATTCTTACTGAGTTCCTTGCCAAAGGCCCTCTTTGCTGGCGTTTTTCAAGTGGATTAAATACTGTGGATTTGGAAGAGAAGAATGTGACAAGTTCCCAGGAGAGTTCGGACTTTTTGTTTACTTATCAAAGCATTCTCTCCCCCAGCCCCCTCCCCCGCCAATCCTTTACAATGAAAACCCAGAAGTGGATTTTGAACGTTGCAAATCCTGTTGGGCATACAAGGAAATAATTAATTTTTAATAACCCTGTTAGGTTTTCCCAATATATAGGGAGGTGCTGTTTTCATTTGCACTTAATTGCCAACATATTATTTTTCAATTAATCAGATAGGAGGGTGTTTTTTGCCCATCCCCAGAATCAGTGGTGGTGGATGAGTTGGTTTCTGTGACGTATTTAGAGCCTTACCATCGGTTCTGCCTCTCAAGATAACCTCATTCTTCTCCTATACTAAAATATTGTCATTAAATCTGTAATGATTTCCATTCAAATCTGACTTTTAAAACAGTTAACTTCATAGTAACAGATCAGCTATATTTGATTAGCCAGAAAAGGGAGCGCTTTGGCTGGTTGTTTGTGTCAGAATGAGATTAAAAATAGGAGTTGATTGCTTTTACACAGAGGGAAATCCTGGAAGCTCCTTATTCTTGGTATATCGGCTTCCAGCTGATTATTGTTTACTTCTCTGAATGTTTCTAGAAATGATTCTGAGGAACTGTTTCTAGGACTAACACTGATTAGCTCACCTTTCTCTGGTTTAGAAAGGTGTCAGACTCCTATAAACTGAATGTCAGGACAAGTTCCTGGTTTACTTTCTGATGCAGGATTGCTTTGGTTGACATATACTTAGTTTGAGTTGGTTTCGTGTAGATTTGTACTACGTTGTCCTGTATCTCTTTTAGCAATGGACAACTGGGAAAAATACAGTTGAAAAATCTTGGGCCTGCAGTATCAGCATCTTGGCCATCTGTCTTTTTCTCTTGCTTAAAAATACAGTACAGAGGACGCTTGACTAGAGAAATAGGTAGACATTTTTAGGGATTCAAGTGAAGTGAAAACAACCCACTATCCCCCGGATCTATAGCATGGGATATGTTTGTGATGTCTGTAGTATATTTTGAATGAATCCTGCCTGTTTGTTTATTGTACATTTTCTCTACAGCTGCTGCTCTGACAAAAGTTTTTTTTTTTTTTTTTTTTTTCTTTTTTCCTTTTGAAAAAAATGTGCTTTTAACTGTGTGTTTGTCATGTGTTGCTGGTTTGGGGGAACTTATTCCGTGATTTTATTCTTTTTTTTAAACGTTCGGGCCATAGTTGGTCCTAATTATAATGATAGCCTGAGCTGTATACTGTGAAATAAATTTCTTTGTGCTTGTCTGTATTTTCGGCTGCAGGCTTTGGTCATAGCTCCGCCAACTCTGGGCTGAAATGCAGGTTTGTGCCTCTGTGGGCTGTTTGCCGCAGAGCGCGTTGCAGAGCCCAGGGCTGTGTCTGGTGCTTCAGGCAGGTCACCGTGGACTTAGCGGAGAAAGCTCCTCGAGAATCACTTAAAGTTGAAGTTACAAATAATCATGAGCTTCTCTGCAGATGAATTGAATAGGTAGGAGGTTTCTACAGGTATTCCCATGCTGGGTATTTTCTTCATGATCCACATATATTCTTGTTCCTGCCATATCTATTACATGTTTGACAATAAACTCTGTTGCCTGAACTTTATTCACATGTTTTACCCGAGTGTATGCATCTAAAGTAACACTAATGATGAGATTTATTTGTTGAAACCTGTCATACAAAATACACTGTATAATGATCCTGTGCATTATGTCATCTGGGCTTTGCTGCAACTTGGTGATTAGGTAGAATAGATAGATGTTATTACCACCTCTCTTACCTTTTCTTTTCCTTCCTTCTTTCTTTTCTGTTTTCACAGAAGGGAAAACTTCGAAAGGTTAAGAGGTTAAGTGTTTTGGCTAAAGTTGCTCACGTAATAAGCGCCATTATCCTAAGCTGCCATGTAATTATGGCATCTGTTACCATCGGATGATTTAAATATCTTTACTGTTAGGGCACACACTGTTACCTCTCATTTTTACTCTAAGGAAATGCTATGTAACAGTTGTGTGCCACAGTTCTAAGTAGTCCCCTTGATTCTCTGTCTGAAATCTCTTCCTAGTCTGTCATTCACTTATTTGCTTCAACAGACATTTATTTTGTGCCTACTATGTGCTACGGATACAGAGGTGATCAGGGCTCTGTGTCAGCTTTTAAAGAGCCCTGAATCTGGTAGGGATATCACTTAAATACCAACCAAACAGTATATGAGACCACGATAGAGTTTTGTACAGAGGCTGCCTTCTAAGAAAAGAGGAAGCTATCTGCTTTGTTGTTGTGAAAAAGAACCAGCAGAGAACTATAAATATAAGATGGGATTGTGTGTCGAGATGGTTGTGATCTTGCCCGTGCAGTTCAGTCGTAAGTATGAAGGGAAGAGGGACATAAATCCCATACTTCTGTGGCTTGTCAGAAGTAGCTGAAGTCTTTCAGTGTCCAAAGATGACAGGAAAGTATTCAAGACAAAATAACACAGGAAGGACTCCTGCCTTTTGTGACTTGAACACTTCTCTGAGCACAAACACAACAAATACAGTCACATCCTCCCTTCTCCTATTCCATCACTTATCTCTGGAGTCCATAAAGCATGGTATAGGGCCCACCTTGAAGGTGGAGGGATAAGAGAGGGCCCCTTGCTAGGAGTTGAAGGGAATCCTCTTTAGAAGTGGGGAAGCAGTGGGGGAGTGGAAGAGGGAAAGGGGACGATGCTGGCTAGAGATCATATTTCACAAGTGGGCAAGTAAAATTAAGGAACCAGGAAACTGGGGAGTCCCTCCTGCTTTATCTACAATTGGGAAAGTGGTCCACTTTCCCCAAAATACATAGCACAGTTGTGAATTCATAGGATGTCCGTTTATCAGAAAATTACATCTAAGCAGTTGTCCTACCTAATGCTCGGAGTATTAAGGAAAACAGGGGTGTGGATTTTTAAATAACCCAAACTGGGCATTATCTAAGTGGTTTCCCCAAAACTTGCATGTATATGTTTTTGGTGGGCTACATTCATCTTACGCTGGAACTCATCTTTAGGAATTGCAGTCAGAGCCTGTGGCACATTCCTTTGAAAATCCTCATGGTGACACATTTTCTTTGAGGGTGGAGCTTCATTTTATAGGTTACTTGGAATCAAGTAGAGAAAAACTGGTGATGTTCTTTTGGAGTCCATTTTGGATCTTTTTTTTTTTTTTTTAAACGTTCATTTCAGAGAGAGAGAGAGCGCATGCGCACGCAAGTGGGGGAGGAGCAGAGAGAGAGGGAGACACAGAATCTGAAGCAGGCTCCAGGCTCGGAGCTGTCAGCAAAGAGCCTGACATGGGGCTCGAACCCACGAACCACGAGATCATGACCTGAGCCAAAGTCAGGTGCTTAACTGACTGAGACACCCAGGCAGCCCTATTCTTTTGGAGTCCAAACTAGGTGTGATCGAAAAAATTAGAGCGATTGTAAACCGACTTGAGTTGTGACTGTCAAAAAAGTAGAATGACGTAAACTGGTTTTGAGGGCAGTTCCAGAAGACAAGTGACAAATTGGTTGGTAGAATGAGTCTCCTACTGTAAAGGAGAGTGCTTGTTTGGACACCCTCATTCTGATGTGTTTTTTGAAAAATTATTCTTGTTTGACAGCCCCATAGCATCGGGCTGGAGTTTTGAATGAGAGAAATCGTTAACCCTTCACTTTCAGCCCAACCCCTGGTGGCTGCTTAGCACCTGTGTAAGGATTAGCACCTCAGGGGTGAAAGTTCGGATGATCAGCCAGAACGGGCCCTCACACTATATTTGTATCATGATTAGTACACTTCTCCATGGTCCTCTCTCAGGAATGCTCTTTGAAGAGCTCCTTCCTGCTTGCTTGCCCAATATATTTTCTAATATATTTCGGTTGTTTTTCATTTCACCCCACTGTAAGCTCCTCCAGAGGTAATTCATATCTTAAACCTCTTTAAACAGCTTCCCAACCATTTCTTTCTTGTACTGTTTCTTGTAAATTTTGGCTCACTTCAATTTGATTTGAAGTGAGACATAAAGTCCCTGTCTTGGGGGTTTGACTTTGGTCTGAGGCAGGGTTGCGTAATCATTTGAGAAGCACAGATTTTGGCATCTGTTGGGCCTGGGTCCAATTCCTGGCCTTCACTTACTAGCTCTGTGACCTTGGACAGACTTTGTCCCCTCCCTCATTTTAGTGTTTCCAGTTCTTAAAGGAATGACAATCTCATTGGAGTTGTAAGGTTTAAAATGAGCTGACTATAGTGTGTGGCATTCAGTGGTCACTTGGTATGTGTAATCTTTATTGTTTCTGATAGTGAATGGATGCATAGTGAGTGGCTGTTTTTAATATCTTGTGTTACTTTGCAGAATATGGTTCTGTAGGAAGTGATGACTGGAATCAATTTGTACACGTATTTTTTTAAAGTAAGACCTCACTCCACCATCAGTTGCTCCTGTCGGCACCCTCTACCCTTAGTTCAACACATGTTGGGTCACTGCAGACAGTTGACTGGGGCAAAAAAGAGTAGCTGGTTTGTTTCATACAGACATCTGGCGTGTGTACATTTCCAAGCCTGTAGGTTCTGGCAAATGGCTTTGAAATTTAAGCGTGGTTGCTGAGACTCAAGCATCTAACAGCTATGAAAAGGCACATGTGGGTCTCAGAGCCCTCAAATAGTTTTTGTCTCTTCCTTTTCTTAGTCCTCCGTTTGTCTTTAGTGAACAAAATCTTTCAGTTCCTCCTTCAAAAGTTTTCTTGGTCCTCTTTTTTTTTGAGTTGTGCTTACCACCAACCTTGTCTGGTCTTCTATCTTTAGAGTCTGATTTTTGTCTCCCTTCAGCTCTAGATTGATCCTTTGTTTTTTAAAGATACTGCTTTTATCTAAAGTCATTGCTAAATCCAAGGCTTTTGCCTCTCATTTCTTTAAATTCTAATTTTCCTAAAAGCAAGGATGGTCTCCTATATCCCCTATTCCTAGAGTCTAATGTAGTGCTATTGTATACATCAAGTAGTGCCCTTTCTTTTCGTGATTGATCATAGCCTAGAGGCGTAAGTGAGAGTTTTTCATGTTTTTGTGTTTTTTAAAAAAATGTTTAATGTTTCTTTATTTTTGACACACACACACACACACACACACACACACACACAGTGCGAGTGGGGGAGGGGAAGAGAGAGAGGCAGGAGACACAGAATCTGAAAGCAGGCTCCAGGCTCTGAGCTGTCAGCACAGAGCTCAACGCAGGGCTTGAACTCATGAGCTGCAAGATCATGACCTGAGCCAAAAGTCAGATGCTTAACCAACTGAGCCATACAGGCACCCCATATATTTGTGTTTATAATGAGCAGTTTGCTTTCCCTTGTGGATGCTTGTCCACGAACAAGATCACTTCTGAAGGCCATTTCTTTGGAATTCCATTGCCAATTTCTTTGGATTCATGAGTTGGCTTCAGTGGACCTGGAAATGCTGAAATCATGTGTAGAATTTTGAACATGAGTGCTTATGCGTATCTTTTTGGGAAGCAGAGTTTATAGTTTTCATCAGTATCTTAAAGAGGGCTATGAAGCGGAGTTAAGAACTGTTCTTATTGGGGCATCTGGGTGGCTCAGTCAGTTAAGCATCTGACTCTTGATTTCAGCTCAGGTCATGATCTTGTGGTTCATGAGGTTGAGCCCAGGGCAGGCTCCAGAGCATGCTTGGGATTCTCTCTCCCTCTCTCTGTGCCCCTCCCCACTCTCAAAATGAATAAATAAACTTAAAAAAAAAAAAAAAAAAGAACCATTCTTATTAGCTTGTGAGGAAGGCCAAACTCCCTCCACTTCCCTCCTCAATACTCAAAGCCTTATCTATATCAGTTCCCACCCTTATCCCCTTTCCTTCTTTTCTCAGAGGAAGAAATATCCCCTCTCCTGTTCTACGGTGTATCCCTCTGACTGTATTCTCAGTCCCATCGCTTCTCTGTGATCTTGGCATCCTACTCCATTGATTGATCTGTTCATTCATAGTCTTCATTCATAGTCTTTTTTGTCTTTGTCTCTCTCTCATCTTCAGCCTCTCACTTAACACTTGGTTCTCAGTTCCTTCCCTTCAGCCTATAAATATGCTGAAATTTCTCCCAGTTTAAAAAAAGCAGCTTCCCACAGTCGTGTATTGGAACTGTTTACTCTTATGTGCATGCATTCTCTCCCTCTCATAGCTCCTAGAAGGTGTGGCTTACATTTCCTCTCCTTTCTTTGTTTCCTTTGCTCGTTCCTTCATCCATTGCTTCTGCTTATCAAGCCTCTGAAGCAACAGTCTCCAAGGGCACCGATGACTTCTAATTTCAGACTGAAAAGTACCCACTGGACACAGTATCTTTCCCTGCAGCATTCAATATGGTGAACAGTTATTTTTATAAAACTCTCTCCTTCCTTACCTTTTACGGCATCATTTCCTTCCGGCTCCCTAACTCTTCCTTCTTCTGCTGTCTCTTGAGCTTCTGTTTCTCTTACCCGTCTGATATGGGTGTTCCTGCTATCAGTCATTAGCCTTCATCTCACTTCACATAAACTTGCTGAGTCATCTCATCCATGCCCAGGGCTTTAGCTCTCTTGGCTGTGAGATGGCTCTCTGGTCTGTGTCTCTAGGCCTGACTTCAAGCACTCTGCTCCAGCATCCCACTGGTTCCCCCAGACAGCTGTAACTTAGTGAGTCTGCAGCTGTTCTCCTTATTTCAGTCTACTTCACAAAACCCTGCTTCAGAATGTCCATTTACTTGGGTCAAAAATTTGAGGGTCATCCTTAACTTCTAATGGATCACTAAATCCTGTCAGTTCTTGTTCCTCCCCTCCATTGACCTCGTTTTGGTCTTTGTTCGGGCTCTTATCACCTCTTGCTGAGATTGTTACAGTAGTCTCGTAAGTCATCCACCTGCCTCCAGACCCTTCTCCCTCAAGTCCGTCTTTCTCTATTCTGTGATGGAATGATCATTCTGAAACACAGATCTAATCATGTCCTTGTCCCTGTTTAAGATTTTTCATTGGTTTGACCCATGACCCACCCACGGGATAAAATCCAAGCATCCTTTGTGTACCAAGATCTGCTTGCCTTTGTAGCCTCATTTCCTGCGCCTTTCGTGATTTTCTCCCCTCTAGCCATGCATGCCTAGCTACTTGAGCTACCCTGAATGCACTGGGTTTTTTCATTTCCATGCCTTTGTACACGTTCACTTTCTCTGAGAAATGCCCACTCTGGCATGTTCTTCCCCCTTTTATGCCTGGTTTACTTCTTTTCCACTCAATTTCTTATAAGAAGCCAGCTTTTCTTAAGCTCTCTTAAGAAGTTAAGATCTCTGTGTAAGTAGCCATCAATTATCGAGTGCTTATTATGTAACAGGCCCTGTGCTTAGCTCTTTATATACCCTAGCTGGACGGTAAGTAGCTGCTGAATAAATAGCTCTTCTTACCATAATGAGAGAACTGAGCTAGCTTTTAAAAAGCACCTGAAATGGAGAGGAATACAGTGTGTACCAGACCTGGTCCCATAACCTGATCTTTCCCTTTCTCACTACCAGTGACAGTATCATTCTGAAACAAATGGCAAAGAGATCAGAACAGTGGATTTAACGGGGCACCTGGGTGGCTCAGTCGATTGAGTGTCCGACTTCGGCTAGGTCATGATCTCACAGTTTGTGAGTTCGAACTCCATGTTGGGCTCTGTGCTGACAGCTCAGAGCCTGGAGCCTGCATTGGATTCTGTCTCCCTCTCTCTCTGACCCTCCCCTGCTCATGCTCAGTCTCTCTCACTCTCAAAAATAAATAAACATTTAAAAAAACCAAACAGGGGCGCCTGGGTGGCTCAGTCGGTTAAGCGGCCGGCTTCGGCTCAGGTCATGATCTCGTGGTCCGTGGGTTCGAGCCCTGCGTCGGGCTCTGTGCTGACAGCTCGGAGCCTGGAGCCTGTTTCAGGTTCTGTGTCCCCCTCTCTCTGACCCTCCCCCGTTCATGCTCTGTCTCTCTCTGTCTCAAAAATAAATAAACGTTTAAAAAAAATTTTTTTTTAAAAACCAAACAGTGGACTTAATGGTCATTTAGAATTGGGTTAGGTCTTGTGTTTGCCATTTATTGTGTGATCTCAGGCAGGTCTTAGAAATGTGCTTCTAATCTAAAACTGCTGAAGATAGGTGTGTGATTTCCATTTTCTAGAGACTTGTTAAAGAACGTGAAGCCTGAGAGTACAGTGTGCTGGGATGGGAACCCAAGTCTGCTTGGCTCCAAACTCCATGGGTTTCCACGCTGCCATCTGCCTCTGTCTCCCTGAATCATGTTGCAAATCATTTCAGCAAAATTCTTTTCCATCCTAACTATTGGGCTCTAGTTTTCTTAGGATGCAGCTTCTGTCTGTGGAGTTTTGGAGGTGGCGCTGCCTGGAGGGGAAAGAATGAGAATGTTCTGTCCTATTTTCTTTTCTTTTCTTCTTTTTTTTTTTTAATGTTTATTTATTTATTTTGAGGGAGAGAAAGAGAGAATCCCAAGCAGGCTCCATGCTGCCAGCACAGAGCCTGATGCGGGGCTCGATCTCATGAACCGTGAGATCATGACCTGAGCCGAAATCAAGGGTCAGATGCTCAACCGATTGAGCCACCCAGGCGCCCCTGTTCTGTCCTATTTTCAGAGAAGAGATGTGAAATTAATTTTTCTTCCTTGAATTGAGATGATGATGATGAGAAGCTGAAAGGGGGAAATGCAAGAGGAAAATATTTTGGATGCTACACAGGACAGTCCTAAATGAAGATCCAGGGGTCTGTTGTCTTTGAAAGGTCCTTGGTTTGCACTGATCTTGAGCTTCTAGACTGTAGAGAGGATTGTGGTTACATTCTTGTTCAGAAAGTGTTTTTAGTGTTTTGCTTTTTTCTTAGGGTATTTAATGTTCAAATTTAAAGTCAACGTAGAAGTTAATGCAGGTACTTCTGTGACATGTATTTTATTTGTTTGTTTGTTTGTTTGTTTATTTATTTATTTATTTTTGAGAGAGAGCATGTGCATGTGCAGTGGAGGGGCAGAGAGAGAGGGAGAGAGAATCTTAGGCAGGCCCCATGCCCAGTGCAGAGTGCAACTCGGGGCTTGATCCCATGACCTTGAGATCATGACCTGAGCCGAAATCGAGAGTTGGACGCTTAATGGACTGAGCCACCCAGGCGCCCCTGTAAATGACATGTACTTCAATTGATTATTTTCTTGGAATTATTTCTTGTTTTGTGAAGGAATAGTGCTCTAATATCTCTTTATTTTTAGAGCATTATTGCTTTCATGGATGAATTAAAGCATCTTAGGGTTTTTCTTTCTTCTCTCTGTCTCCTTTTTTTTCTGAAGAACCTTGGATTCTGTTGTTTCAAGTTACTCATAGCCTGGAACTTGTGGGTTTTAACTCAGGTCAGGCATGCTTGCGTTACAGTGCTGACCAGTCTTGTCACTGAATCTCCTTTTAAAAAATCAACCCCGCAGGAATTACTAGGTAGAAACTTCTGATAGTTTTTTGTTTAGTAAATCTGTGACCGAGGCAAACAGGCTGTCTTACATTTTTTTTAATTGAGTTAAGGTTTCACATACAACATTATATTAGTTTCAGGTGTACAACATAACACTTGGATATTTGTGTATATTGTGAAATGATCATAATAACTATAATAATTTTCATCACCATACGTAGTTACAAAATTTTTTTTTCTGTCTCAAAATTTTAAATTTTTTTTTTTCAACGTTTTTTATTTATTATTTTTGGGACAGAGAGAGACAGAGCATGAACGGGGGAGGGGCAGAGAGAGAGGGAGACACAGAATCGGAAACAGGCTCCAGGCTCCGAGCCATCAGCCCGGAGCCTGACGCGGGGCTCGAACTCACGGACCGCGAGATCGTGACCTGGCTGAAGTCGGACGCTTAACCGACTGCGCCACCCAGGCGCCCCTCTGTCTCAAAATTTTAAAGAGTTGCCATCCTTTATTGGATTTTTCTCTGGTCTGGAGAAACTTTCATTTTTAAATTAAACATGTAGAAAAAGCATTGGTATGAATTTTTCTCCCATAGTTCTTTGCTTGTTTTTTTTCAAGGACCAAGGGAAGTACTGGAAGATGAACTTCCTGTTCAAAACACCACCTTCCTCATTTGTTGGTTCTCTAAGCTCTGATTGCTAACATTACCCCTGTATTATAGCTATTTTTCAGACGATCTCAAACATAGATATATGCATGTGTTATAACATGCATATGTTTTTGCATACATATTCTCACCTCCCTTTGTAAGCTGTTTGAGGACAGCATGTGACATCCTTCAGCATAAGTGCTTTTCAATACTTATTCAACCAGTGAATGAGTCTAGACCCTGTCATCAGCCTCCCTGTCTTTTCTTATTTTTTACTAGTTTCCACCGGACTCTTCTATTATAGTCAGACTGGTTTCCTCACCCTTTTTCCTGACAGGCTCATTCTTTTCTTTCTGCCTTTGCAGTGACTCCTTTCTTTGTCAGGACTGCCTTCTTTCCTATTAAAATTTCCCCATATTCTAGGGTCTGGCTAATGTTCCCTTGGTCATGAAGCCAGCTGACTGCTTTAGTTCATATTAATCTCTTCTATTTTTAGACCATCGTATGCGGTAACAGAGTTTAACACCTAACTGACCACTATTATTTGTTTCAATTATTTTGCCTCCTCATTTGGACTTTTGTGAGTGTAATGGCAAGGTCTTCTACCTTTTGGAACTCATGTAAAGTGCTCAGCATATCAATATATCAGTAAAGGTGTGCTGAACACATTTATTTATAAGACCTATTGAAAGGATGAGAGATGCAAGGAAGGCAAATTGCCTTCTTTCAGGGAGCTTTCAATCTAGTAACTTCCCAACAAATAGCTGTTTGGGCGTAAACAATATTAATATGTTAATTTAAGTAATTGTTTTTTAAGCACGTAGAAGCATTTTTGTTTTCTGCTTGAATGATGACATAGCATTTAAAAGGGTCCCATTTGAAATGATTCTGGGAAGATGGCAGCTTTAGCACATCTCTACTGCCCTCTTTTTATAAACCCAGTTTAAATTTGAGAGCTTAGAACAAGAACGCCAAGAGTTAGAGTGGGAACTTATGAAGGCAGAGGACTCAGAGACTAGATCCAGGAAACCTAAAATGCATACAATAAAATTTTAGAAGGAGAAATAAGTAATAGAAGAAAAATGCCCTGAGCTGAGAAAAGATTGCAAATTGAAAAAGACTGCAGATTTGAATGAGTGTGCTGTGTTCCAGGCAAGACTGATGAGGAATGGCATAAACCTAGGCATTTACTGATAGAATTCCTGAATTCACTGATAAAAAGACATCCTATGAGCTCCTAGATAGAAAGATGAAGTTGAAACAGCAACAACAAGAAAACAGACTGTTCTCATTTGCAATACTGCAACTTTGATAATGGTGTGAGAAACATCCACAAACTATTGAGAAAAGAGGTCTCTACTCCAAGAATCCTGTATGCAGAATAGACATGTACCCTTTGGGGAAAAGAAAGCTCTGTGAGTGTGCAAAGATGCAGAGATTGTATCACCCACAGGCTCCAATCTAAGCAGTGTACCCTAATGAAACAGATAATGTGAAACAGAGACCCCAAGATTGGAGGAAGAAAGGGAACAGTGATGGATAATGGACTTTGACATAAGGGTATATATGTCATATTCATATAATTACATTCATAGCAAGTGACAAAGAATGTGTAATATAAATGCTAAGTAAGAATTTTTGAAACAGAAGAGACCTATTACAGCAGAAAACCTGATTGTCTGAATGAAATAGACTAGGGGTGCCTGGATGGCTCCTTCAGTTAAGCATCTGATTCTTGATTTCAACTCAGGTCATGGTCTCATGGTCGTGGGATGGAGCCCCGCATCGAGCTCTGTGCTGAGTGTGGAGCCTGCTTGGGATTCTCTTCTCACCCTCTCTCTCTGCTCCTTTCCTGCTCACGCTACATGTCCACACTGCATGCAGTGCTCTCTGTCTCTTTCAAAATAAATAAATAAACATTAAAAAAAATAGTCTAAATGATTTCAGCAAAACTCAGACGTTGTGGATCAGGGTAGTATGGGGATGGGTGGGGTGTAATAGCATTCTTTGCTATCATTGGGATGTTGGCAGGGGTAAGTATGGGAATGAACTGCCTTGGTGAGGAGAAAAAGGCTTCGTAATAGTATTAAAAAAATTTTCAAATACTTCAGGGTAAATATCACAAAAAAGGCACAGGATCCATGTGAAGAAAATTATAAACTCTCAAGGATGTAAAAGCAAGATCTGAAAAAATGTAAATATATAACATATTCCCAGATGGGAGGACTAAATATATATAAAATTAACAGAAATTCATTAGAGCTTCAGTGGAGAGAGAGTTCTTTGGGTAGTGGGGAATTAGATAATGATCTCAGTGTGCATATAGTAGAATAAATGTTTTGGAATAGCCAAGCAAATTTAGAAACAAAATAGTGAGGTGGTCCTTGCTTTACCATGTATTGAAGCAGAGTCTAAAATCACTATGCTCTAAGCAGGATGGTATTAGCATTTGAATAAAGACGAATGAACAGAATAAAGTGCCCAAGTCCTTGTATATGTAGGAAAAATAATTCTAAAAACATGAAAGTTTCATGAGCTTAGACCTTGTCTTCTCAAATTCTCAGATTAGCAAAGATCTTAAAATAAGCTGGCTGGGACTCCATAGGACATCAGAAATACTGAACTTCTTTAAAAAAATGATTTTTACATGTTTATTTATCTTAGAGAGGCATGAGCAGGAGAGGGGCAGAGAGAGAAGGAGGCACAGAACTCGAGGCAGGCTCCAGGCTCCATGGTGTCAGTACAGAGCCTGACATGGGGCTCAAACTCAGGAACTGTGAGATCATAACCTGAGCCGAAGTCAGATTCTCTACTGACTGAGCCACCCAGGAGCCCCAGAAATACTGAACTTCTTGATGTTCTATTTATGCTGCCAAGAGGAGCACACTGGAACCAGAAACAAAAGACCTTTCCTCTTGCAGTGTCTGTAGACCAGCTACAGACTAGCTTAACGTTCAGGTATCAGGCAAAAGAAAATTATTTAAAGGGTCCATCTTAATTTTCACAGAACAGGCAATGAAGGGTAGGTTGGGAGCTGAGAAGCAATAAATTGAAAGCTGACATACCCTTGATTCTTCTTTTTCTTTTAGTCCAACTCTCCATATCTAGTTCCTCTGTAGTTTTTTTCATTTTTTATTTTTCTCATTTTTCATTTTTGAGAGAGAGGGAGAGACAGGGTGTGAGTGGGGAGGGGCAGATAGAGAGTGAGACACAGAATCCAAAGCAGGCTCCAGGCTCTGAGCTGTCAGCACAGAGTCTGACATGGGGCTGGAACCCACGAACTGTAAGACCATGACCTGAGCCGAAGTTGGCTGAAGTTGATTGACTGAGCCACCCAGGCGCCTCAGTTTTTTTGGTACCACCTTGAAAAGTATCCTTAGTCTGTTTCTCTCTAACACTGTTCACTGCTAATCATTGCCTGGCCTGTTCATCTCTGGCTTGGCTAGCTCCTTCCTAGTATCCTTGCTGTCTTCTCTGTCACTGATTTCCACATAGCAGCTACAGAGAGCTTTTTGTTTTAGTTTTTTTTTTAAGTTTATTTATTTATTTTGAGAGACACAAAGAGAGAGAGTGCGCATACAAGTTGGGGAGGGGCAGAGAAGAGAGGGAGACAGAGAATCCCAAGAGGCTCCGTGCTGTCAGCACAGAGCCCCATGCGGGGCTCCATCCCACGAACCGTGAGATCATGACCCAAGCCGAAATCAAGAGTTGGCTGCTCAAGCGACCTCGCCACCCAGGCGCCCCTACAGTGAGCTTTTTAATTTTTTTTTTCAACGTTTTTTTAATTTATTTTTGGGACAGAGAGAGACAGAGCATGAACGGGGGAGGGGCAGAGAGAGAGGGAGACACAGAATCGGAAACAGGCTCCAGGCTCCGAGCCATCGGCCCAGAGCCTGACGCGGGGCTCGAACTCACGGACCGCGAGATCGTGACCTGGCTGAAGTCGGAGGCTTAACCGACTGCGCCACCCAGGCGCCCCTGCAGTGAGCTTTTTAAACCACAGATTTGATCATGTTGCTTTTCTGCCATAAGACCCTTCGATGGCTTCTTTTTGCATTAAAATAAAATTCAGACTCCATTCTATGGTCTCTAAGGCCTGCACAGTCCCAACCCCTCATCTGTTGATCTCATCCACTGTGCTTCAGCCACATTGGCTGACTTCTCTCCTTCCTCTTCTCTTCCTTCTCTCTGTTCTGTTTTTTACTCTTTCCTCCCTCCCCCTGTTCTCTTTCCCTTTCCCTTTTATTTATTTAGCTGCTATTTATTGTGGCCTACTATGTGCCACACAAGTACAGGCAACAGAGCAGTGGTTACAGTAACAAAAATCCCTGCCCTTAGGGGGCTTACATTCTGTAGGAATAGACAAAAATTAATAAGTAATCTATTTTGCTTGTCAGATGGTAAAAATTTCAAAGGAGATCAATCATGAAGAGGGATACAGAATACGGGGGCTGAGTCAGTGGGTGCGATTTAAAATAGGGTGGTCGGGGATCCTAAGATGGCATTTGAGCAAAAACCCAAGGGCAGTGAGTCTCTTTTCCTCTTCCTTGAACTCACCAGGCTTGTCCCCACTTCAAAGCCTTGTTTTTTGCTTTGCTTCTGCTTGGAACGCTCCTCTCCAAGATCTGTGCTTGGCCAACAACTCTGCCTCCTTTCTGTCTCAGCTCAAAAGTTACCTTCTCAGAGATGCCTTCCCTGACTGCCAGGTTCAAATAAGTAACTCCTCCCATTTCTCTCCATCACATCTCTCTTGTTACTTTCTTTTTCTGTTTTAAATTTTCTGATTTAATGCATACCGTCATTTGAAATGATCTTGTTCCTGTATTTATTTATTATCTGATGCTCCCCTAGTAAAATGTTAGTTCTGTAGGGGACCTTGCTGCCTTGTTTCCCTGCTGGATGTCCACGGTCTAGAATAGAAGACTCTCAGTAGACACTTGTTCAGTGAACAGATGGATTTTGCAGGCAGAAGATTCCAACGGGATTCCTTAGATGGTGTAGCTTTACAGATTAAAGAAGTGTGGGCTCTGGCCCCAAGGCCTCTGGCAGGAAAGAAAGGGAGCCCCTGTGGGAACTGGTCAGGACTGGAACTCAGGGGCTCATGGTGTTCCTGGCATTTTCTGGTTAGTTTCTGAAGTGAATTTGTTTTTCCTTTGTTTCCTCACCTGTTTGTGCCCTCTGATTTTCCATATGACTTTTATAGTGGATGATGTGTCACAACTTTCCATTTCATCAGCCTACCTGGCTACTTTGCTCATTCAGTTCAGCTGGTGTTTATTACAGAAGATCCAGTCCCACACCTGGTACAGTGCTTCACGACCGCTGGAGCCACACCACTGAGCACCTGGCTCCCTGCATGCAGGGGACGCACACCCCTTCTGTTTCACTGTATTTTGCCCATGCAAAGTTGATTCTCTTTTTGTTTTACTTTAACCAAATGTATTACTCACATGATCTGATCTGAGGTGTAAGCTAATTGGGTGGGTTTTTCTGTAGACCAGATATTGTCAGCAACCTTCATTTTGGTTTAACTGGTTGGTCCTGGTTGAGAAAAGCTAAATATTTCATATGCCTGTTTCTCGTACATCTTTTCTTGGCCACATTATATCTTTGGCAAAATGTTGGAAAACCAGGGGAGTGAAATATTTAGCCGTGTGGTAAATATTAGGTTTGTTGAACTAGATCAGGCCTTTGGTCAGTTTAACCTAGCATGTGCCAGCTAGACTCAGGACACTCATGAGCCACCCATAGTATGTCCAGCTGTACGCACATAACACTTTTATCCTAGGTCCTACCAGTTTTTTCTCAGGTGCCTATTTGAATATCTGTGTCCAAGATATTGTTCAAACGCTAACGTAAGTTGGCACATTGCATAAATACAGTAAAATCTCAAATATCCATTTATTTATTATTCTGTCATGAGCTTCTAGTTTATCTTTGTGGTTGAGAAATAGAGCTTGTGAAACATCTTAATAATTAAGATTATCTTATTTCAGTAAAGACTGAAAGAAACATGATTAAAATGATTACCGTGTTGAAAAAACATGACTAAGGTGATTGTTGTTAATTAGCAGAAGATCACCATTGTCAGAAGAAGTAAATTCTTCAGAATCCTGAATTTGATTTGATCACCTTCTAAGTTTTCCTTATAATTGTTCAAAGAAAGAGTTATTCATTAGTGGTGGGGCTTCTTTCTTTTTCTTTTTCTTGTACTCAGTTTCAGTTGTCTCAGTTTCCTTACCTGTAAAATGTGGATAATAATAGTGTTTACTTTATAGGATTTACGTGGGAACAAAATCAGTTAATACATAAAAAATATTTACCTGTTACTAGAACAGTGCCTGGCACCTGGTTAGCACTGTCTTTTATGCCACTATGCTGCTGTTAACTTTATATATTCCAAAACCGCTATCCTTGCAGAAGTGGTGATCAGTGAAGACTATCGGAATCGGGTGTATGAACCCAAATTTGGTTTCTAGCTTTATCTAAAACAGGATGATAGTTAAAGCCATGAGAATAGATGAGTTCACCCAGGAAAGAGCGTGTGTCATGAACAGAGAGGAGTATTTCAGACAGACCCCTAAGAAATGCTGACATGGGCAGAGGAAATGAAAACCTGTAAAGTCAAGTAGGAGGAAGTGGCTGGGGGTTTAGCAAGAAAGCTGGAGGAGGAAAATCAGGAGAGTTTGAGGTCAGAAAGACAAAAGAGGAAATGATTAAATGCTGCAAACACAAGAATGATAAGGATATGATGGATTTGTTGGATTTAGCCACCAGGTGGTTTATGAATTTGGTGAGAGTGATTTTAATGCAGTGATGTGGGCATCTGAAGCCCAATTATAATGGGCTAATCAATGAATGAGAGGAAATAGAAGAATTTCAAAAACAAAACAACTTTCAGTAAATTTGACTGTCATCAGGAGGATGGGACATGACCGTTTTTTGGTAGTTGTTTGTAGAGATAAGATGTTGTGAACAGCATCTTTATTGCCTCATAAACCACCTAAAGAATGCACGTATAAGCACTGAAGGCGCTTATGCAAGGGGCATTAGTGTACCTGGAGCATTTTGGGAAGGAGCGCCTGTAGTAGTATTGCACGGTCTCAGAGTTGACAGTTGGATAGGAGTTCGGTGGGCACACCGACAAGGGAGAAGGATACTTCAGGTTTTGAGAAAAGCATGGATTTGTGCATCATTGTAGCATGTTTGAGGAATTCTGATGATTTAGTGACTGCTAGAGCATAAAGGTAAGCTCAGTAGTCCAGTGGGCCTGGACAGGTGAGCAGGGTTGAGAGCATGGCAGGGGTGGGCCTTAGAATCTTAAATTTTATCGTGTGGGTCCTTGCTTCTCAGCGGAGTTTGTATGGATGTGCCAGGAGGTATGCAAAGCTATAGGATACGCACGATACGTCTTCTTGGAGTAGACATTTAATTGGATTTGGGGGAAATTATGGTTGTATTAAAACATGAATATATTATGCAGAATCAAAAATTAAAGACAAAATATAATTTTATATTTAAAAATTTTTAAATAACATATTTTCCTGGCTGGCTTCTTCAGGCTGTGCCTTGTGCCTCTTCTAGCCCTCCATCCCCCATCACTTTTCTTCAGGTGAAAGAGTTGATCCATCCATATAGGTGATGTGCAATCATTGCAGAATTGTAAGTAGGAGTGGTTGACCTCTGTATTTGGTAAAGATTGCCCCAGAGGAGGGTGATTTCAGCCTTCCGGGTCATACAACCAAGGGGCACCACTCCCATTGAATATAATGAAGAATAGCCCTGAATAGATAAGAACAGAGCAGGAGGACAAGACAGGACCGGGGAACTTCTTGTTTTCTTTTTTTTTTTAATATATGAAATTTATTGTCAGATTGGTTTCCATACAACACCCAGTGCTCATCCCAAAAGATGCCCTCTTAGGACAGGGGAACTTGTAATGAGGCCACTGAAATGAGCTAGTGGTCTCTGCAGTAGGATTAGGGAAGAGGGAACAAAAAGAGGTATTTGAGGAGGCAGAATTGATGCAACTAGTGTAGAAGAGGAGGGCCTATGATATGATAGCAGAACCGGGGTTGACTCTAAGTTTTCTGGCTTAGCATCTTGAGAGGATGATGGCACAATTTCCTAGTACAGGGAATAGAGGAAGAACAGTTTTGCCTACAGGAAGAGATAAATTCAGTGTTATTGAGAGGTCTTTGGGCCATGCAGGTGGAGAAGCAGGTTGTTGGCCATGTGTGTGTAACTCTTCAGAAAAGCCTGTCCTGAAGATACACATTCAGTATTCCTGAGTGGTCATCACTGACCATGGAAGCCATGGGCATGACCGAGGTGGTCCAAGGGGAGCACACTGAATGAGAAGAGATTAAATGTAGAGTTCTGGAAGTACCACCGTTCGAAGAGGAAGCTGAAGAAAAGGAATCTGAGAAAGAGTGGCCAGGGAGGTATGCATGACCAAAGTGGGAGAAGAACAGAGTAACAGGGAATTGCAAGAAGTGTCTGTTGCTGCTGAGAATTTAACCAAGAGTGGACTGAGAAATGCCCTTGAAATTTACAAGTGGAGGAAGTCGTTGGTGATGACTTTGCCCTGAGCTGTTTTAATTGTGTTGTGGCAGGGGACTGCACACCTGTCGGGAGTAGTGCAATAAGGAATCCAAGGTGGAAGAGGAAGTGGAAGTAGAGGCAGGCAGTGTATACTGCTCTTTCAAGCTGGGCTGCGTGAGGTGAAGGAGAGGAAGAATAGTAACTACAATGGTTATACGTTTATCTCTCTGCATACGAGAAAGCAAAGTTGCGTGAGGAGAGGAATTTCCTTTTATTCACCCCTTTAGCTTGAGGTAGAAAAGAGCTCCTGGCACCCAGTAGGCGCTCAATAAATATGTGGTGGCTGTATTAATGAATTATGTTAAGAAGGGAGAGACTTGAGCATGCTCCCTTGTGGGGGCAAGGGTAGAGGTTTTGGAGAGGAGAGGTTGAAGGTGTAGAGTAGAAAGGACATGATGGAACGTGGTCTCCGTGAGTCAGGAAAGTGAGATCCCAAGCACTGCCGGAGCAGTTATCCAGGATACAGGAGTGACTCCTGAAGACACAGAAGGAAAGGAAGAAAGGACGGGAACAGGAGCAGATATTTATAGGTGGTGGAGGAGGAAGTTGGGGGAGTTCTCTCCTGATGGTCTTATGAGTATTCTCTGAGTTAAAAATAAGAATGAGTATCATGTATATATCCTTGGAAAACGCTTTGTGAGGTCATACAAAAAAGCCACTCCCACTCAAGCAGCTATGCTTATGTGGAAAGTCCTGGATACGTAATTGTAGGCACACACGAGGTTGTGGTCAGTGACATAAAGGGTAGGTGAGGTAAGGCTGTGCCAGGGAGCATGAGTAAGAGTAGGTGAGACAAGAGGTCTCCAGTCTCCGACATAAATGTAGGGAGTGGCTGAGAGCTGAGAGAAGGGAATATACATACCAGTGAGAACCCCAGCTTGTTGAGACCCACAAACAGCACGAGATTGTCCTTGGACTCCCTAAGGAAGTCAAAGGAAAGGCAGTGCGTGAGGCTCACTTTTCCCACTTTGAAATACAGTGAAGAGAAACTTGAGCCTTGAGTCAAGTAGAGTAACTCTTTGTTAACAAGTCCTCTGGTTCTAACCAGGCTGGTTTTCCAGTGATTTAGTTCTGATTCATTTCACAGGAAACTGCTTTCCCAACTTTTGACAACCTGTTATCTAAAATGATTGGTCTGTTTAGAAGCAGAGGTAGTAGAAAGAGGATGTGACAGTATCTCAGTGAGTCATAAGGAACAAGACATGACCATATTTGTTCACCTCATCAGGTTTTATCTAGAATTAAAGAATATTAAAGTGTCCATTTTGTTTCAATTAACAGTTGAGTAATAAATTCTCACTTGTTGAGAAGTCTCGCTTTTTGATCTCATCAAGTTCAAGACTACATATTTCTCAGGAATTTCTGACAGGGAAAATACAGCAGTCAGGATGGGTTTTATGGTCTTCTAGATTCCTGTTGAATTTAAATAACCCAAACAAGCTGATTTTTTTTTTCTTTTGCTATTAACCTTATGAGCCATTATTACAAATTGACCTCTGACAGTGAAGCTGTACAAGGCAGGCTAGAGTTGGCCTTGAGTCTGGCTGCTTCTGTTTTTGCATTTCTCACATGTTAAAACATGTTCCCTGTAAAGTGAACACAGGATCTTTCAGAAGGGGATCAGATTCTAAGAGTAAAAGGTGTTTTGCTTAGAGCAAGTTGCAAATTGTAATCACTTACTTAACTGCCCTATCAGGGAAAACAAGTTCATAATGTGAAGAGCACCTGTCACTTTTTGGAGGTGGAGAGAAGTAGCTTTTTTTCTTTTCTTTGACATAAGGTGAAATCAGAGGCTGACTAAGCTATGCTAATTATGACTTGGTATCACAATTAGCTCAATACTTAGAATTCATTTTTTTGAAGCCATCCAAGATTTCATGGGTGGTGGGGGAAAACCCTCTGTGTCCCCACCTCACTCCCCCACGTTCTAAGCTTTTTAGCCATTAGTTGAATAGTTAGAACTCCAGGTAGGCCTTTATTTGGAGGAAGAAAATTAACTTTATTGGCATTCTTGATGAGAACCAAGGGAAGGAGAGTTATCTAGTCAGTTTGGCATCAACAAGCTGAGAACCCATTTCTCATTTTAATGGACAACTAAGTTGTAGCCAGATCCCTATTTTCCTGAGTTTAGAGTGTGTGTGTGTGTGTGTGTGTGTGTGTGTGTGTGTGTGTGTGTATGTCTCAGAGACAACACTCAAGAATTCTGAAAGAGACCAGACGTCTGGACCCTTTTACCAGATTCTCATTTCTGTTGGCTTTTCTGGGAATCAACTGGGAAAGCATTCTGAGGTGAGAGACACATCAGAGGCAGTGAGTGAGGTAACTTGGAAAAGATCACTGGGTTCAGGTCCCATTTCTGCTATTTACAAGCTGTGACCTCTCTTAGCCTCTGGGAGATGAAGTGGCTAGATGAGAGAACCTAGATCTTTGCAGCTTTTCATTCCTGTGATGACCTGTATGTTTATGAAAATATATGAAAAGGAAATCCTATTTTAAATTCATCAGGATAGTTATTATTTAAAGAAACCCGTATATAGTGGGAATCATCACTGCCTAATATGTAGTCAGTCAGTCAAAACTTATGTTGAGTTTTCTCAAAGTAAGGCACACACTTAACTATTCAGGATGTGTGCTGTTGTTGTTTTGGTCTATTGAGGATTAAGGGACAGGACTTTAGTTCTGAGTCTTATAGTTTACAGCTTGTTGAATTCCCCCTTTAGTGCATCTCCTCTCCCCTTTGCCCTCCCCTCCTCTCCAACCTCAACATCCTGTGCATTTTTCATCTGTACTGCTTATCAGATTACTTTATAGTTGTTTGCTTGCCTTTCTCTCTGTCCTTCCCAGAGGCTGGAAACCACGTCCTATTCATCTTTACTTTTCTTATAAAACATTGAGGAGAAGAAAGATGGTGAGATGTCAGGAAATGGGCAGCAGTAGAGTCAAAGATGGCCCAGGGAAGCCCGGGTGGCTCCGTCGGTTGAGCTCCTGACTGTTGATTTTGGTTCAGGTTGTGATCTCAGGGTTGTGGGATCAAGCCCTGTGTTCGGCTCTGCACTGAGCATGGAGTCTGCTTGGGATATTCTCTCTCTCTCTCTCTCTCTCTCTCTCTCTCCCTCCCTCCCTCCCTCCCTCCCTCTCTCCCTCCCTCCCTCTCTCTGCCCCTCTCCCTAGCTGGTGCTCACTCGCTCTCTCAAAAAAAAAAAAAAAAAGCCCAGATTTTGGTTTGGGTGACCAGGGGAATGATGGTGTTACATACAGAGACAGCTGAGGTGCTGGTTTGGAAAGAAGGTGGTGTAATCTTGGACAAGATTGAATCTGTGGCACTGTCAGAACATTCAGGCAGACTACTCAGTAGGCAGTTAGCAATGATGACTTATGTCCTGGGGCAGTTGAAGGATTTGGGCATCATCTACAGGAGGCTCATCAGGGTGAATCATATCTTTGAAAGGGAAAGTAAAAAATGAAGGTAATGGGGAATGCTGCCCATATTTAGGAAACTCCAGGATAAAGAAGAGTCTTCCAGAGTGCCAGGAATGATGACAGAAGTAGGAGATGGACTGGGGTGTGCGGTACCATGCTTTTATGGAGGTAAAGACTTAACAGTGTTAAAGCTGTAGAGAGGTTAGGAGAATTAGATGAGGGAACGCAGATGGTTGGATTAGTCAGTTCTGGTCCTGTGGCTGAATCAGAGGCTAGATTAAAAAGTGATGAGGACATAGAAACTATGAGTGTAGGCTTCTCATTTTGAAATTGGGAAAAAGGGTTGAAAGAACAAGGGCAGATTCAAAGGAAGACTTATTTTACTTTGTTATTATTTTTTAATAATAGAGGTTACTGAGGAATCTTTATAGGCCTGGGGAGGCTAAGAAAGGAGGCTAAGAAAAGATTGAGTTGGCTAGGGGGGTTTGGACACAGACTAGATCCCTGAGGGTGGAAGGTGAGCTTGAGATCAGCAGGACTGTGGGGCTGCCGTCCTGCTGCAGTGGTGGGAGGGGCACCTCTCCCAAGACTGTAGGAGGGTTTGGTTGTAAAAACTGATTGGGGCTGGGAAATTGGTGTGGGATTAATGGGAAAAGATTCTTCAGAAAGACAGAAGCATGGAGTTTTGAGAAATGTGAAAAGAATTAGAGCTGTGGGAAAGTTTGAGAACAGTTAATGAAACAACGAAAGCAGAGCCAGAACCCGTGAGGCCAGAGCCAGTGTGGTCAGCATGGATTTGGAGTGGACACGGTTGCGTGATGTTTGTGTGGAACTATGATATCAGGATGTCATACAAGTCATTAGTGTGAATGTCAGTGGCCCCCTGGTCCAGAGAAAAGCAGAAGGCAGGTTGTAAAGATGGGAACGTGCTCTGAGGAAGGGTGGGCTTCAACACTGTGCCATCGTCCTTGACTTCACAGTTCACACTGTCCCATGTGGTTGATCACTGAGCATTCCTGTGTTACTGTTTTTGCGTGTATGTGTATGAAGCAGGAAAAAAGATTATCTTATTTAAGGGTTATTGAGGGGAAAAAAAGGTATGAGAATACTTGTAAGAATGCTATGCCCCCCCCCCCCTTTTAATTTAAAAAAGAATGGCATGGGAATTGTTGAAAAACTCTGTGAAATGGAAAAATAGTTTCCTCCCTCCCCCAGTCCTGCTTCCCAAATGAAATCACTTTTTATCAGTTCTGGTGCGTAACAGTATAATTTTCAATAATATGTTAAGTCAACTTACAATGAGAAATTTATCCATTCCTGTATTCTTTTCCTCCTGAATTTTTTCAGTTATACTATTGTTCTTACATTGTCAAGGTAAATAATGTTTATATTGTTTTGTGTAACAAGAAGTAGTCTTTGTGCTATGTATACACATTAAGCCTAAAGGTTTATACCCCACAAATACCACTTTTGCAATATTATTATTAAATAAATATTACTTTAGAACCTAGAAGTGCTGTTGGGCATGTGGAGAAGGAAATAAGATGCTTTGTCATCAAACCCCTGCCTCAAAGAGAATGGTGCAAACAACAAGATCTACTGAATCCTCTTTTAATTTCTTTTTAGCTTTCTATGCTCTGTCTAGGTCTTACTCAGCCTATTGTTTCTCATACTTTAAGTTGTCATTTTCCTTATTTTTAAAAGAATTTTGGAATAGTTATTTTTAGTACAGGGTGCATGAGTGTTAAACTTTAAGTCCTTGCCTAATGTCGTTACCTCCCGTTGATTGTCATTTCTCTGAATGTAACCTATTTTTATATCATGGAGGCTTTTCGGATTTGCCTTTTGTCCTTGGAGTTGTGAAATTCATTAGGATGTGTCTAGGTGCGTGTCTTCTTCATCCTGTTTGGCACTTGGTAGACTTCTTTCAATCTGTTTTTATTGGCTGTCTTTCTACATCTCAGAGGGACTTTGTTTTATTACTTCTTTCCTTCCATGTGTCTTGACAGTTTTTAAAGTATTTTGTGTTTTCTCTCTCTTTTTTAAATTTCCTCTCTTTTAACAGCAGTTTATTCTTTTTTTTTTTTTGCACAGGATAGCCTCTTGAATCTGTGTAGATTAAAAAAATTTTTTTTTAATGTTTATTTATTTTTGAAAGAGACAGAGTGCAAACAGGGGAGGGGCAAACAGAGAGGGAGATACAGGATCCATAGCAGGCTCCAGGCCCTTAGCTGTCAGCACAGAGCCCAGTGTGGGCTGGAAACCATGAACCACAAGATCATGACCTGAGCCGAAGTTGGACACTCAACCGACTGAGCCACCCAGGTGCCCCACTCTGTGTAGAACTTTTTAAAAGTTCTCTTCTTTTTTTTTTTAATTTTTTTTTAATCTTTATTTATTTTTGAGAGAGAGCCAGAGTGTGAGGAGGGGAGGGGCAGAGAGAGAGGGAGACACAGAATTCAAAGCAGGCTCCAGGCCCTGAGCTGTCAGCACAGAACCTGACGTGGGGCTCCAGCCCACGAACCGTGAGATCATGACCTGAGCCGAAGTCGGACGCTCAACCGACTGAGCCACCCAGGCGCCCCTTTAAAAGTTCTCTCCTAATTCCAGAAATATTTCATATTTCTTTTGGGGGCAAGTTCTCCCAGTGGTCCATCTTGGCCCATTTTTTCCATTTCGTAGGGAAACATTTCCTCAAATGTCATCATTGTTCATGATTAATGTGAATGGCTAGGTTGATTAATTAGTATAGGTAGTTGGCATGGTTTTCTTCTGGAGTTAAATTGGTCTTATTATTTGAATTTTTCTTGTGGAATATCACATACAAAAGAGTATATATTATGTGAAACACTGTTTAAGTAAGAGTAGTAAATTATCCATGATCTAGTTTAGCAACTAAAATCTTAATAGACCCTTGAGGGCCCTGTGGACTGATTATTCTCCCTCGCCCTCAAATGTAACCATCATTTTGAATTTGGTTACTCGTTACCTAATTTTCCTTTATAGTTTGTATATATCCCAACAAAATATTTAGTTTTGTAAGTTTCTGAACTCTTCTAGTGGAATCATGCTTTTTTTTTTTTTTTTTTTTGCTTAGCATTGTTTATGAGATTGATTCCTGCTGATGCAAGTTATTGTACTTCTTTTTGTTTTCCTGCTGCTCTAGCATTCCATTGCATGAATTCATCTCAACTTGTTAGTCTATTCACCACTTGGCAGATATTTTAGTTGTTTCCACTATTTTGCTATTGCAAACATCATTGCTATGAATATGCTTATATATGTCTTCTATATTTAAACATCTGTATATGACTCTAGAATGAAATAGAACACAATCTTTGGATAGGAAATTGTGAGGGATTAAAAATTCTTTAATAAACTTCTTTGTATTTTCCGTAGTTCCTTAAATGCCCTTAGTTTTATGTTCTGGAATTAAAAAAAAAAAAAAAATTTAACATCTACACTCTTTTCCTTTGGAAAATACAGAAAAGGGTATGGCTTAATAAGAGAAATTTGCATTAGTAAATGTGGAAAGAATCAGTGCAACTTTCATGTGTTAAGTATGATTTTTGCAAGCTTACTGATTTTGTAGAATCTTTGGCAGTGCTTTTGTATCAAATAAGTCTATTTGTAACTACCTCCAGGCTTGAATTATAAGTGTTTCTGTCAAGTTTGTAACTTTTAAAACTTGTTTTCTGTTATTTTCTTATTCATCTACTGTCAGTCGCTCAAATTGCCTTTGCCAGCATTATTCCCAATAAAGGAGATCCATCAAAAACTTTTGCTATCTCAGCCATCAAAAAGAATGAAATCTTGCCATTTGCAAAGACATGAATGGAACTAGAATGTATTATGTTAAGCCAAATAAGTCAATTGGAGAAAGACAAATACCATATGATTTCACTCATATGTGAAATCATAGGAGTTTCATGTTTCATCAAAACAGATGAACATATGGGAAGGCAGGGGAGAGAAGAGGGAAACAAGAGACTCTTAAGGATAGACACTCTTAAGGATAGAGAACACACTGAGGGTTGATGGAAGGAGGTGGGTGGGGATGGGGGATGGGCTAGATGGGCGATGGGTACTAAGGAGGGCACTTGTGATGAGCACTGGGTGTTGTGTGTAAGTGATGAATCACTGAATTCTACTCCTGAAACCAATATTACACCGTATGTTAACTAACTAAAGTGTAATAAAAAAAACCAAACTTTTGCTATCTAAGCAAATAGAATAATTTTAAAGTGTTGAAAAGATTTAAGAGTTTTATTATAGGTCAATTGGCTTATGGATTATAAAGTTTTTGGGGTTTTGTTTTTAGAGCCTCAGTTTCTTCAGACTAAGGCATACCTATGCTTTTGGTAATAAGCTTTGATACTCTGCCTAAATTACATAGGCTTGCTTGGGGTAACAATTTTTCTATACCTCACTGACTCAGCTGAAGGTGATTGAGCAAATAGAGGCATTCAAAGCAACTGATCACAGAGCTCAGGAAGTTTTGATTGATCGATAATAGATCTAATAAACTTGGCCTCAGACATAGAGGAAATCCATTTTAAATGCCTCTAAACTTTGTGGAACCATTTTGTGTGGCCTTCATTTAAAGACACACCCCCTCGGATAAGCAGTCATGGGCCTCTGGAGTTCTCTCTCTAAGGCAGGCATCCTTGAAATATTACGAGAGTTGGTTGAAACTTTTCTGGTGATCACCATTGTAAGTGAATTTGGGTAATGGAACTGGTTTGAATGCAAGAAAGTGCAAGCAGTTTTCCTCAGTTGGGTTTATGAATGTATACCTTGGATTTTGGAGGGATTCCATAAGTTTCTTGCACCATCTCTTTGCAGCAACATGTACTGAACAGACTCGGGAAAAAATTGGCTATGATGCCAGTCTCGGTTCAGGAAAGTCAAGTTTCAGAGTTGGGGTGGATGAAGAAAGTTTCTTGATAATAGCTCAGACTTAGTGTATGGCTCAAGAGATCAGAAAGTAAAAATTGGAGTTGATGCAACAACCCAGTTAATGTCCATATTGACTAAAATGTGAATACTTAATTTTTGTATTGTCTCCTTTTTATATGTCACCAAACAAAATACTTGTGATCTTTCTGTGCCCTACTGTGGGAAAGCCTTATTAGAAGGTGTATTGTGGTCCTGGCTGACTTAAAAATATTTGTGAATGTATTGTAGAGCAATGTTAGTTTTTCCCATACAGTATGTAATGTTCTTTTTTTTTTTTTAATTTTTTTGATCTTTATTTATTTATTTTCCTTTGAGAGAGAGAGAGAGAGAGAGAGAGTGAGTGTGTGCAAGCAGGACACAACAGAGAGAGAGGGAGACACAGGATCTGAAGCAGGCTCCAGGCTCTGAGCTGTCAGCACAGAGCCCAACGCGGGGCTCGAACTCACCATCCACAAGTTCATGACCTGAGCCGAAGTCAGACGCTTAACCGACTGAGCCACCCAGGCGCCCCTAATGTTATTTTTTGATTAGCCCCATCCCAGACAAAATTTAGAGAGTCTGGTGGAGAAAATGACTCAAAATGTTGTATTCAGCGTTTTTGTTACTACTTTTAAGACATGTTAGTAAGTGAAAGGGATCCACAGGACTTGGTTTGAATGATACTCAAAACCCCTGAGAGTGCTTAATGTGTTAGTAATAGTTGTAATTCTGGTTTGAAATTTGCATCACAGCAGTATGAGAACTGAACTGCTGTACTTAACAGTTGGAAGGGGAATTGTTTTTAATCCATGGTCACAAACAACTTCTGTTTAGAGAACAGAGGGAGGCAGACTAGGAGAAATACAAATGGAAAATGTTACTCTTCTGTTGTGGTTTACTGTAGTATTTCATATTCCCTTAGGTTTTGGACTAGATTTCTGCCAGAATTCCATAAACTTGAGGGGTATGTGTGATTGTAGGCTATCTGACCTTTCTAGGTTGGAACTTTCTGGAATCTAATGTCTTCTACTTTCTAACTTGTTTGGTGGGAAAGTACACACACATGTGCGTGCATGCACACATACAAATAGGGCAAGCAAGAAAATCTCATAAATAGAATGGTGAAAGGCTGCAGCTGTCTTAGAATTCATAAATGTGTTCCAAAACTTAAGTTTTTTTCATCGCTGTAGATGTGTGTTGCAGTATAGTTTTTCCTCTCTTCATTTTCCCTTATGAAAGGAAAAGATTTGATATTTCTGAGTTACCACTTTCCTAAAATCTACTCCTTTTGCTCAGATCTGTGCTATGTATAGGGTGTTATATTCCTGCCCACGTCTGATGTGGAAGAAGAGACACAGACAGGAGAGTGGGTGACTGACTCAGAAAGATGTAAATGATCTTATTATACTTGAGCTGCGACCACACCTAGAAACCTTGACAATAACAAGGCCTGTGTTTGATATACCTCACTTGTTAAATCCTGTCTGGATTTTAGCGTGTCACATGTGTGTTGTTCATCAGCAAAGTTAAACAGGTGCTAGAACAATTACAAAGCTTTAATCAGACTGATGATTACACTGTTTCCCACTTTGACCATACAAAGAAAATGAAACATAACCAAAACAAATTTCTAGTTGTTTCTTGTATTGTTGGTTCTAGTTCAGTGGTTTCAGTGCCCTAGGTCCTCCACCAAGATAGATTTTCATAGGCAGATTCATTAAGGTTAAAGTAATTGCAGTGTTTGTGGCAAGTTGTTAATGTTTTTAAAACAGCTTTCACCTCATTATAAAAACAACTCATGTTTAATAAGAAAAAATAAAAAGGAAACTGAAGAAGAAAGTGACTATTTCCTCATACTTAACACCCAAGTATAAATACTAATGCTACTTAAGTAAATTTTTTTCTGTCACTTTTCTATCTAGATCTTTTTAAAAATGGAGGTAATACAAACACTGTACATTAATTATTATAATGGAATTTTTTTTAAATTTTAAAAATTTTTAAAAATTTTAAAAATTTTTTAAAAATTTAAAAAATTTTAAAAATTTTTAAAAATTTTTAAAAATTTAGAAAATTGAGGTAATACAGTAAATTCAGTTATATCAACTTAAAAAAATTTTTTTTAATGTTTATTTTTGAAGGAAAGAGAGACAGAATGTGAACAGGGGAGGGGCCGAGAGAGCGGGAGACACAGAATCCAAAATGGGCTCCAGGCTCTGAGCTGTCAGCTCAGATCCTGACGTGGGGCATGAACTCACAAACTGCGAGATCATGACTTGAGCTGAAATCAGTCGCTTAACCAACTGAGTCACCCAGGCGCCCCAGTTATAGCAATTTTTATTTTGAACATTTCCTATTTCATTGTTCTTTAAAAGCACTTAGTAGTGTTCCATTGGTTTGGATATAACATAATATTTGAACATTTCACCTACCATTGGAAGTATAGTTACCTTTAAATTTTTCTACAGTAAACTTTTTAAAGTAAACTTAAAAAAAAATTTTTTTTAAATGTTTATTTATATTTGAGAGAGAGAGACCGAGCATGAGCTGGGGAGGGGCAGAGAGAGATGGAGACAGAATCTGAAGCAGGCTCCAGGCTCTGAGCTGTCAGCACAGAGCCTGACCCGGGGCTCAAACTCAGGAGCTGTGAGATCATGACCTGAGCTGAAGTCAGATGCTGAACCAACTGAGGCACCCAGGTGCCCTAAAGTAAACTTTTTAATAGACGTGTAACTTTCATGCAAAACAGTCCAAATAATAAACATATAGCTTGGGAAATTTGTAGTGACTTTTTACAAAATGAACACACCCCTGAAACTACCACCTAGATCAAGAAAGAGAGCATTTTTTAGAAGTTTATTTATTTATTTTGAGAGAGAGAGAGAGAGAGAGAGCGAGCATCAGCAGGGGAGAAGCAGAGAGAGAGAATCCAAAGCAGGCTCCATTCTGTCAGCATGTGCTGTCAGTGCAGAGACCAATGTGGGGCTAGAACCCATGAACCGTGAGATTATGACCTGAGCCAAGATCAAGAGTCAATGCTTGGGTGCCTGTGTGGCTCAGTCAGTTGAGCATCCAACTTGAGCTCAGGTCATGATCTCATGGTTTGTGAGTTTAAGCCCCACATCAGGCTCTGCGCTGACAGCTTGGAGCCTAGAGCCTGCTTTGGATTCTGTGTCTCCCTCTCTCTCTGCCCCTCCCTGCTTGTGTTCTGTCTGTCTGTCTATCTCTCTCTCAAAAGTAAATAAACATTAAAAAAAAGAAAAAGAGTTGATACTTAACCCACTGAGCTACCTAGGTGCCCCAAGAAAGAGAGCATTAATTACCAGCATCCAGAAGTCATGCCCCTTCCCAGTTATTAGATTCCCAAAGTTAATCACTACTGTGACTTCTGTCATCACTGATTCGTCTTGCCAATTCACAGTTTGCCAATTGAATTTGATTGGTTTTTGAATTTCACATAAATAGACTCCTATGTATGTTCTCTTTTATGTCTGACTTCTGTTCAACATTGTATCAGTGAATTTCATCCATGTTATTACTTATTAGAATAGTTAATTCTTTTTCATTTTGTGCAATGTTTAATTATGCGACTGTACCACAACTTATTATTCATTCTGTTGTTCATGGGTATTTAATTTGTTTCCAGTTTGGGCCCTTATGAATTTTTTATATATATGTCATTTATATGTATATGTGGATATATGTCCAGTAGAGGAATTGCTTGACTGTAGGAATGTGTATGTTCCGTTTTAACAGATTTTTTATCATATAGTTTTCCAAAGTGTTTATACCAACTTGCATTCCCATCAACAATATGAGAATTCAGTTTGCTCCTATAGTCATCGACACTTAGTATTGTTGTTTCTTACTTTTAGCCATCTAGCAAATATGTAGTAGTAGAATTTCCTAGTGATTTTAATTTGCATTTCCTTGATGTCTAATGATATTGAACACCTTTTCATATGCTCATTTGCCTTTTGGATGTCCTCTTTTGTAAAGTTGTTTGTTGAAGTGTTTTGGCAATTTTTAAATTGTGTTTGCCTATTTCTTATTGATTTGTAGGCATTCTTTATCTGTCCTGAATATAGTTCTTTGGTTGTATACATTGCAAATATATTTTTTCTGTGGCTTGACTTTTTACTCTCCTACTGGTATCTCTTTCTCACATAGTACCCTTTAAGAAATTGACAATGTTATTTTGGTAAAAACGTACACACTTATATATCCAGGGCACTCCCTTGGAGGGTAGTGCATAAAAGGAGAATAAAATCAGAAGTTGTGGTGTAGTTAGCTCTGCCCAGCATCATGGCGATGGTTAGCGTCTCCGGAGGTGCTCGTGGTCTTACAAGTAACTATGGGCCCTTGGCTGCAAGAGGAACCAGTGGAGCACATGGATGGATCAGTAAAAAATTTTCTCTAACCCTGATAGACTACTAAAAGCTCAATCTCTGATAATACTGCCTTAGTAGAGTCATTGTGTTTTAAGATTTTATTTTTAAAAAATACAGCGTGGAGCTCAAACTCACAACCCCTGAGGTCAAGAGTTGCATGCTCTACCAACTGAGCCAGCCAGGTGCCCCAGTAATTTTTATATGAAGTATTGCGCAGATAACTTAATGCTTAAATTGCACACAGTAGTTTAGGATCTCAATACATTTTAATCTGCCCATTTGAAAAATAGGGATTATATAAACAAGTAAAAGTTGGCTTTATTTTTCTACAGAGTTAGAATAAAATGAGAGCTGCAAGCCAAAAGTTAAAAATGTAGGTACCGAAGGCAAAAAAAATAGAAAGGTGGTACGATTTAGTGGCTAGGAACTCAGGTTCTGTGTTAAATTGGAATTCTAGCTCTTGAATTTACTGATTTGGCAACTTAGGTATGTTATTTAGCCTCCTTAATTAAGCTTTAATTTCCTTATCTTTGGAATGGGGATAATAGGGAACATGTCTCATGAGGGTTTTGTGAGGATTAAATGTGGTAATTAATGGTAAGTATCTGACCCATAGTGAGATCTCAGTAAATATTTACTATTATTAGGAAGTAAAGATTAAAAATAAAGATTACAAACATTTATTTATTTGTAAGGACAAACTGAATTTACACATGCTTTCAGGAAACAGGGTTTTGTTTTTTTTAATTTTTTTTTAATTTTTTTATTTTTTAATATATGAAATTTACTGTCAAATTGGTTTCCATACAACACCCAGTGCTCATCCCAAAAGGTGCCCTCCTCAATACCCATCACCCACCCTCCCCTCCCTCCCACCCCCCATCAACCCTCAGTTTGTTCTCAGTTTTTAACAGTCTCTTATGCTTTGGCTCTCTCCCACTCTAACCTCTTTTTTTTTTTTTTCCTTCCCCTCCCCCATGGGTTTCTGTTACGTAGGAAACAGGGTTTTTAAGGGAATGAGAATAAAATAGATATTGGTGATTTCAGAGAGTTAAAATTTTATATATTCAAAAATTGTTTTATCCCACATTTCTTCTTTTGGGTTCAAAGTCATATCTGGGTTTCAAGTTGCCTCTCCTGTTGTCTGAGTTTTTGTTCTTTGCAGGCTCTTCCTGTCAGCATTTGGCCGTGGACACCAGGAGTTCATCCTATACAGCCCAACCATGTGCACTTAAAAAAAAAAAATTACTTGCACAGTGTTTTAAAAGAACTTTCTTTGCTAAGAAATTTATCTCCCTCAAGAACACTGCCATAATTTTTTGTGGCAAATCATCCTTTGATTCCTTTGGAGAACAGTGTGGGGATCCCAGAATTAATTATCTTCTTTAAGGGTAGAGAAGTAACACATAGGCACTGCCTCCTGGTTAAGAATTCATCTCTATCCTTGCCATGATTTGAGGTTCCAAAAAGAAAATAAGATGTATTTTTACTATCTCGTAAGAAGGGAACTGAGGACTAGTTAAGTTTTTAAATACTTCTTCTTCCATAGATCTTTAAATGAACGAAAGGAAGGAAGAAACTTCATGAGTATTATTCTCTTCTCTACTGTTATAGATTGTCTAGTGCTTTTTTTTTTTTAAAGCACTTTTTATTATGGAATATCTCAAACATTAACAAGAGTGGAGAGATTAGTATGACGAATCCCTGTGTACCCATCACCCAGCTTAACAATTATGAGCTTATGACCGGTCTTATTTCATACATTCCTGCCATCTTCTCCCCCACCCCCTTACTATTTTAAAGCAAATTGCAGGTATATCATTTCATCTGTAAATGCTTCAGTATGTAGCTCTAAAAAATAAAAACAAAAAAATCTTGGAAATAAAAAAAAAATCTTTAAAATACAAACAAAAACCATAATACCATTATCACCTAAAAAACACCTTCATTTCCTCAAATACTGGGGCGTGTGTTCAGAATTCCTCCAGTTGGCTCATTGATTTTTTTCTCTCTTTAAATTTTTTTTTTTTTTTTTTTAAATTTTAGAGAGAGTGTGAGTGGGGAAGAGGGGCGGAGGGGGAGGAGAGAGAGAGAGAGAGAGAGAGAGAATATTCCAAGCAGGCTCCACGCTCAGCACAGAGCCCAAAGGCAGGGCTTGATCCCATGACCCTGGGATCATGACTTGAGCCGAAATCAAGAGTCAGCCGCTTAACCCACTGGCCACCCAGGCACCCCTTTTCTCTCTTTTTTTTTAATTGGTTTGAATTGGGTGATTACAGTACTATTTTGGCTGTTGGGCCTGACTTCTGTTCCCTAGGCGTGCTGTTTGGACATTGTATTTCATGTGTGGATAGTTTATAGCCTTGGGATTTGGGGGAGGGTGAGGTAGGGGACTAGTAGGGAACATAAGAACCTTTAATGAGCATAGGCTGGTTTGTGGTTCTGATGATTTGAACAGGAGGAAGTGCGCATTGGCCTATTCCTTCAATTTCACAGCACGACTCTCCTATGCTCACTGTTGCCACTCTCCTACTTTCCATACTCCCTACGTTCTGCCTCCTGCCTCCTTCACTTCCCTGGATGCGTTTAATCTGTATCTCAAGTATTTTATGTTCTTCTGTTTTAAACCTTTGTTCTTACCCCTCCTTGGTTCCTTGCCTCATTATCTTTTTTTTTTTTTTTCTTCTTCCTTATCTGCATGTAAACCTTTGGAGGACAGGCACTTCTTGTTTCTACCTAAGAATTCTGGTACCTAGCACAACTTAGATTGAATTAGTGCTCAATAAACGTTGTGGAATTATAAACTAGGTTTTTTTAAATTTTTATTTTTTTAACATTTATTTATTATTGCGAGACAGAGACAGACCATGAGCAGGGGAGGGCAGAGAGAGAGGGAGATTCAGAATCCGAAGCAGGCTCCAGGCTCTGAGCTGTCAGCACAGAGCCCGACGTGGGGCTCAAACTCACGAACTGCAAGATCATGACCTGAGCCAATGTCGGACGCTTAACAGACGGAGCCACCCAGGTGCCCCTAAACTAGGTTTTTAAAATGAATATTGTTATACTTGATTACAAGATTTCAGATCCATTATAACACATCCCTTTGTATTGAAGTAAGTCATGATGACTGAAAATCTATGTTAGGCATTGCCCTTGGCCCTTTACATGAATTTTCTCTAATCCTTGTGATCTAATAAGATGGAATCCCCCTTTTCTATTGGTGGAAACAGAAGCTCAAGAGGGTAGATAGTCTTCTTAAGGCCGTACTTGTCTATGCTTCTCTGGCTCTTAAGCCAGCGGTCTTTCCATTACACCACAGCCCCTAAAGGGTTGGTATTGTCGGTGGGGGAGAGACTGATAGGAAACCTAGCGTACTGTCTTTGCCTCCTGAGATAGTATTCAAGAAGAGTGGGCAGAACCAAATCAGAACACGGTTATCAAGAAGGCTGTATAAAAACAGTTTCCATGAAAGGACTAGGGAGATAGGAAATAGACCAGGAAATAAATTGGGAGGGGCAAAGCAGGAAAAGCTACTTAGACATCAGACTGGAAGGACTGGGGCAGATAGGAGGCTGGAGAGGCAAAGATAGAGAACAGAAAAGGGTCAAGGTACAGACATGTTAAACTGGTTTGAATCAAATCTCACAGACATGGAGTTCTTCTAACAACAAGTCCCCTTATAGCACAGTTTAATGTTTCTTGCTTGGCTGGGGGTGGGTCCTCAAAGTGAAGCACTAAACTGAACAGAGCATGAGAGCCAGGAATGCCTAATTAATATTCTTAGCTGCTTGCGTGGTGCCTGACACATAGTAGATACTTCATACAGGTTTTTGAGTCAGTGATGATCTTATTTCTAATCTTTAGTGTTGCTGACGTGGAAGAGATGCTGAGAACACTGTAATTTTGTAAAAGTACATTTATGTTCAACTAACAGTGTTCAAAAAGGAAGAAAGACGTGGCTTGAGATTTGGGCCTGACATTTGGGAGAAATACTGAGAGATGTGTTCAGAAAAGGAATTCCTTTCATATTTGGACTTTGAAAAGAAAAAAAAAGGGGCAAGATAGCTGAGGTTAATAACTTGGTACTTGGTCACCGATGTAATTAAAGTCAGTAAATGCCTTTTGAACACTTATTAATGTGCCAAGACAGTATGCCAGATACTGTGCTCAGCTGGCAATATTGCATAAATTTGTAGCACCCTCTTTGGGAACTCACAGTCTAGACTAGAGGGAGACAGCAGACAAAAACAAAAAACCAGCGGCAGTGCTTATCATTGGTGCCTTTGTGAGAGTTTCCCAAAGGAGTCAAGGGAACACAGGGAAGAAATTCTATAATAGAGTTAGCTTCAGCTGAGATAGAAAACCCAAATTAACAGTGGTTTAAGTGAGATAGAAGTCTGTTCCCTCTTCTCTAAATGTTTGGTTGTGTGGATTAGGGCTGGTGTGCTATTTCATGACGTTAGAGTATCCGTGTTGTCGCTCCGTCGTGTGTGTGGTCCCAGACTCATGGTCTGAGGTCGCAGCTTCTTCCCTCAGGCTGCAGGATGGTCAAAGCAGTGAAGAAGACGAGGCATACAGCTACCTTTTTTTTTTTTTTTTTTTTAAACGTTTATTTATTTTTGAGACAGAGAGAGACAGAGCATGAACGGGGGAGGGTCACAGAGAGAGGGAGACACAGGATCTGAAGCAGGCTCCAGGCTCTGAGCTGTCAGCACAGAGCCCGACGCGGGGCTCAAACCCACGGACCGTGAGATCGTGACCTGAGCTGAAGTCGGACGCTTAACCGACCGAGCCACCCAGGCGCCCCTACAGCTACCTTTTAAGGAAGGTCTGTGGGAACTTGTGCTTACATTACATTGGTTAGAGCTTAGATACACGACTCCATACCTACCCATGTGCTTAATTAAAATGGGGTGGAGTCTCTAACTTAGGATAAGGGGAGGATGAATTTTGCAGGTCAACTAAGTCTTCTGCCACTAGTATCAGATTTTACCTTTCATAGAAGGTGATGCTGAAACCAAGAACCTGAAGGTGATCAGGGTTAGCCAGAAGGACAAGATAAGGAGGGCCGAGGAGGCACAGAGACCGAAGAGAGGTTGGCAGTTCATAGAACTGCAGGTCTTAGATTTGGCTTCAGCATTGGGGAAGTAGAAGGGAATGGCCTCAGATGAATCTAAAGAACTATTTTAATGAATTTGTATTTCATTCTGTAGTCAGTGAGAGCCCCTGAAAAATTTTAAGCCGAGGAGTGACTTGATAAATTTTGAAAGACAAAGTTTTGTGCGTGGTAAGCCTAATTCAGCTCAAAGGCCACAGAGAATTGTAGTGTTCTGGGGGACAAATGATGAGGTGAATTTCAAAGTGATCATAACAAACTACTTTTCGTTCCCCAAGCCTGCTAAATGTTTTTTGTTTTGTTTTGGTCCCTCACTTTTTATTTTTATTTATTTATTTATTTTCGTTTCTCAATTTTTAAAAATCAAACTCACCATAAAATGCACTCTTTTATAGTGTACAAATCACGGGTGCCTGGCTGGCTCAGTTAGCAGGGCATGTGACCGTTGATCTTGGGGTTATGAATTCAAGCCCCATCTGGGGTGTAGAGATTACTTAAAATAATAAAAATCTTTTTTAAAAAGTGTACAAATCAGTGGTCTTTAATAGATTACAAAGTCATGCAACCATCACCACTTTCGAATTCCAGAACATTTTTATCACTCTAAAAAGAAACCCTAACCTATTAGCGGTCACTCCCCGTTCATCCCATCATCCAGCCCCTGGAAGCTACTAATTATATTCTGTCTGTGAATTTGCGTATTCTGGATGTTTCATATAAATGAAATCATACAATATGTGGCCTTTTGCGTCTGACTTCTTTCACTTAATATAATATTTTTTCTGTATTCATCTTCGTTGTAGCATGTATGATACTTCATTCCTTTTTTGGCTGAATAATACTCCATTATATGGATATAACATATTCTGTTTATCCATTCATCCATTGATGAATGTTTGGGTTGTTTCTCCTTTTTGGCTGTTATGAACAGTGCTGCTGTGAACATTCACCTACAACTTTATGTATAAACATATATTTTCAGTTCTCTTGGGAATATACCTAGGAGTGAAATTGCTAGATCATATAGTAACTCTAAGTAGCTGTACCATTTTATCTATCTATCTATCTATAAATATTCAAAAAAAAAAAATAAAGCTATTTGGCTTTAGTGAAAACATCACTTTCTAAACAGTGAATTTCACTCTTTTTTTAGGGGGGAGGAGGGTATCCTTTTTATAAAAGTGACAAACTTACATGTTTAACTTTATTGATTCAACTGGTAGTTAAAATCTGGCTGAAAAGAATGAAAGATTTCTGAGAGGTAATAGTTTTCCTTGTGTAATTGAATGATGACCGTACAGAACTAGCCAAGAGTAATTTAAAAATACTTAGTGTCAGTATTAATTGGTACTATCTTTTTTAGATCATTTGGCAGTAACGGCAGGGTTAATTTTGTATAACCTGGGATACCACAGTTGCACATCTAGGAATCTCTCACAATAACAGTAGCATGAACAGTAAAAATATATGCAGTGAGATGTTAATCAAAGCATTATTTGTAAGAGGAAAAGTGGGAAATATCCTAAGCTCTTGTCAGCAGAAAAACAGTGACATTATCTTTACTGTTCATCCATTTTTAAAAATGAGCTAGAAGGGCACTTGGGTGGCTCAATTAGTTAAGTGTCCAACTTGAGCTCAGGTCATGATCTCACGGTTCCTGAGTTTGAGCCCCACATCAGGGTCTCTGCTGTCAGTGCAGAGCCCACTTTGAGTTCTCTGTCTCCCTCTCTCTGCCCCTCCCCTGCTTGTGCTCTCTCAAAAATAAATAAACGTTAAAAAATAAAGTAAAAAATGAGTTAGAGCTGTATACGTGTTGAGCTAAAAAATGTTTATGAAATACTGTTAAGTGAAACTAATCAGGCTGTGACACTGTATAGTATGATTTCATTTTTGTTTAAAACGAGTATGTATATATTAAATTTTATATAAGCATAGGAGAAAACACATGAATTTTAGTGGTGGTTTCCTCTGGAATTGGGTTTAGAGAGGCAGAGTAAGGAACTTTCACTTACTGGATGTACTTTGAAAAAAAGTGAGAATTATAGGTGGCTTTTACAGTTTTTGTGTGTACTTTTCTCTCATTTTTCAACTAAAACAATCTTAAGAAAAAACAATAACAGAAGGTATAGATCCGAGTAAGCTACTTTAATTTTTTTTAAGTTTATTTATTTTTGAGAGAGCAAGCGCACTTGTGCGTTTGCATGCGTGCTAGAGCAAGGGAAGGGCGGAGAGAGAGAATCCCAGGCAGGCTCCACGCTGTCATGGCAAAGTCCAGCATGGGGCTCGTTCGACCTCATGAACCGAACCGTGGGATCCTGACCTGAGCTGAAATCAAGAGTTGGATGCTCAACTGACTGAGCCACCCAGGTGCCTCTACGTTAATTTTTAATTTAACAAAGATGTCCTTTAAAATTGTGTGTGCATACCCATGTATATATTTACATATACATATACATGTACAAACACACTTACAGATTGAGTGTAGTTGGATATTCAATTAAACACAAATGCTTCGTATTGGCATTTATTTAAAGTGCAAAACACAAAGAAGTATTTTTTGCATATCACAGTATACAGTAATAGTTAAGTTCTTCAAGAAGTGACAGGATTTGTTCTGGAAATGTACAGAGAGATTTCTACCTTTGCAGTGGTATGCGTTAGAGTTTCTTCAATGCAGGTTACAGCTTGTTCATGTCTTTGAGTTAAAGTTTAAATTTTATGGTAATTAGCCAACTGCATGACCTTTGAAACTGAACAAAGAAAATACTCCAGAGCAGTGAAACTCTCATTACAACTGCTCCAGGTTTGGACAATGAATTGGAATTCCCTTACAGTGGCCAAGTCAGGGATAAGAGTCGGGGCTGTTAGCTGTTAGAACACATGTGTGGTTAGTTGTTATGATTTCTAAATATTATATTTCAGAGGACATTGATAGCCTATTTAAATTTATCTTATATGATCTTCTTGACACATGGAAATGTGTAGTTTATGTCTGTGAGTTCCTAATTTTGTTTTATCTGAATGATTTTTAAAGAATTTAATGGGGCGCCTGGGTGGTTCAGTCAGTTAAGCAGCCAACTCTTGATTTTGATTTAGGTCATGATCTCATGGTCAGTCGTGAGATCAAGCCCTGCATGGGGCTCCAGTCCCAACATGGAGTCTGCTTAAAATTCTCTCTTCCTCTCCTTCTGTTCCTATCCCACTCTCTAGCGTGCTTGCGTGTGCTCTCTTTCTCTTAAAAAAAAAGGAAGAAAAAAGAGAACTTAATGACTTGTTCTTTTTCAGGTATAGAAATTTAAACTCTTTACATAATGAAGGAAAAGTCCTACTCCAAATTTAAGAATCAATGTATCTGGTTTTACCAGGTTTGGAAATTTTCTTGAACTTCCCTTCAATGTCATTGGCAATTTAGATTCTAGGGACTATTCAGTTTGCAAGTTAGCTAGGCTTCTGTTTTCCTTCTTCAGTCCCCTGCCTGCAGAATAGCGGCCATTTTCTTTGCGCTAGTGAAGGAAAATAAGATGCCTGGAAACTATGAATTTTAGTTTTTAGGCCTGATTAGTTTTGTATGTTAATGGATAACATTAAGTTCTTAAAATTTCTATGAGAACTCATGGGTATTAAATTTAGAGTTAATAACAACAAACTCATGGGATCAGCTTACTTTTTGAGACTTGAAGCTTCCTGCAGATTTGGACAGTTTCTTCATTGATTTTTTTTTTTTTTCTTCATTCTTTTTCATGAGACCATGGCATTCGCAACTGAATTGAGAAATTGAACTACTCAGAATCTTGACTATGAATGTTTAATGAGAGACACCCAGTTTAAAAGAACAATTAGCCTCTAAGATATTATTTATAACCATTGGTATATTAATAGCTCTATAAAAGTTTCCCATATTCCCGAGTTCCTGAGGGGAATGGGTAACCTACCAGGCTTTTCCATCCATCATGATTCATTTTTGCCTTATTGAAAAATTATCTTGAACAGAAGGAAATGAATAGGCCTGGTAGAACCAGATTTTAAACAGTGCTGTTTCAGCTGGAAGGGAGTGATTTGTCAATCAGTGCTTGTGGTAGCTGTTAATCTGCAGGCAGCATATTGGCCAGCTTCTGTGCAGTTAGTAATGTAGGCCAGCAACAAGTGCTGCCTACAGCCGTCTCAAAGCAAGTGACAAATTGTTATTTTTCTAGGGATTGCATTTAGCTACAAATTTAAGTTTTATCAATGGTGTTTTTAAGACATGAAGCATTTTGAGGACTAGACTGTCATTTACTTCTTTTGAAGTCTGTAGTCAAAAGCAGTTTACATAGTGTGTATATTTGATTATCTGCTTTATGCCAAGCACTGTGCTAAGTGCTTTACATATATTCTGCAAAAACCCTGCAAAGTAGGTAATGTTATTTTCATTTACACATGAGGATTAAACACTGACGTTTTATCAAATTTCTTTTGGGGTCAACTTTTGCATTTTCCTTTCCTTTACCTCTTTTTTTTTTTTTTTTAAATAACATCTGCATTGAGATATAATTCACATGCCATAAAATTCACACTTTTAAACTAAGTGTACAATTTAGTGATATTTACTATATTTTCAGAGTTACGGAACGATCACCACTAATTTTAGAATATTTTCATCGTCCCATAAAGAAACCCCAAACCCATTAAAAATCACTTCCCATTTCCCTCTCCCACAACTGTAGGCAACCACTAAATTACTTTCTGTCTCTGTGGATTTGCTTATTCTAGATTTTTCATATAAATGAAATCATATAATAATATGTGGTCTTTTGTGACTTTCTTTTACTTACTTTTACTTTAGCCTTTTTCTTTTAAAGTGTCAGTCACATGTTAAATCAGTCAGAGTAGTTGACTCAGTTGACTCAAAAGAATTTCCTACGTGACCGATGCCATAGTGCATTTTAAGAGCAAAAGCCATTTAAATTTGAGTCATGGTTGATGGAAGTCAACCAAAAGTATATGGCATATTTCTCTAATTTCTTAAACAGAGCACAATTCAACTCTTTATTAATAACATTGTGTTCGTTATTTTGAGTGTTTAGTGCCCTGTGTGCTATGTTACTATGTTGTCCTTGGGCGTTAGAGGTACACAAGACTTTTCATCTCTGTACTGACTGGCCTCTGATTGCTGTGCTTTAGCAGTTTCTGATACTTCTGACATCAATTAATTTACTTTGAATTTGAATAAAATTTTTTCTTAATTTTCCCCACATTGTGCAATGCTTACACAGTATAGAAAAAGTAAAAAAATCGTAGGTAAGCAGAAACAATATGAAAAATTACACATGTACCACAGAGATAACCATTTTTAATTTTTTGGTATATATTCCTAAAGAGAATGTGTGTGTGTGTGTGTGTGTGTGTGTGTGTGTTTGTGTGTGTGTGTATTCTTAAAAAAATAAATAAATGAACACAGGGGTGCTTGGGTGGCTCAGTTGGTTAAGTGTCCGACTCTTGATTTCAGCTCAGGTTATGATCTCGCAGGTTATGATCTTGCAGTTTGTGAATTTGAGCCCCGCGTCGGGCTCTGTGCTGACAGCGCAGAGCCTGCTTTGGATCCTCTCTCTCTCTCTCTCTCTCTCTCTCTCTCTCTCTGTCTCTCTCTCTGCCCCTACCCTGCTCTCTCTCTCTCTCTGAAAATAAATGAATATTTAAAAAAAAAAATAAATGAACACATGTCAAAGAATTTTTACAGCCTATTCAAAAGAGAATCCAAACAGCAGATACATGTATAGGCAGTCAGGAATGCTGAAATGAACTTAGTAGTAGATGTAAAGCTGGTGTTTTTTTAAGGGTGGGGGAGAGCCAGGTAAGCAGTAGTGATAACATTTCCTCTGGACAAAATTCATTTGCATCATTATGAATTTTCATTTAAAAAAAGCTCAGGCAGTGATGGTGGGTGATAGGCCCAGACTTCTGCAGAATCAGATAATCCTGAAAGAGTGTGTCTATATTCTATTAAAAGGACATCAGTAATTTTTCTTACAAAATAATTTTTAATAATTGCATGCTATTTCATAGTATGTTTGTAACGTTGCATATTTAACCTTTTCCTCATTCTTGGACATTTAGGCTATTTCTCTTTTTTAACTTTATTCATTTATTTATTTATTTTTAAATTTTTATTTATTTTTGAGAGAAAGAGAGCCAGAGAGCTGGAGTGCGAGTAGGGGAGGGGCAGAGAGAGAGGGAGACAGAGAATCCAAAGCAGGCTCCAGGCCCTGAGCTGTCAGCCCAGAGCCCAGTTCAGGGCTTGAACCCACAAATTGCGAGATCATGACCTAAGCAGACGTCGGACGCTTAACTGACTGAGCCACCCAGGTGCCCCTGTTTTTCAACTTTATAATAAACAAAGCGTGTTGCAGTTTTAAGCGCTGTATCTTTTCTTAATTGTTTCTTTGGAATTGATTTCCCGTGTCCTGCCTGTCTTCTTTAGCCCTACAGTTACACTGGAATAAGCCGTGTGTTTTTACATCTCTGTTCTTTTACGTAATATGCTCCTTTTGCCATTGTCATTTTTTACGTCAAAATTTAAGTGGCTCCTTTTCTTATCTTTCACTCCTCAGGCTGGCTTCTAGGTGCCTTTCAGATGCCACATGTTAGTTCCTTTTCTCAGCTCTCTGGAAGTACTTCCCACACTTTTTTTCTGTTACCTTTCTGCTTCTTCCATTAGACTTTGAGCTCTGGACTGTGAGCTCATTGTGGGCAGCAGTGGCATCTTCTCTGTCTCCAGCATTGAAACATTGCCTGGCATGTGATAGACCTCTTCCTGTTTTTTTTGTTTTTTTTTTTTAATTTTTTTTTTAACGTTTATTTATTTTTGAGACAGAAGGAGACAGAGCATGAACGGGGGAGGGTAAGAGAGAGAGAGGGAGACACAGAATCTGAAACAGGCTCCAGGTTCTGAGCTGTCAGCACAGAACCCGACGCGGGGCTTGAACTCACGAACCGCGAGATCATGACCTGAGCCGAAGTCGGACGCTTAACCGACTGAGCCACCCAGGCACCCCAACCTCTTCCTGTTTTTATACAGGTGTTTTGTCTATCCTCACTTTGGGAATTAAAATCTGCCTTCTCAATTCTTGTGCAGCCCTTACGTCTATACTGCTTGGGACCCTATACTACTTGGTATTGTAGTTCAGTGCTGAGTAAATCTTCTTCATAGACTGTCATTTCATAAGGCAGGGCTGCAAATCTCATTCTTTGTAACCCCCAGAGAACATAGGGCAGTGCCTTGTGAGCAGCCATAAATGTTTGCATTGAATTGATTCATATGCCCCAGAGGGCCTGTGTTATTCATTATGCCTCTCTTCCTACTCATCTGCCTCTTGTTTGCTTGTTTCTTCACCTACGCTTTTTCCTTCTTACAATTTTGTGTGTATGTCTGGTAGAAAACACATAGCATAACATTTACTGTCTGAACCATTAAAAATTTTTTTTTTTAAGTTTATTCATTTTTCAGAGACAGAGAGAGACAGAGTGTGGGGGGTGGGAAGGGCAGAGAGAGAGGGAGACATAGAATCTGAAGCAGGCTCCAGGCTCTGAGCTGTCAGCACAGAGCCCGACCCAGGGCTCGAACTCATAGACTGTGAGATCATGACCTGAGCTGAAGTTGGACGCTCAACTGACTGAGCCACCCAGGCGCCCTGTGTCTTAACCATTTTTAAGTGAACAGTTCAGTGGTGGTCAGTATATTCACATTGTTGTGAAGCAGATCCCTAGAACTTTTTTAACTTGGAAATCTGAAACTCTGTACCCATCTAGCAGTTGCCCTTTTCTCCCTCCCCCTGGTAGGGAGTTACCAGCTCCTCATAACCACTATTCTACTTTCTGTCTCTATGAATGTGACTCCTACAGATAGGTCATGTAAGTGGAATCCTATAGTATTTGTCTTTTTGTAATTGGCTTATTTCACTTAGCATAATGTCCTCAAAGTTCATCCATGTTGTAGCATGTGACAGGATTTCTTTCCCTTTTAAGGCTGAATAATATTCCATTTATGCATATACCAAATCTTATTTATCCACCCATGCCTTAGTAGATACTTAGGTTGTTTCTACCTTTTGGTTATTGTGAATAATGCTGCTGTGAACATGGTGTGCGAACATTTCTTCCAGACTCTGCTTTCAGTTCTTTAAAATATATACCCAGAAGTGGGATTGCTGTATTAGACTCCACATCCTTGCCAGCACTTGTTATTTTCTGTTTGTTTGATAGTAGCCATTGTAATGCGTGTGAGGTGATATCTCATTGTTTTTTATTTGCATTTCCCTGATGACTGGTGATGTTGAGTATCTTTTCATATGCTTGTTGGCTATGTATATATCATTTTTAGAGAAATGTCTATTCAAGTCCTCTGTCCATTTTTTGATTTATAGATTTTTTTTGTGTGTGAACTGTAGGGGCTGTTTATATATTCTGGATATTAACTCCTTATCAGATACATGGTTTGTAAATATTTTTCAAATATCATCTTTATTGATATAATTAACATCAAATTATAGGATATTTAAAGTGTACATCATGGTGATTTGATATATTGTATACATTGTGACATGATTCACCTTATCTAGTTAATTAACACATCACGTCACATATTTCTATTCACATATGTGGGAACATTTAAGTTCCGTACTCTTAGCTAATTTCAAGTCGACGATGCAGTGTTATCAACTGTAGTCACCATATGGTACATTAGATACTCAGGCCTTATTCATCTTAGAGCTGAAAGTTTGTACCTTTTCACTAACCTTTCCCTGTTTCCCCCACCCATCAGCCCTGGCAACCACTTTCTTACTCTCTGTTTCTAGAAGTTGTTTTGTCTATAAGTCTGTAAGACTTGTTTTGTTTTGTAAGTGATGTTTTTCAGTATTTGTCTTTCTCTGTCTGGCTTACTTCATTAAACATAATGCCCTCAAGGTCTATCCATGTTGTCTCAAATGGAGATTTGTAAATATTTTCTCCTATTCTGTAGGTTGCCTTTTTACTCTTGTGTCCTTTGATGCACAGTTTTTAAGTTTAATGTAGTTCCCTTTATCTATGTTTGCTTTTGTTTCTTGTGCTTTTGGTGTCAGAGGCAAGAAATTATTGCCCATTCTGATGCCATAAAACTTTTCCCATGTTTTCTTCTAAGAGTTTTATAGTTTCAGATCTTATGTTTAGGACTTTAATCTATTTTATTTTATTTTATTTTATTTTATTTTTTTTTTTAAATTTTTTTTTCAACGTTTTTTATTTATTTTTGGGACAGAGAGAGACAGAGCATGAACGGGGGAGGGGCAGAGAGAGAGGGAGACACAGAATCGGAAACAGGCTCCAGGCTCCGAGCCATCAGCCCAGAGCCTGACGCGGGGCTCGAACTCACAGACCGTGAGATCGTGACCTGGCTGAAGTCGGACGCTTAACCGACTGCGCCACCCAGGCGCCCCAGGACTTTAATCTATTTTAAATTAAATTTTGCATGTGGTGTAAGATAAGGGTCCAACTTAGTTTTTTCTCATGCAGATATCCAGTTTTTCTGGCACCATTTGTTGAAGATTCTGTCCTTTCTCCATTGAGTGGTCTTGACTCCCTCTCACCAGAGCTGTTTTGCAAATTGTCATTTTATTTGTGTGATCACTTGATTAAATCTTTCTCCCACTGTACTGAAGTATCATGAAGGCAAAGATTTAACTGTTTTGCTGACCACTGACCACCTAGCACAGTGCCTGGCACTTACTATAAATACTCAGTATTCATTGATTGAATACATGTTACAAGCAGTCCCGAAGGGACAATCTGTATATTGCAGATCAGTTTGAGAATCATTGCCAGGGTGTGGTAATGTAGGACTAAATTATATATCTAATGGTGTTATTTGTTTCCTATAAATGAGAATGTTATTCTGACAGCCAATACTAAGTACTTTTAAGATTTTCCTTAAAAGAGGACTTTGGCCATTTTTGTTTTCCTTTATTCTTAATTTTTTTTACTGAAATTTTGTATTGAAGTTTTACACGCACATATTTTTTTTAAGTTTATTTATTTGTTTTGAGAGAGCACACGTGCACTAGCACCAGTGGGGGAGGGGCAGAGAGAGGGAGAGATCTCGAGAATATCAAGCAGGCTCTGCTCTGGCAGTGCAGAGCCTCACGCAGGACTTGAACTCACACACTGTGAGATCATGACCTGAGCCTAAGTCAAGAGTCAGACACTTAATGGACTAAACTATCTAGGCACGCCCACATGCACATATTTTATTTATTTGTTTATTTATTTATTTATTTATTTTTAATGTTTATTTTTTGAGAGAGACAGAGCATGAGAGGAGGACAGGCAGAGAGAGAGGGAGACACAGAATCCAAAGCAGGCTCCAGGCTCTGAGCTGTCAGCACAGAGCCTAATGTGGGCTTGAACCCACGAGCTGTGAGATCATGACCTGAGTGGAAGTTGGACGCTTAACCAACTGAGCCACCCAGGAGCCCCACAAAGAGTTAAATAATTTTATAATATTTCACCACCCTTTCCACCCAATTTCTTTCTGCAGAGAGAACCTCTTTTAATGAATTGTTTTAGGTTTTACCTTTATGTCTTTAAATAACGTGCATACATTACTTCTTGATTTTTATTTTGTATTGGCTTCCCATCTTTGCCATCCACCTATACTTTCCATACCACTTTTCTCTCCATATAGTCATGGCATAATTTTGATTAAATGTTAGACCAATATTCATTGTTTACACTATTATGATAATGTAGATGCTATTCACAGCTAAATTATGTAGTATACCATGATTATTTCTTTCCTGCTTAAATTTTGGGGTTTTTTTTTTTTGGAGTTGTCAGGTTTTTAATTTACTAATTTTCTGTATATTTATCATTGGTATGTCTTCATACTGTCTCAGTTGCATGAGTCTCCCTCTGTGTGGTCATTCACATTAAGTGTTCTGTCGGTCTTGCTTTCTTGAACAAAGTCCATCCTCGAGTCTTCTGACCCACTTGGGTTCATTTAATTTTTTAAAATATATTTTTAAGTAAACTCTACACTCAGCATGGGGCTCAAACTCACAACCCTGAGATGAAGAGTCACATGCTCTACTGACTGAGCCAGCCAGGTGCCCCAGACCCTCTCTGGTTTAGATGGTTTGATCTCTGGGTCTGTGGCACAACAGTAGATTGCTTTTGTGTCATCAGTTGCATTTTCTGTTTTCTGGGTCCTGTATCTTTACCTTTTTGGGTTTACTCCCTCACTTTGGCTGAGTGCATGTCTGAAAGACATCTCTACATGTCTCTTATTTTTTTCAGTATAGAGTTTTACCCTCAGCTGTGCCTGGTATTACCCATTCTAGAGATGCTCTGTTTTACTCTCTCTCTCTTTTTTTCTATTTTATCCTCTTTAGAGAATAAATCTGTAGTCTCTAGTAGGGTGAGGAAAGGGCATTCTCTTGGCTACATGGAGGAAGGGAGAAAGGATCTGGGAGTCTAACTTTTCTTAAACAGACATTCAACAAATCTTCCTGTTTGTAACTGACTTTCCCCCCATTTCCAGGGGGGAACTGGTTCATTCCTGAACCTTTTGGATTTTCATAGTGTAAATCACCCAGCTCCCCCATTGCCACCTAGATTCAGCTTTCTTGGGTCTGCCAAGTCATCCACCCGCTTTCCAAATATCAGAATTTTGTTGCTGCTGTCTTTTAGTAATTTTTTGTCTTTGTGGGTTAATACTTATTTTTTTTCCCCCCTTTTCTGCTCTTTAATGAAGAAAGAGAAAGCAGAAGCTGTGTGTACATTGTACCGTCTCTGACTGGAAGCTCCTGGAACTACCCTTCAGCTCTTCTCTTCCTCGTGAGCTCGTCTTCTACTCTACTTTTATCTACTTTGCTTCTGACTTCTAACTTTTACCTCATCTTGTTCCAACCCCAGTCATCTGTAATACTTATTTTTTTTTCCAGCTTATTGGACCTTTTACATCTTGTTTCCTTTTACCCCACACTTCTGTGGTATCTCATGTTCTTTATTTCTGGGTTCCTCTACTAAGCAGAGTAATAAGGCTTCTCTGCCTTTGCTTCTTGTCAGTTTCCCTGCTTTCCAATATATCCACTGATCAAAGGGTAGGTTCTAGCCTGTTTCATTAGTTACTCAAGAAACTGTTCTGAACAACAGCAAAAAGCACACACACATCTTTAGAAATTAAATCTTTGTTGACTTAACACATGTCCTAACTTTGCTTCTCTTTCATTCTTGCTATCCTTTATGCTGTGTAATGTCTCTTTGACTTCTCATCTTTTACGAATTACTCATCTACGAATATGTCTTCTTCCCTACAGGGAAGACAGGTATTGCCTTTTTAAGTAGACTAAACATTGTGAGCGAGAGAGGAAACATGTCAGGAGGGCTGAGTTTATTGCCGTAGATGACATTAGATATTTTGAGACTTTCTGAATGGCTAAATCTTGATCTTTTGCCTATAAAATGGGGGTGCTGATTTCTTCCTACTTTATAGGACTCTGAGAAGGCAATGAGATAGATTGAGCAGAGTGACATGTAAGTTGTGTGCCCTGCCCCGTCTTGCTTTCTGCAGATGGTCCAGGCTGAGGTTTCGGAGCTGATTTCCTGTGTGTGGTGTGTGGCCACCAGTGGGACTGCGTAGATCCCCAGGGGACATGGCTGTGGCTAGGGTGATCTCTCTCCTTTTGGGTGGAAGCCATCCTTGCTCTGTCTCCGTAGTCTGGCAGATCGGAAGTGTCGGCTGTAGCATTTTTATAGGGACACTGGTGTTCTCAGAACAGTGGCAAGGCCCTCCCAGGCAGAAGCATCTGCAAGGAGTGCGTGATGGTGGCTGACACCTGCTGAACTGTGGGTAATGGCCTGCTCTGGAGGAGATATTCTCCCTGAGGGATCTGCTGGAGCTCATGGTGGGTAAGAGACAGCAAAAATCCTGTTACCATTAATGTGACCGCTTTTGTGTGCACAGACTGCTTAGCCCTGGAGGAATTTAGGTTATATAAGCTTTGTGATTCTTTGTATGTGGATTCTAGCATTCTTGTTTTTTTCTCGTAAGGGTGAGCTTGCCCCTCTGCCATGTAATTGGTACTACTGATTTGTTTAGCTAACCATTTCTTCAAGAACCAGGAAAGCCGAGTATATAAATGGTAGTGGTGTAGCTAGTAAAAGGTTAACATCAACACAATCCAGTGTAAATTGTCACAAATTTGAAGGCTTATGGAGTTCTATTCTATAAATGAACTCAGTCCCCCTCAAAGACTTTTTAGATATTGCATTGTTTTGATCAGTGTCCTTAGGGGTAATACAAATAATACAAAGAAGTGAATAGTTCTGGATAGAGCAGTGCTGACTGAAGACATCAAGGTGATTTAAGTTTATGTGCTCCTGCTGAGGGTAATGATTGAGAATCATACACTACTAGAATTAAAAAGAACCTTAGGAATTCTCTGTTCTAACATTTTTTATAGATATGGAAATTGAGGTCCTGAGAGGTGAAGTGGTTTGCTTGAGGTCGTGCTTAGTAGCAACACTGTATTTCTGAATGTGTTTTCTGTCTTCTGTCTCTTTCTCTCTCTCTTACACAAATAAAAGTAAACATTAAAAGAAAGAAAAAAGAAGGAAAGAAAGAAAAAGAAAGAAAGAAAAGAAAAGAAAAAGGAAAAGAAAAAAAGAAAATCTCTGAATGTGTTTTCTGCCAGTGAGGAGTATCTCAAGAACAGTTTAGGAACTTGCAGTCAGAGGCCCGACAGCCTTTGTTCTTTCCCATCCCTCACTAAATGACAGTAAAGAAAAAAACAGTAAGCGTTAACTCACAAGGACAAAACAAAACCCTAGAAAAGGCGACAGCAACAAAATTTTGGAAACTGGAGAACAGGTGGATGGTAACTGACTCAGCAGACCCAAGAAAGCTGAACCTAAGTGGCAGTGAGGGAACAGAACGATTTACAGTATGAAAATCCAACAGGCTCAGGAATGGGCTGGACCAGTTCCCCCTGGAAGTGGGGGGAAAGTAGGTTACACGTAGGAAGATTTGTTGAAAGTCTGTTTAAGAAAAGTTAGACTCCCAGACCCTTTATCCCTTCCTCCATGTAGCCAAGAGAATGCCCTTTCCTCACCCTATCAGAGACTACAGATTATTCTTTCTTTTTCTTTCTTTCTTTCTTTCTTTCTTTCTTTCTTTCTTCCTTTCCTTTCCTTTCCTTTCCTTTCCTTTCCTTTCCTTCTAGAGAGGGCGCAAGTGAGCAAGGACAGAGAGAGAGAGAGAGTCCCACGACGGTCAGGGTGCGGAGAGAAGCAGGGCTCACCTGAAGCAGGGCTCGTGTTCACTAGAATTGGGGCTTGAGCTCACCCAACGTGAGGCTCTAGCTCACCTGAGGTGGGGCTCGAACTCATGAACTATGAGATCATGACCTGAGCCAAAGTCAGATGCTCAACCGACTGAGCCACCCAGGTGCCCCAGATTTATTTTCTAAAAGGAGTAAAATAGAGCCTCTCTAGAATGGATAACACCAGGCACAGCTGAGCGCAAGGAGAGCATGCTGTCAAGGCAGATCGAACTTCTGTGTGATTTTATCCGTACTCAGTATCATATACTCAGGTTGATTTAGTTCCAAACACAGAACATGGGTGATTAGGTGATCCCCTCCTCTCCCCCCACGTTCCCACCTTCCCACCTTCCCACAGGACAGACTTCTTATTAACTATTCTTCCACTGAAGGAATCATTTAGGTTTTTGGATAACATTTCATTTTTCCTTTTCTTTCCTCTCCTTAATCTTAACATAGAAGAGGAAGGTGGTGTAATGCAGTTTACAAGGTTGATGGTAAATGTTTTCTTGGATGTTATTTCAGCTTTATCCCAACAATTGTACTAATCAATAATGGTGCTTTAAAATAATTGTTAGATTTACTGGTCCCTAGATCTTTATCACTTACAGAGTATCTTAGATGTTTTGTCCATGGGTGTGGGGATGCAGTACAAAGAAATCTAAAATGTATTCTTTGGCCTTGTAGAAAGGAAAAGGTATAGCACACCAAGTTAACTGTCATTCTTTGTGTACAAGCACAAAGATCGGGTGAAGAGTAAAAAAGAAAAATCTTGTTCTCTACCCTCAGAGAGTTTGCAGTCTGAAATGGTCTTTCTCAGATTAAGTTCTAATGACTATTAATTTTAGTTGGGTATTACATCTCTAAAAGATTCAGTGGTTTAGTTTCTTCTTTTTGAGATTCACATTAAACAGTAGCACATTAAATGCTTAGGCAGTTGTCTCGCAAATAAACTGTGTTAACATTTTTATGGCTCAGTATTTCCAAACTATTCCATAGGATAAAAAACAGAAAATAGCAACCTGTGTAAGAGCACCTTCCTCTAACTCCCATGTGAATTAGATTGACAGTAAATTATACTTAAAACATCAGCCTTTCCTGCCCTATTTACTCAATATAGATTGTTTAAGAAAAGTTGGACCCCCACATCCTTTTCCTTTCTCTTCTCAGCCAAGGTGATTAATAATGGTGAATATTTGAGATTTTATTTTTGTTGTTATTCTTCATTTACTATGCTTAGGAGCCATCATTTTATTTTTTATTTTTTAAATGTTTATTTATTTATTTTGAGAGAGAAAGGGAGAGAAAGCATGAGCAGGGGAGGGGCAGAGGGAGAAGGAGAGAGAGAGAAAGCCAATCAGCCTCTGTGCTGCCAGCGCAGAGACTGATGCGGGACTCGAACCTGCAAAACCGTGAGATCATGACCTGAAAGCAAGAGTCGGATGCTCTACTGGCTGAGCCACCCAGGTGCCCTTCAGAGCCATTATTTTAAATCAGAGACATTTCAGGTTTTTAATGAAAGCTGACAAAGTTGTTTTTATGTTTCTGCAGTTTGTCATAGTATTTCTAGACATGTTAAAAGGCGGAAGACTTTTCTGTGGGCATTTTCTAGTGCTTTTATACAAAGACCTTTATTTATTATTGCTATCTCAGGTTGTAACTTTGACATAAATTTTTTGTTAAAGAGAGCTACAAATTCTTTCTACAGATAGTGTCTGTGGAACTCCTCAGAGTAGAGTGAATTAAATTAGTGCAGCTGTAAAACATTGCCTCTAAGATGATGGAATACCTTGATTTATGGAAATTACATTCCCCAGAAGTTGTCTATAAAGTAATTTTTATATGTAAAAATTTGTTTTATCACATAAATAGGGAAATTAATTGACTTAACATAATATTCTTCGATCTCTTTTGTCTGTTTTTCTTTGAGTTCTTAATCTAGTAGTAAGGGAACATGGTTTTTTTTATCTCTGTATTGCTAGGACCATCAAGCGCTACTTGATTGAATTAAAGAGAATAAATAATATAGTATCATAATTCAAATATTTGGAATCACTTTCCCAAGTGATATGTGAATTGTTTTAGTTATCTCACTGCCCTTGACTGCCAGGAACAAGCTTTCAAATAAAGGGTGGGTGGAGGAGGGGAAAGTGTTACAAGCTGTTCTTCCAGATTTCAAAGCAGGTCTTAAATAATGGTTATACCTCATTACAGAATACAAAAGATTATGGGGCATCATGAGGGAGTGTTTATGGTGATAAGGTTAGGAAGGAAGTTATCATTTAGGTCTCTTCTGCACACAGGGTTGGAGCAAGTGCTTAAAAGCACAGAGCAGGGCTTCCCCATCCCTGATTTTCAGCAATGCTATTTATATATTTGAAAGTTATGAAGGGGGCGCCTGGGTGGCTCAGTCAGTTAAGCATCCGACTTCAGCTCAGGTCATGATCTCACAGTTCGTGAGGGCTGGTTCGTGCGTTCCAGCCCCGTGTGCGTCTCTGTGTTGACAGCTCGGAGCCTCTAGCCTGCTTTGGATTCTGTGTCTCCCTCTCTCTCTGCCCTTCCCCTGCTTGCACTCTGTATCTCTCAGAAATAAATGAACGTTAAAAAAAAGAGAGAAAGTTATGAAGTTAATTTTCTCTTAAAATATCCTCAGGTTTTTTTTATGGTCAGATTAATTTGTCACTTAAATATGATTCATTAGTACAACTTTATGGTTATTGTGGGGTGGGGAGAACTAACTGATTATAAATCAATATTGAAATGTAAGCGAAATACTTAGTCATGTTGGTGCCAAGGGAATAATTTTAATTCTTATGGACCACCAGATCCATTTTAACTACCTTGTAAGATCAGCATTTCAGTTGACTTAGTTGCCACAAAGAATGTTTGTCAAACAATTTAAGATTAAAAACCACAGCTCGATTTACTTGTGGAACCAGCAGAAGACCAGTGCATCAATTTTCATTCAGTTCATTTGTTTGGGAGCTGCTGGTTGTTTGGTTTCAGCACATGCTTATGTTTTGTTGAGATGTAATTTCTTCCACTTCTTTTCCACTTCTTTTATTTTTTTTAAAAGCTGTTTTATGTACCTTATTAACTTCTTTGGTTCTGAAGTCTTGAAATATTGACATGACATGGGGTGAGTTTGTTTTTCACTCCTTAGGTGACACAGATTGAATTAATCATCTATCTCAGTTCATGGTCCATCAGCAAGTCTGTGCGAGTCCTCTCCCCTCACTTTTAAAATTAATTAATTAGGGGGGCCTGGGTGGCTCAGTCGGCTAAGCATCCGACTTCAGCTCAGGTCGTGAACTCGCGGTTTGTGGGTTTGAGCCCCGTGTCGGGCTCTGTGCTGACGGCTTGGAGCCTGGAACCTGCTTCGGATTCTATGTCTCTCCCCCTCCCCTCCCCCACTCACACTCTGTGTCTCTCTCTCTCTCTCTCTCAAAACTAAACATTAAAAATTTTTTTTAAATTAATTTCTCTTTTACCTCCGCTTTCTACTTTTGTTCCCCGTTTCCCATAGTTAACTGTTCCAATGGGGTTGGTTTATATCCTCTGTATATGTATTTTTGTAAATATGTAGTAGGTTTTTTAATTTTAATTTTATTATTAATTAATTAATTAAATTTGTTTTTTTGGTGTGTGTTGTTAAATCTACCTAAATGGTACTGTGCTATATAGTCTTTGTTCTGGTCCTTATCCCCATCCACTTCCCCTGCCCCCACTGTTTAAGGCCTATTTAAGGACTGTCTTTATTTCTGTGTATATATCTAGTTCTTTGTTTTTAACTGCCATTTACTCTTTTGTGAAATGATTTGTTCTCTCAGTGTTGGACACTCGGGTTACCACAGATAGTGGGATACACAGCCTTGCACTCATTCTCTTATGGTTCTGTGGGAGAATTTCTCTGGACATACGCACAAGAGTAGATTGCAGTACTTTGTTTGATGAAGTGCTGCCAGATTTGGGCTGTTCCTCAGTGTGTGCAAAAGGATCCCGTTTCTCTTACCTTCCTGCCAGCACTTAGCTTTAGCCATCTTAATAATTTTTGCCTGATAGAGCTAAAATGGTATCTTAATGTTTTAATTTGCATTTTCCAATTACTAACAAATTGCAGGATCTCTTTGTATACCACGAGGGCCATTTACAATGCCTCTTCAGTGAATTACCTGTTCATATCTTTTGCCTGTTTCTTTAATTAGGGTTCCTGTCTTTTCCTGGTTGATTTACAGAAGTCTTTTGTCTAGTTTAGAACATTAGCCTGGTATTTGTCTTTTCCTGGTCTGTCATACATTAATTTTTCCAGTGGTGTTTCTTGCTGAATGGAAGCTAAGTGTGACGTAATAGGTCTATAATATTTTACATTATGGCTTTCTAGGTCTTATTAAATATAATTATATTCTGCATTTTAAATTATGTGTTTTATAATTCAGCGTTTCACATTGGGTCTTTAATTTATCTAAGTCCATTGTTCTATATGGCTTAGAATAGTAACCCAATTTTGTTTTTCTCCACATAGTGAGACTCTTTACCTAATCTCATGAACTAATTTGTGGTACCGCTGTTCTTATATTTTATATATCATGTTTCTATATTTCCAAGGCTATGAGTTTTAGTTTGTTTTATTATTGGGTGCATTTACTTATTCTCACATCAGTACCACCTGTTTTTATTACTCTGCTTTGGGCTGTCTTAAAAAGTCATAGCAGGGGCGCCTGGGTGGCGCAGTCGGTTAAGCGTCCGACTTCAGCCAGGTCACGATCTCGCGGTCCGTGAGTTCGAGCCCCGCGTCAGGCTCTGGGCTGATGGCTCGGAGCCTGGAGCCTGTTTCCGATTCTGTGTCTCCCTCTCTCTCTGCCCCTCCCCCGTTCATGCTCTGTCTCTCTCTGTCCCAAAAATAAATAAAAAACGTTGAAAAAAAAATTAAAAAAAAAAAAAAAGTCATAGCATACATAAATTGAAAAGATGTGTTCTTCCTCAAATTAATCTTATAGAGTCATTGTTGTCTCAGTTAAATTCCATGGTTTTTTTTTTTTTTTCCTTGAGAGATTTGGCAAACATTTTATAATTTGAATGGAAAAATAAAGGTGTTTTTCAAAATTGATTTACCTCTTTCAGATCCTTTTAATGCTTAGTAATTTAAGTTCACAGTTTTTCTTGTGCCATCTTTGGCATTTTATATTTTCCAGAAATTTATTCATTTCATCTCTTTTTTTAAGAATATAATTTTTATTTTAGAATAAGTTTAGATTTATAGAAAAATTGTGAAAATGGTCCAGAAAATTCCACCTGCTGTTGACAAATTCTTTTGGCCTTCCCTCATATTTGTTTCATCTTCACTCCTGAAGAATATCTTCAGTGAATTTAGAATTCTGGATTGACAGTACTTTCAACACTTTCAAAATCCAGTTCCATTGTCTTCTGGCTTCCATAGTTTCCGATGAGAAATCTGCCTTCATTTTAACTATTGTTCCCCTATGTGTAATAAGACATTTTTTCCTGGCTACTTTTGAGATTTTAAAAATAATTTTTGGTTTTTAGCATTTTGATTACAACGTGTCTGGCTGTGGTTTTCTTTAAGTTTATCCTGTTTGTAGTTCTCTTCAATCTATAAATTTGTATCTTTCAAGTTTGAGGAATTTGTAGCCGTTATTGTTTCAACTACTTTTTCTTCTTCATCCAGTTTTTTTCTTCTCTCCTTCTGTGGTTTTAATGACATGGATATTAGGCCTTTTCATAGTGTTTCATAGGTCTTCTGAGGCTGTTAAATTTTTTCTTTTTTTTCCTCTTTTTCAGATTGAATCATTCTGTTGATCTGTTTTTTATCTTCACTGGATTTCTCTTCTGTTGTCTCAGTTCTGCTATTCAGCCTATTCTGTGACCTTTTTTTTTGACATAGTTTACTTTTCTATTGTAAAATTTCTATGTGGTTCTTTTAAAAACACTATAGGGGCACCTGGGTGGCTCAGTCAGTTAAGTGTCCGACTCTTGGTTTCAGTTCACATAATGATCTCATGATTTCTTGGGTTTGAGCCCTTTGGATTCTTTCTCTCCCTCTCTCTCTGCCCCTTCTCCACTTGTGCTGTCTTTGTCTTTCTCAAAATAAATAAATGAACTTAAAAAAAATAAAAACACTATATATTTTGAAATAATTATGGACTTACAGGAAGTTACAAAGAAATGTACAGAAAAGTCCCAGGCACTTTTCCCTCAACTTGTCCTTATGTTAGAATCTTGTATAACTATAGTATGTTATCAATACCAAGAAATTGACATTGGTACAATCCACAGAGCTTATTCAGATTGTTCCACTTACACTTTCACATGTGTGTGCGTGCATGCACACACACGCGTGTGCCTGTGCAAGCATATGTGTGTGTGGTTTTGTACAATTTTATCACAGGTGTAGTGTCATGTAACTACCATCACAATCAAACTACAGAATAATATCATGATCTATTTGGTTCTTTTTTATAGTTTCTATTTCTCTGGACACCATCTACCTTTCTAGAGTGCTTACTTCATGGAGCATATTATAATAACTGCTTTCAACTCTTTAATACTTTGAGTATCTGTTTAATTTTAGTTTCAGTATCTATTGATTGTTTTTTCTCCCAATAATTGGTTATATTTTCTTGGTTATTTGTATGTTGAGTGATTTTGGATTGTGTCCTGGACATATTGAATATTATATTATGAGACTTTGGGTCCTGCTAAAAAAACCCTCTGAGAATGTTGAGATTTTTTTTTTGTTTTAACAGGTAGTCAACTTGATTAGTTTCAGATCTCAGGAGGTTTGGTTTTACCTTCTGTGGGTGGTAAAACCATCCAGTGTCATTTCATTTCTTTGCATTTGCTGTGCTGTTTGGAACTACTCTGCCTGTGTACCAGTTAGACTTGGGCAGTGCCTTGTGTTGTAATTCAGGCTCAGAGCCTTTGCTTTCCTTCTTTGATTTGTTTCACACTTACAAACTTGGGACTTAGCCCGAAACTTGGATCTGTTCATATATAGAATTGGGATCCTCTTTCAAGTTTTCTCTTGCTTGATATATCTCCCACATTCTTACACTCCCAGGGGCCTCTGTATATATGTAATTTTGTGACTGGACCTGACCTCATGCAGGGCCAGGAGAAGGAAAAAGGAGAGAGAAAAAAAAAAAAGGGAAACTTATTTTGTACTCTGGCTTGCTTTGACTGTTTTTTCCAGTCCTCTGGGCAGAATAAGGAAGTTTCTCTCAGTTTCAGGAAGTTTCTTCCACATATTTTTAATGTGTGGATCTGCAGTGACATTTTGTGGATTGGGCCACCTGGACCAAGCCATTCTTGGGTCAAATCTGAGCTATGAAGGAGTTAAAAAAAGAAGGGTGGGGGGCAGGAAACTCACCAGTACTATATAATTCAAGTTTTGACTTCCTTCACTTATTTGTCTGCTATTTCTTTACTTTTCACAGTCCTCAGGTGAGTTTCTGTTTATATTTATTTCAGATCTTTTAGTTGTAGTCAGTGGGAGCCATAGGCTGTAGTGGGCTTATTCCAACTTGGCATCTTTGGTAGAGTATAATTTGTTAATTTTAGTGCCGAGGAGCATCAAATAACAGAACAACTAGTTAAGGACTTGGATTTGTGGAAGCAGAGAAATTAGCCAGTACTCAATAGAAATTTTCCATGTAATTGCCTCTTGGTCTGGGTAGATACTGAGCTGTTAGCATCCATGAATGTGTTAAACCTTGTGGGGGTCTTTGAGTAGGGAGCTGTGGATGCAGTTAGTACCTGATCCACCTTTCTGCAGATTAAACATATTAGGTTGAATCATATGAAATTGGTAATGTTTGACTTACAAAAATGGCAGTTTTACATGAATCAATCTACAGTTAACTCTCTGTTGTGAAATTTGAAGAAAGTAAAATCTCAAGTTGAAATACTATCCGTATTAAAATAAGATCATGCTTGCTGCTTTCACAGGCATATCTAAAATCTCAGATGTATCATAAAGTCAAGAATGGACATTCTTGTTGTTGGACAGGCAATGTAGGAAACTGTTCAGGGGAGTCTTCCAGAGACCCAGAATGATGAAGGCTTTTCCATTGTTCATACATGACTTTCAGGTGTCCTACAGGAAACTGGGAAAGGGAGATGGTGACATAATGAGAAAGAATGACACAAGCATACCAAATTTTTTTGTTAAGAGATACTTTATTTCATTTTTATTTTATTTTAAATAGGCTCCATACCCATTGTGGGGCTTCAACTCCCGACCTTGAGATCAAGAGTTGCTTGAGCAACTGAGCCAGTCAGCTGAGCCAGCCAGGCACCCCAAGCATACCCACTGTCGTAATCTCATCCCAGAGTGGTCGTATTGAGTTGGTGATCGTATTGAGTTGGTGAGAATGAATCTAGGTACGAAAGAGGCAGAAAATGTAGTCTGCATTTGTCACCTGCTTTCCAGCACCAGTTGTGAAGGAAAACATGCATCTCTGCGGGGCAGCTAGCCATCTTTGCCATACCACCTCTGGATCACGTGGAAGGTATCTTTTTTACCGTGTGTATTAGTGTGCCAGGCTGCCATAACAAATACTACAGCCTGGGTGGCTTAAACAACAGAAATTTATTTTCCCACGGTTCTGGAGGCTAGAAGTCCAAAGTCAAAGTGTCAGCAAGCGTGGTTTCTTCTAAGGTCTCTCTCCTTGGCTTCTTGCATAGTGTGCCTTCTCATTGCATCTTTACACGGTCTTTCCTCTGTGTAGGGATATTCCTGGTGTCTCTTGTGTGTCCAGACTTTCTCTTCTAATAAGAAAACGAGTTCGATTGGCTTAGGGCCCACCCTAAGAGCCTCATTTTCATTTACATACCTCTTTGAAGACCCCGTATTGCAAATGCACATTCTGTGAGGTATTAGGGGTTAGGGCTTCAATATGTGAATTTTGTGGGAGAACACAATTCAGCCCATAACAGACATGGTATGCTATAAATGTATGTGTTTTCACTAAAAGTAGTCATACTTCATTAACAAAAGGAATAAAAGAATGTTAGATCTGTAATTATACTTTCACTGGATCTTTAATAAATCTTGAATTACATAGATAAATGAAGATTGCCAGTGTCTCATAAGGCATTTTCCCTTATTTATTAGTCAAGGGGAAAAGTCTAGTGACGTAGACAGTTTGGTTTTCAGTGAATGTGATCATGTGTTTTTCTCTCTCCCAGAGTCTGCTAAATGTTGAGTCCTTATTGTAGTTTTATCTAAGGAGTGTGTTAACTACTGTGATAGTAAGGAGAGTTACTAAACATGTCACCTAGAGGAAATTCTGCATCATGGGCTATTCCCTTCTCCCCACACTCTATAATGTAGAAGTATATCTTTAGTGTATACTGGACTTTTGGAGGAGAATGTCGTTTCATGGTGACTTGTTAAATGGCAGTCTGTTACTAAAAACCAAGGCCGTGTTATCTGGTTGGTAACATCCTATTAACCTACCAGACATTTGAAGGTGGAATAGAATGTGCATATGTATTCCACCATCTGAACAGTTGGACCCCTTCTCTTGGCCTGCTGTTCTGTCACACCAATTTCTAGTGGGTAGAAGGTGAGACTTCCAAGGGAAGAACGAAGCTCTTAAGCCCTTTATACATGGTAATTAAAGATTGCTTAGCCTCACTGTTGACTGTCAGACTTTCGTTTTTTTTTTTTTTTTTTGAGTTCTCGGTACCTACTATCTTTCACCAAATAGTGGCTTGAGATTCATCTCTTTTATAAAACTATACTCCACCTTTACGTGAACTATTATTTTTAAAAGTTACATAAATATCACATAAATACTGGTCTTTTAAAAGATTTTGTTTTGCCATGTTTTTGTATTTATTATGAAACTAATAAGTTTAAAAATTAACATCCAAGGAGTAACAGTTGAGCTTCTCTGTTGATACCTGCCGCTAGTTTTTAAATTTAAAAATCTTTTGCAATTTGTTGTACAAAGTGTTCATTTCTTTCTTTCTTTCTTTTTTTTAACGTTTATTTTTGAGACAGAGAGAGACAGAGCATGAACAGGGGAGGGTCAGAGAGAGGGAGACACAGAATCCGCAACAGGCCCCAGGCTCCAAGCTGTCAGCACAGAGCCTGATGCGGGGATTGAACTCACGGACCACGAGATCGTGACCTGAGCCGAAGTCGGCCGCTCAACCCACTGAGCCACCCAGGGACCCCCAAAGTGTTCATTTCTATGAATGAAGTTATCTGACTCCTTGGTGAGAAATTCAGTAGTTTGACTGGATTTTTGCTGTCATGATTCCTTTATGGCTCCTGAAAATGAATTCTACAACATTTTCTAAGTCCTGACTGAAAATGAGAATGTTCTCTAATTTTCCTTTAGATGTGATTTAACATCTTCAGATCTTGGAAACAGATCTAGGAAATTTGTCTTTACATTCTGTAGTATATATTCATTCTGTCTCTCTGTGTGTATGTATGTATGTATATTTGAACACCCAGAGTGTTCTAGATGTATTAATTAATTAATTAATTATTAATTACCTTCTCAGTGCAGACATGGCAGTGCACAAGGCTGTTGCTGGCATTCTAAGGTGTAAAGATATAGGCAGACAATGTGTGGATATATGATGCATAAACAAATACTTTCTTGAGCAGTTTTAAATTTGTAAAACAATATTCTCAGAAGTTTTGGCTTCATTCCCTCAACAAAACTTTTACTGACTGCTTACTGTTTAGTAGACACCGGGGATAGCAAAATGACTATGACCCAGTTCCTGTCCACAAAGTGCTCCTCGTCTAATCAGGAACTGATTTCTAATAAAAAGGAAATTAAAATTATTTGCTAAGGTAAGTGATAATGGAGATATGAAAAGAAAATGCCACGGCGACGTAGGGGAGGAGTTGGTAAAGGATAGGATTGCCAGGAAAAGCCCCACACAGAGAATGCATTATTGTTGGCCGCCTCTTGAAGAATGACTTGGCTGTAGGTAGATGGGAGTCAAATTCTCTATGACCCTTGGCTTTTTAATGATTAATAAGATTTTAACACACATCTAGGACTGGGAGTTTATTTAAAAGATGCATCTGTCTTTCCAGTTTAACCTTTAGTGTAACTAGTCCTTTAGGAAAAGACATTTATGGGTGCAGCTGTATGACAGTGTTTCAGATGTTTGTTCTTTTGAGTCCCTTACAACAGAGCTCCAGTTATACTGCTTTGCTTAGGTTGCCCTTTGCTTTTTAACACAACATATTTCTCGTTTGTCTTCGTCCAGTCTCTACCAGCAAAGCAAAACTTAAAACACACACACACGCGCACACACACACACACACACACACACATACACACACACACACACACACAAACTTGGATCTATTATTCTACTTTCTCATCCTTATTTATCTTCCTTTTCTCTTCAAAGCAAGGATGTCCATCACATGCTGATATACAAATATTATTCCCAGAATAAGAACATAGTTACCTCAAACTTTGCTGAGTAGTATATGACTCCTTTAAAAAAACACACAAAGGAGATTTGGGGTTTTTTTTCTTCATTTGTATATGTATATATTTCTTCATTTATATATGATGGAGTTAAGATATGTTTTCTAGAAGAATATTTTTGCCGTTAAGTAGAACTGAAAGCATTTGCTAAGGAGAGAGTTAAGGGTTGCTAAATTTGTGGCCAGCTGGATTGGTGGTGTGCTGAGAATGCTTTTGCAGCAGTTTGATTCGGCAAACATTTACTGAACACTGTGGTCAGAGCCCTACTCCTAGACCCTCTGATGGATAGGAAAATGAGCAAAACACAGGCTCTGTTTTGAAGGACCTTCCAATTCACTACACTGTTTCTAATCTCCTCTTTTCCATTATCCGTCTTTGCCATTTCCCAGATAGTGAAAAGCAGAGCTCTAATCTATCAATTCTGTAAGCTGAAAAGTGTGTAAAATCAGTTTGCTTAAAATGTTGGTGGCTTTTTCTCCTTCATGCTGCCAGTATTAAATAAAACAACAGGAAACATTTTGTGCCTCCTTCTGTAAATTAACATTTATAGAAGTGGCTGCTTTTCATAAAGCATCTTGATCCAGTCCCTCTCGTGCTGTGACTCTTCATTGATAGTATTAAATCAGATCTGAGCAGCTCTAGGAGACAGTTGAGAGTTTAAGAATATGCCCAGTGTCAGCAGCTTGGCTAGAGTGTGCTGTTGAAACAAAGAACACTCTTGGCACCCCAAAACTGATTAGACATGAGCCATTCTGCATGTGAACTCTAATAAATAAAGCCACATAGGGTGTTCCCTGCTTTCATTTGGACAGAACTAAACATTTAAGTATCTTTTTAGGCTTCCCCCCCTAAATCTAACCCTCACTATTAGCACATAATCCAGAAAATTTCACAGAATTTTTTGTGAATTTGTAGATTTCACAAAAAAAAATCTTCAAATACCGCTATTTATCCAGAAGCCAGAATTCCAGCTTTATCGGCCACAACACCCAGTTCCATTCTGCTTGAACGTTTACTGTGTAAAGCTCTGTGCTGGGGTGCTTCGGGGTGTAAAGAGACAAGTAAGATTGAATACCTTTCAAGTAACTTACAGATTTAGTAGAACACTCTCCTCTAGTCAGTCCACCTGCCATCCTGCTGTAAGTCCATTTCTTCCTGGCCTTCCCTGCTCTGCAGCTACCTACCGTGTGGTGTTGACTCAGACTCATTCCATATGGTGATTACAGCACAATCTGTGTAACCTTTTCCTTAATGTACAGTAGGTGTTGGAAACAGTAGAGATGTGTCTTGAGCTCTGGACAGCATCTACAGTGATTGGCGGAAAAACCCATTGTCGCTCTCATCACTTGAGGTACTATTTCAGGGCAATTTTGTTTTTCTAATGGAGCCCCATGATTTTCATGGTTCAGACGAACAGGACCCAGGTGGGAGGCAGTCTTTAAAAATGGTTAGTCTGATTTTGATTACATTTCCTTGTTCTTCAGAATGTGTATTTTCCCTTCTTCAGACCAAAAACTGCACGGTGCACTGAATGATAGTGTGGGCGGTATTTTGCGTGAAGTCACTAAATTCACTTATTCAAATGATTTGTCTTCTCAAGTATTTTTAAAGTGACCAGAGATAAATATTTATGAATTATATGTAAGTACTTTGAAGGGCATTTTGGAGATGTGTTTTTCTTAGCATGAGAGCTAAATTGGCTTGCTAACTGAATTCCAAAATTAGGCAGTCCTACTCCCTGGTCACAGTGGTGATTAATTGAAGGCATGTGTGGTATACAGCCCTCCACCCACCCCATCTCCCACAAGTGGCTTACTGATGTGAGGAAGAAGGGCACAACTGGACTGTTTCTTTTCCCCAGATTTACCAGCCAGATCAATGGCTTCCCTCCCCAGGGTAGAATCATCTAAGTGGCAAAGAAATGCCAGAGCTGTTACAGCTGAGGGGCTTGCATTCATGGAAGACTTCGGATGTGAGGAATAAATGTCCCCTCTAGCACTTGGTTCCTTCTCCCATGCGTGGTTTACACAAAGAATCTCCTGGTACTAGGGTAGGAAATGGGAGCCTAAGTAGGCCAGAGAGTAAACCTTTGTTTTGGGAAACAGACCTTGAAAGCAGTTGGCCTCTTGGACATTATAGCAAATGTTTGTTTACCAGAATCATGAGAATTGTGTGTCCATAGGCACTTCTTGATGCCTTTCTGAAACATCTGTGATTTAGCATTCTTTCATGGGCAATAAGGTCCACAACTTGGTTTTGCGTTGTCCTTTAGCATTTTAAAATACACCTGCCTCCCTGTCTTTCTCTGTTAATTTTCTTCACAGACCCTTTTTCTCACCGCTCCCCTGCCGCCGCCCCAGTGTTTCCCACAATTACAGACAATTTTCTTTTCACTTTGCCATCAGCCACTTACATGGTTTTAACTGTTTTGTATCTTGATGATTTCCAAATCTCTCTCCTGCCCAGATCTAACTCCATACCCTGCTCTGAACTCCATATTAGTCTATCTGACACTTTGTTTCACAGTTTCATCTAAGAATAAACTTATCTCTTCCACCCGCTCTCTCAACAGCAGCTCGGAAACTCTTGCCCTTTTTTGTGTGTTCACGGTTTTTGTGAGCGGCACCTCAGCCTGTCCACTAGGTTAGGCTAGAAACCTGCATGTCACCTCCAGCTCTTCCTCCCTCTTTATTGCTTATCTCTCAGGTCAGGGGTCAGCAAACTGTGGCTGCTGGGTCAAATCCAGGCAGAGACTTGTGAGCCACGTATGTTTTTAAGCAGTTATTTTAAACAATCAAAGAGCCCCTATGTGACCTGCAAAGCCTAAGTATTTACTGTCTAATCCTTTACAGAAAAAGTTTGGCCAACCCTGTCCTATCATTTCTCCCTCCAAAACATCACTTTTAATTGTTTCCTTCTCTCTATCCCCACTGTCCCCCTCAATCTTGCCTGTGCTGTTTTTCACTTGGACTAACTTGGTAGCCTGCTCACTTGTCTCTTCCTCCTGTACTGTTGTGAGATTTCTTTATACAAAGCTAATCATGTCCCCTCTTGTTTAAAATCCTGCATTGTATTTTGCCCTTTTCTCCCCTCTTTTCTGCCTGGCACAGCCTCTTTACCCTTTAGAATTCTGCTCAGTTGTCACCGTTTCCATTAAGGCCACCTGTCTCCTATGCAGTTATGCCCCATTCAGCCTTGTTTGTACCTCTGCAGATTGCATTCTGAGAACTCGTTTGCCATTCAATCATCCGTACTCCACTATACACACCTTGCAGGAAGGTTCTGTGTCCTATTCAATTTTATATTCTCTTTTCCTAGCAGTGCCTGTCCTGTTGTAGGAACTGTAATGAATTAATACTTATGATGAGTGCTTTGAAGAATAATTTTTATTCCTAAGATACGAAAAATATTAGTAGTCTAAAGGTATCATTAATCAGTTTGACTTTAGTAGGCAGGATTAATAGCTTCTAGGTATGGGGACACCTGGGTGGCTCAGTTGGTTGAGCATCTGACTCTTGATTTCAGCTCAGGTCATGATCCCAGGGATTGTGGGATTGAGCCCCTTGTTGGACTCTGCTCTGAGTGTGGAGCCTGCTTGGGATTCTTCCTTCCTTCCTCCCTCCCTCCCCCCCTTTCTCTCTCTCTCTCACTCTCTTTCTCCTTTTGCCCCCTCTGTAACTGGCACCCCCTCTCTCTCTCCAAAAAAAAAATTATATATATGTATATAGTCTATACATGTATATATGTATATTCTAGATTTTTGGTATAATCATGCTACATTCTATTGATTTCTCTGTTTCTTAACTTTGAATACTAAATTTAAATTTTTTGAGATTATTATAGATTCACATGTGATTATGAAGAAAGAATACAGGAAGATCCCAGCTATCTTTTATTTAGTTTTTCCAATAGTAACATATTTCAGAACCATAATACAATATCACAGCTGGGATATTCACATTGATAGACATGATATAGAACATTTCTATCACCACAAGGATTCTTCCGGTTGTCCTTTTATAGCCACACCTGCTTCTCCACCCAGATTAGCTTCACCCTCCCCTACAGCAACCACTTACCTATTTTACATTTCTGTAGTTTTGTCATTTCAAGAATATATAAGTTGAATTAGAGTATGTAAACTTTTAAGATTGGATTTTTTGTTCATTCAGCATAATTCTCTAGAGATTCATCTTGGTTGTTCTGAGTATCAGTAGTTCTTTTTGTTGCTGAATTTTCATAACTTAAAAGATGAAGCAGTCTCCTATTTGTATATCACTTCAGTTTCTTCAAAAACTACTTAAAATTTTTACCTCTTGTTCTTTATGTGCAAGAATGTTTTTCAAACTTCGTGCTCTTAAATTATTTAGGCTCAAAGAGCTTTTATGTGTATTGTATCTATCATTATCATATTAGAATTGAAACAAATATTTTTTAAATATTTAATTTATTTAAAACATCAATAATAAGGGACACCTGGCTGACTCAGTCAGTTAAACCATGATCTCGTGGTTTGTTTGAGCCCCGAGTTAGGCTCTGTGCTGACAGCGTGAAGCCTGCTTAGGATTCTCTCCCCTCTGCCCCTCCCCGGCGTGTGCACTACCTGCCCCCCCCCCACCTCTCTCTCTCTCTCAAAATAAATAAACTTAAAAATACCCAATAATACATCTATTTATGTTGTCACAAGTAATATATTTTTATGAGAAATTATATTTTCCAAAACAAAAAAAATTTTAATGAGAAGAAAAGCACTGTTTTACATTCTTTTGACTCTAATGTCTAGATTCCCATTTCTGCTTCTTCATTTAGTCTATTATGATAAATTGTTTTGTGGAAGTACATGAAGAAAATTTGGCCTCAGTTGGAAAAGTCAGGAATATTTTAATAGACTTCTTATATAACTGTGGATATTCTTCTTTGATACTATACCCAAACTCAAGTGGTAGTTTATTTACTTTTTAAAGTTTATTCATTTATTTTTGAGAGAGAGTAAGCAAGCAGGGGAGGGGTAGTGATAGAGGGAGATAGAGAGAATCCCAGGCAGGTTCCACACTGTGTGGAGCCCCATGCAGTGCTCGAACCCATGAACCACGAGATTATGACCTGAGCCGAAATCACAAGTTGGATGCTCAACTGAGCCACCCAGGCACCCATCAAGTGGTAGCTTATTAAAGGTTAGTTATAATATGGAATATGAAACCATGTAGATTAATATTTCATACTAATGTTATGCTAAAATCCTTCTACCTGTCTTGTACTTTGAATGGAACTCTTAAAAAAATCATGTATGATTTTTTTTTTTTAACATCATGCATTGGTCATTTGGAAAATATTGAATCACTGAGTTGTGTACATCTTCTAAATTATCACACATTTCAGTATACAAATACCAAAATTTATATTTGTTAATATCACCTCCAATGTCATAAGGAAAAAATGCTAAGTATTGAGAAGCTGTCAAGGTCAAGTTTTCTAAAATTTTGAGTTTTGCTTGAAATCACTAAAATTTATCATTGTGATCAGTGCTGCCAGTAACAGGCTCACTTCCTTCATTTTAAAGAAGATATCTGCCAGATATTCAAATCTGAATACCTACAGTTTGTCCATCATTTATTCCTTCAAATAGAAATGGTGTTAAATAAAAAGGCAACCGGTTCAGCTCATAACTCATTTATGCAAGTGCTTTTCCTTGAGACAACACAGAATATTAAAAAGATGTGGCCTTAGGCGTCAAGATGTAATGAAATCAATAACTTCCACTGTGAGTACGTAGCCTAGGTTGCTACTATCTTGATTTATGCTAAGGTTCCAGCAGTTTTACTCACATTACTGTTACACCATCAGTGCAAATAATTTAAGAGTGTGAAGTTTGAAATCCATTGTTATGGATAAAGAACGAGAGGTAAAATTCCAAATAGCCTTTTCCACAATAAAAAAGGCAAATAATGTCCTATATCATTATTCAAATATTTTTTCTTTGTGGACCTCCGTAAGTTCTTGCCGGACCTCCAGAAACCCATAGACATGTTGGGGAATTGCTGATTTATAGTAAAGTACTTTCTTACTCGACTTAGTTCTTTCTCCTTTCTCTAATTATTATTATTTCTCCTCCTCCTCCTTTTTCTTTTCTTTTCTCTTTTCTCTTTTCTCTTCTCTTCTCTTTTCTTTTTTCTTTTGTTTTCTTTTGTTTTCTTTTGTTTTCTTTCTGCTGTACCTTGTAGGTCACTAATCTGGGTTGAATATCATTACTGGTCAAATCTCTACTCCCAGCCGGCAGCCTCTGACAGGTACTAGGCAAATGCTGGGAATGACCTTGGGAACCTAGGAGAAGACCACTTCACAGCCTCCCTCACCTTGGCCTTGAGGGACAAAAGCAACAGGGAAGGGCCACAAACCTGATAACCTTGTTGGCCTGCTGTGTGTGCATTCAGGAATTGGTCACATCACATGGACCTGAGTCCACAGGGAGATATTAACTATGAGTCAATGCTTTCCTTCTGAAGGAGTCTTTCAGGCTCTAGGGCAGGAGAGATTCTCAGGCTCCTCCATTGGTCTCTCAGACCCACACACTCTAGCCCCACACCTTTTGAGTCATACCATAGTCTTCTCGTTCTAATTATCTCCAGGAAAGGGCCTCCAGTTTCCTGGCTGTAATAAACCTTAGGAGTTAAGAAGTTTTCCTTTTGAGTACTCTAGATGCTCCCTTTTGTAATTTAAGTCCATTTCCTTTAGTTTTGTTTTTAACGAAAATAAATTGCTATGAACAGTGCTCCTCTTGCTATTGCTTTACATTTTGAAGACAGTTTTCTTTTTTGTACCTTTGCCCCCAATCTACTTGAACCTTTCTTCTCCTTTCAACCAAGTTTTAGTCCAGTAGTTCTGGACTGGGGTGATTTTGTCCCCCATGGGACATTTGGCCATGTCTAGAGACATTTTTGGTTGTCACAACTTGAGGGGATGTGATCAGCATCTAGTGGAGAAAAAATCAGGGCTTGCCTTAGTTTCAACAAAATCACTCATTATGCTGTTACAATGAAATTTTCATAGGATTTATGTTTAGATGATAGAAGCATCCTACAATGTGTAGCATCGCCTCTATTAACATAGAAGTGTCTAGTCCAAAGTGTTGATACTGGTCGTAAAAGATTCAGCTTTGTAATTTGTTACCTCTTTATTAATGTGTTTTGCTGAGTGAACAGTTTGGTTTTACTTTATATGTGATCTAGAATTGTGGTTATATTTTGGAGAAAATACTTTGATTATGTTCGGAATAATTAAGGATTTTAGAGGTAAATTACTCTTTTGACTGTGACTTACTTTTGTACCTTAGGTCATAACGCATCATCAGTTTCTAAACCTGAGTGAGTAAACTGCCTGATGACTTTTAGAAATACAGATTTTGGGGCCCCAGCTGAGTCTTAGGGAAAGGCCTCTAGAAATTCCTCTAATTAGCCAGATTTGGGAATCACTGAAATAGATATGTATTTATAAGCTAAAAAACTTCTAAGACTGCCACTGCAAAGAAAATGTTCTTTGTGGCTCTCAGTGATAATGCACACCCTCCTGGGCAACCAGTTCTGTCAGTAAAACCAGTCAGGTAACCCTCAGATTGGCAAGGCTGAACTAGAGCAGTGGTGTCCAATAGGATTTTGGTTCTTTCCAGCCTTATGGTATCCAGTTCATCTTATTTGCCACAAGTTTGGTTTTAGAAGAGGGTGGGGTGAAAGGAGACGTGGGAGGGATGGAGGAGAATGCCAGTAGAATAAAAGAAATATGCTTTACCTGCCGATTTCTCTTCCTTAACCTCCATTTGCTACCCACATTCACTACAATGATAATTGTCCATAAAAGCTATTTCTGGTATAAATAACCCCGACCAAAGCAGTGGGGACTGCCCAGTGGAGAAGCACAGGACTATTCACTCCATTCCTGTTGTTAAGCTTGCTCTGGACCCAGTCCTTACTTTACTTGTGGTTGGCTAAAAGGGAAATCAATGAAGATAAGGTTGTCTATTACAGTGAGTCTGTGCACTGTGGAGATTAGAACATTGTTGAGGCAGGAAAGAAAAGACAATGACCGTTATTTTACTTTTTTCTTTTCTTTTGACTAAAATGCCATCTGTAAAAAAAATTTTTTTTAATGTTTATTTATTTTTGAGAAAAAGAGAGACAGAGTGTGAGTAGGGGAGGGACAGAGACACAGATTCCAAAGCAGGCTCCAGGCTCTGAGCTATCACCACAAAGCCCGAAACGGGACCTGAATCCATGAGCTGTGAGATCATGGCCTGAGCCAGTTAGACGCTTAACCGACTGAGCCACCTGGGTGCCCCTAAAATGCCACCTTTAATAGTGATCAAGGCAGAGCCTAGTGTGAGAGCCTGCAGCTGAGTTTTCGAGTCAGGTCATGGTTACCCTCCTCATCTCAGGCTGCATTGGCCCTGGGCAGGCCTCATACACTAAGGTACATGGCACAGTGGGGTCGGCTTGATCCCCAAAAAAGACAAACGAAAAGGGTAGGAACTTTGGAAATGAAGCACATTTTGTTTGCAAGGCTCATTAGCTTCTTTTCCTGATTAGTTGTTAAGGAAGCAAACTAGAAATTTATGAAACTGTGGAATATTTATATTCAAAGCATAATTACATTATTATTGTTTTTACCTTTTTTTACGGAGATTTTCTAACATATACCAGAGTAAGTAGACTAGTGTAAGGAATCTCTGTGTACCCATCACCCAATATCAATAATTGCCAACACATGACTAATTTCATAATACTCTTCACTCACTTTCACTGTCTCCTCCATGCCACCCTTTATTGTAAAGCATATCTTAGGCATCAGTCTATAATGTCATCCAGAAATATATAATATATATACAGTCTGTGGTCACATTTCCCCGATCATATAATTTTTTTTTTTTTCTATTTGGTTTGTTGTCTGGTTTCTTTTTAAAGGTGCTGATAATCAGATGACTGAATCAAATTCTGGGAACGTGTAGAGAGCCCGTGTTATTCTATTGTGTGTATGTGTGTGGAGGGAGGAACATTTACTTGTAGTAGATCAGTGATTTCCAAAGATGATACCACAAATCTAATTCTTGATATAAATTTACATAATAAAGTTGGCGGAAGGAAATATTTACTGTGTGCAGAAAGTGTTGCTAGAGTTCCACGTAGACATAAGCCCAAGCCTCCAACAGGCCCATCACTGCCAAAAAGCCCAGCTGATTATTTGCGTTCTCAGGACTGTTTTGTACCTTTTCCTCAGACCTCACAGACTTCTGTTCTCTCAGCTGATGGCTTTGTTTCATGCTTCTCTGAGAAAATAGATCTGTCCAGAGGGATACCCTCACCTTCCCTCCACCACATCTATAAGTTTTGGGGTAGCAGGGGCTACTCTACTCTCATGTCCCTCTGGTTGGTTATAGTGGAGCACATATTCACTTCATCTGGCCCCCAGCCACTGCTTCAGTCCCTTTGTGCTGAGCATCCCATCTCCTTCACAAGGACCATGCCACTTCTGTGACACCCCACCGCCACCAAATCTTTTTCCTTCAGGCTCTCTTTTTTTGCTGGAGCATTCCTGTTCATATACAGATGTGCTCTGGTGCACTCCATCTTTAAAAAAAATCATCCCTTGTGAAGTCAACTTCTCTCTATAGTCAGTGACACTTTTTTCTCCCTTTCACAGCAGAACTTTTCAAGAGTTGTCTGTTCTTTCTGCTACCTTTTCTTCCATTCACTCTTTTAGACCGCTCAATTCTGGCTTCCCTTCCTCACGACTTCATTGAAACCATTCTTGCTAAGAGCACCAAGGTCCTCTGTGATGGAATCTCGTCATTTTCATTCTGTCTCACAGACCAGCCCTTCTTGTTCTCTTTTACTGCCTCCCCTTGCTTTGCCTGACCTCCAGATGCTGGCATGCCTCCAAGCTCAGTTTTGGGGCTCGCTTCTCTTTATTTGCACACCCTCCCTGGGTGATTTCACCCATTCCCATGGCTTTAAATTTCATCTTTATGCTGATGACTCCTAAATATGTATCTGTAGCACAGAGCTGTCCTCTAAGTTCTACCTGGAGATCAGTAACCAACGATCCAGACTTTATGGGCGTACAAGAGAGTTCTGCCCCCCCCCCCCCCCCCGCCGCCAGTTCTTTTTAATTTTAGTAAGTGGACCCTTATATATACACCCAGTTGCTCAACTCAGAATCTTGGGAATCATTTTTTTTTTTAAAGTTTATTTCTTTATCTTGAGAGAGAGAGAGAGAGAGAGAGCGAGCACGAGCAGGGGAGGGGCAGAGAGAGGGGGAGAAAAAGGATCCCGAACAGTGTGGAGCCTGACGCAGAGCCCAGTCCCACAAACTGTGACATCATGACCTGAGCCGAAATCAAGAGTAAGACGCTTAACTGACTGAGCCACCCAGGCGCCCCCTGGGAATCATTTTAAATCCTTCCCTGTCCCCATTCAGCTGTTAGCATGGCTTATCAATTCTTCCTGAATACCTGTCTCAAATATTTTCACTTCTCTCTGTCTGCACTTCCACAGCTAAATCACTATCATTTCTCAGCTGATAACTACTTGAGTTTCCTAATTGGTCTTTATGTTTCCATTTTTGTCTCCTATACACGATTCTGCTTGCAGCAGGTAGAGTGCTCTGTTAAAAACGTTTAACCATATCATGTAACTCCTTGCCTAGTGCTAAATGATGGCATTTCGTGTAGAATACATTACTGATTCCCATTTTAGTCTATTACTATAGCAGTCAAGGTCCTGCCACCTGCTTCCAGCCTTATCTACTGCTTTTCTTTCTTCCTCATTATGCAGTGGCTACACTTGTGCCCTTTCACACCAGGATCTTCCATGCCCCAGGGCCTGGTCACTTGCTGTTCCTCCACATGGACTGGCTCTTGTCTTTATTATTCTTCGGGATGCAGGTTAAATTAAAAAAAAATTTTTTTTTAATGTTTATTTATTTTTGAGAGAGAGAGAGACAGAGCACCATTGGGGTAGTGGCAGAGAGAGAGAGGGAGACACAGAATCTGAAACAGGCTCCAGGCTCTGAGCTGTCAGCACAGAGCTCGAGTGGGGCTTGAACTCTGGAAGGGCGAGATCATGACCCAGGCCAAAGTCAGACTCTCAACCGACTGAACCACCCAGGTGCCCCAGGATATAGTTTAAATGTTACCTCTTCTGAGAGCCCTTTTCTGATCACTCTTCCCAAAGTGTCCACTTAACCCCACCTCAGTCTGTTCTTTGTCATATCATCTGGTTTTTTTCCAGCAAATATTTAGTAAGTGCCTACTCTGTCTCTGACACTGTTCTAGGCACTGGGGAGATAGTGAACAAGGTAGACACACTCAGGAAGCTCACATACAGTGGGGAAACAGAAAGACTGCAAATATATCCTATTCCGACTGTGATCTCTGCCGTGTAGATAAAAGAAGCAGAGAGGGTTTTGAAGTAAGGGATGCTATTCTAGACAGTGGCCAGAGGAGGAGACATTTCAGCAGCGATTTCAATGAAGTGAGAGAGAATTCTGTGAAGGCTTGGGGGAAGAGTGTTCTAGACAGAAGAAACAGCAAGTGAGTCGCAGAGGAAGAGCGAGTGGGGTGCCTTAGACTGGCCGGTAGGTATGAGGCCAGAGTGGAGTGAATGAGAAAGAGCAGAGGGAGCAAAAGCCAGATCTCGGGACCTCATGGGCCATGATAAGGAATTTGGTTTTTATTCTGACTGTGAGAACGTTTGAACAAAGTAGAGGAGTAATCTGATTCACATTTTAAAAAACTCACTCTGTGTGTGGAAAACAGGGCAGAGGCCAAGAGAAGACACAGAGAGACTAAACGGAAGTTGACTGCGATAATCTAGACCCACAAAAACGGTGCCTTTGTAATTACCTTGGGGATGTACTTCTTTTCCTGAAATGCATCTGGAAATACAAGCTTTATAAGGTCAGGGATCTTATCTGTCTGTTCAGTGCAGTTCCTGACACCCAGCACAGTGCCCAGCCTTCAGTCAACATTTATGAGTAAATGAATGAATGACCTTTAAGTTCTCATAATGGTGGCATTCTGTGAGCCTGTGCGTTCTAGATGTGGCCCACTTGCTTGTGTCTGCGGGGGCTTCTGTCTTTTCATGTGTTTAGTGAGGAGCTCCGACTCAGGAAGTGATCTCTATCAAGGCTCTGCCGATCTCACTGTGGATGATCATGTACCCTGTTCCCCGTTTCACCAAAATGGGAAAAAAAAAAATTGCAAAGGAGTTGAGCATGCACATAAAAACAAGATTTGCATTTAAAAAATTATTTCAGGGGCGCCTGGGTGGCTCAGTGGGCTAAGCGCCTGACTTCAGCTCAGGTCATGATCTCATGGTCCGTGAGTTCAAGCCCCGCGTCGGGCTCTGTGCTGACCGCTCAGAACCTGGAGCCTGTTTCAGATTCTGTGTCTCCCTCTCTCTCTGCCCCTTCCCTGTTCATGCTCTGTCTCTGTCTCAAAAATAAATGAACGTTAAAAAAAAAAATTAAAAAAAATAAATAAATAAAAAATTATTTCAGCTATGGTCTTGAGTAAAATGGCTTGGAGACAGCAAGAGAGTTCATTACTTGGAAGAGACAGGGGAAATGGGGCAAGTCCGGGCAGGAGCTGACAGTGGCCTGGACACGGAGATAAGGGAGAACGTCAGAGAGGTAGTGGGACTTTCCCAAACTTGCACAGAGCTGAGGCGGGAGCCCAGACTTCACATTCCATTACAGCACTTCTACTTCGCCACTTCTCTCGAGACATTTTTAGCATCTTAAAGAAGAAGCCAGCTTCTTAGGAAAGTTGTGATGTATGACACCAGTGAGTTTGGTTAAAAGAAAGGCTAGTGGGAAAAAATGTCACTACAAATATCTAGATCAAAATTTGCCTGCGTGAAAATGTGATTTGCTTGTATATGTGTCTTTAGACAGATTCTCAGGAAAGCACTAGACTGGAAAACAGGAGAATGATATTTTCACTGTATGTACATCTTTTTTGTATCTTTTAATTTTGAACCATGGGTGAAATAAGTAGAAAGGTGCCTGGGTGGCTCAGTCGGTTAAGCGACCGACTTCAGCTCAGGTCATGATCTCGTGGTTTGTGAGCTCAAGCCCCGTGTAGGACTCTGTGCTGATAGCTCAGAGCCTGAAACCTGTTTCAGATTCTCTCTCTCTCTCTCTCTCTCTCTCTCTCTCTCTCTCTGCCTTTCCCCCACTCACGCTCTGTCTCTCCTTCCTTCAAAAATAAATAAACACATAAAAATAAGTAGAACACATGAATTAAAACTTACACTGGCCTGCTCTTAGGTGTCTCTCTCAGGTGCAGCCACTTTGTTTTTACACCTGTGCACCTTAGGCAGATGACTTTCTGCACTCCAGCTGGAAGCATATATGAAGCTTCTAGATAAAATTGGAGCTCGATACAAAGTCAGGAGCCCCTTGTCTCTTCTCTTACCCTTTCCCTTGTCCTCTTATTCATTTATTTTTTTAGGGTGTACAACTGTGATGATTTGATACAAGTATTCCCTTGTCCTCTTGGATTCTGTGTATATCTGTTACTGACTCTGCCCAGCCTTTAGACCCCCTTCACATTGCCTTTCACTTGCTATCTGGACCTTATTCAAGTATTTATGTGATGACTGATTAATGCGGTTACTTTTCTGCCACTCCCTCTTTTGGATACCTGCCCTGTTAGAGGCTGTGGAGGTGTCTGGTGGAGAGAGAAGATTTTTCATGAGGCAGTTTGTTAAATTTTGTCTGAAATAAAACTAACATCATCATTATAATTCATAGAGATGCATAGAAATGACTTACAGCAGACTGTGATAGCCTAGGAATTTGCCAGGACTGTCTTACTATTTTTGTCCTTGTCTCACTATTTTTTCAGTTTTTTTTTTCTTCCTCCCCTTAGTGTCTCCTGTGCTTTGAGATCTTACATTTTAACCTTTCACAATTCATTCTGAAAATCTACATTATACATTGTATGTCACCCATGCTTTTCTCATCTCCTCTTCCTGGTTCTTTTCAGTTTTCCATTTACTTGTCAGATATGCAGGTGATCTGCCTCCATTTCTGTGTTGGGGCCTCAGAGAATAAAAAGACAAGCAGTGTCATACTTTATCCTAGTTGTGTTTGAAAACTCTATGTAGGAAAGAAATTTTAAAGAAAATTGTCTCTTGAAATCTTTTGCCGTTATATAGGGTTGGTATTTTTTAATCCTTTAAAAAAAATGTTTATTTATTTTTGAGAGAGAGAGACAGCATGAGCAGAGGAGGGGCAGAGAGAGAGAGGGAGACCCAGAATCTGGAGCAAGCTTCAGGCTGTGAGCTGTCAGAACAGAGCCCGACGCGGGGCTCGAACTCGTGAACTGAGAGATCATGCCCTGCGCTGAAGTCGGATGCTTTAAGGGACTGAGCCATCCAGGTGCCCCTTGTTTGCTTTTATAAAAATGTAATCTATAGGCTTGGATGTGTTTTGGTAGCTGTAGAATACCTACAGATGTGAGGAAAGTTACACTTAAATGTTCAGATACTGCTCACCAAGAAAACCTGCCTTGAAGTAATGTATTGGTGAAATAGCTGTGGAGATTGTTTTGTTAGTACTGCTGCTGCACTGTATTTACACAAGATTCAGAGCTTCCCAGCACCTTTTTTAAATGCATGTACAGTAGTTATTTCCTTCATAGTCATTTCACTGACGATCAGAAGGACTTTTTTAGGGAATGCTATCTGAACAACATATCTTTCTATCCCCTAGGTTGTTTCCCTTTACTGGGTGAACAGGCACCCATGACAAGACCATGTTAACTCTAATTCTATCTTAACCCAGCTGCTGGGTTCTATGTTTATAGCCCCTACTGTCTGATCAGGTTTTGTGCCCGTTTTTATAGAACGTTACAAGTTTGGAGAGTGGCAGTAGGGTCTAGTGAGGTAAAAGCATGAGGGAAGAATCTCTTAATGTTCAGAGCTTATATTTCCTCACCTTTACTTTTATTATTATTATTGGGTTTTTTTTTTGTTGTTTGTTTTTAAGGAAGAGAGTAAGTGGGGGAGAGCGACAGAGGGGGACAGAGAGAAAATCATACCAAGGCTAACGCGGTTAAGTTATTTTGCATTGTTAAAATAAACCAGATAATCTTATCTAAAAACCCGTCAGGGAAAATAAAAACAGCAAAACCTTTAAATTTATAGAAGACCAAGACAGACAAGCAAAACATACTTTATCATACAGCAAACTATAAATACCTTTAAATATGTTACATCTGAACTAGGCTACACTTTTAAAATACATTATTTCAATATTTTTGGTGACCTTATCCTATTTGACAGTTAATGTTGAATTCCAGATTGATAATTTGAACATTAAGCTAGTTCACACTTAGCATAAAGGGTTCTATTGATTAGGTATATAACTCTTAATCTATGTCACATGATGAGATAAGACATACCAAGCTACACATTAATATATATTGATTTTACTTCATAAAATTTTTTTAAACTCTGCTGAAGTTCTAAATTTGGCCTACACATTCTTCTAGAGACCTCATCTATTAAAAATTATACCTAAAAACTAATTCACACAAAATCCCCTGAAGTAAAACCTATCCTTACAGGTGTGGGTATCAGATCAAAGACAAAAGAGCAAAAGAAGTCATGGTTCAGAGTCAAATTCAGAATGACATTTGGTTCTGGGCTCAAATTACTGAGACAGTAGAGAAGGGTTGGTTGGGCTCTAACATCTCATACCTGAAATGAAACAAAGAGGTGTGTTCCCAACAAGAACTACTGATTTCCCGATAATGCCCACACATCATCTCCATTTGTGGCCTTAGGTGATTCATTAATCTCTAATGGGCTCTTTGTCATATGCAAAATGAGTGGAATCATTAGTAAGGTTGGGACATATCTTTAATGAGCTGCTGCTGTGTGTTTAACACACAGTCAACATGTTTTATATCTCTAGAAGACTTCAGCTCTGGTCTTACACCAGGACATTAGTCTAGAGCTACACATAAATTCTACTTAGTGTACGGGTTTTAATTTCAACAAGTGTAGAAAACAATGAGAAAGGTTAGAGGTGAAGTGCCAAATTCAGGTTTAGCTCAGACTGAAATTTAGTTGCCTACCAAAGAAAAAGAATTAAAATAACCCTACCAGATGGATAAACAAAAAGAAAAAAATCAATATAATAAAAACTTAGAATTTCAGTCTCAACAACTGGGTATTAGATTTATGACCCAGCTTCTTGGCCTTCAAAGTACATGGAGAAGTGAGACAAATTATTTAATTCCTACTCTTTGAAAAGATGGTATACCTAACTTGTAGAAGAAGATTCCCATGTGGTCCATAAAAAGGCTAAAATTTTATAACATTGAAATTTGACCAATGTATATTTTTATAATAAAGTCTCAAATCCTGTTTTGTTTTTTTTTTTTAAATGCTTTCACTGGAAATGATGATCATAGTAATGACCCTCCAGGAGCTGGTGCTGTAACAATTACAATGATTTACTCCTTGGCCCACAGCTATGAACCCTCAATCATTCTTCAGTGGGGGCCACAAGTGGCAACTTTGAAGAGAGAAGAAAACCACCCTGTAAATGTTACTGAGAAGACAGAAAAGAGAAAGCAGCTTAAGGATCCTGGAAGATAATTAGCTCCAATCAGCATATATTTCCACTGTAATATTAAGTTTCTCCTTTTGACCTCTTCGAAGTTTTTTTTTTTTAATTACAATTTTTTTAAATGTTTATTCTTTTTCTTCTCTTCTCTTCTCTTCTCTTCTCTTCTCTTTCTTTTCTTTTCTTTTTTGAGAGAGAGAGCACAAACAGGGGAGGAGCAGAGAGAGAGAGAGAGGGAGACACAGAATCTGAAGCAGGCTCCAGGCTCTGAGCAGTCAGCACACAGCCCAATGCAGGGCTCAAACCCATGAATCGTGAGATCATGACCTGAGGGGAAGTCCAATGCTTAACTGACTGAGCCAAGCAGGCGCCCCTAATTCTTCTTGATGATCCTAAATCACTCAATTGTTAAAATTTCAGTAACACAAAGAATCCTCTCACTGATTCACAAGAGCCTGCGATATCTGGCCTGTTTATGCAAATCTACTGACCCCATCTCCCCTCTCTCTCCTCCTGACCCACCCGCCTCACACTCCTTGCAGTGGCTCAAATACACTAAGTTTCAGGAGTCTTGAGCCAATCATCTCCTATGCCTGAGACACACCTTCTCTAGACTTGCTCATAAACTGGCTCCTCTCATCGGTTTCAGCTCAAATGTCACCTCTTCAGTAAGGCTGTTCCTGACCACCCGAGAGAGAGCAGCACTCTCTTACCTACTTTGCTTTTCAAAACGGCAAATAACACACTATGGCAATTACTTGCTAAGGAAAATCAGCCATCTTAAAGTAACCGGCAGGATTAATATCACAATTTTAAATTAGTAAGACATTTAGCAATCACTTCATTTAATCAAGTGATTTTAAAGGTGACGAAATATGGGGGTGCCTGGGTGGCTCAGGCAGTTGAGCATCCGACTCTTGATTTCGGCTCAGGGCATGGTCCCAGGGTCATGGTATTGAGCCCCATGGTATTGAACTTGGTATGTCTTATCTCATCATGTGGCATAGATTAAGAGTTATATACCTAATCAGTAGAACCCTTTATGCTGAGTGTGAACTAGCTTAATGATCAAATTATCAATCTGGAATTCAACATTAACTGTCAAATAGGATAAGGTCACCAAAAATATTGAAATAATGTATTTTAAAAGTGTAGCCTAGTTCAGATGTAACATATTTAAAGATATTTATAGTTTGCTGTATGATAAAGTATGTTTTGCTTGTCTGTCTTGGTCTTCTATAAATTTAAATGTTTTGCTGCTTTTATTTTCCCTGACTGGTTTTTAGGTAAGATTATCTGGTTTATTTTAACAATGCAAAATAACTTAACCGCGTTAGCCTTGGTGCGTCTTGAATGACAAATCTTAAAAGTCCTGTCTTAGGATCTGTGATCCACCTTTTAGATTTTAGCTGTAATATAATTCTCTTGGTTTGCTTTGACATTTTCTTCTCTGAATAACACAGTATGTCGAAAACATTGTTTTCATAGTACCGTTAGGTTAAATTGGCCATATAAATTATCCTGGAGCTCAGGTTCAAGGTCTAAAAGGAATAATACTTTGGCAGCTGTTGCCTGTAATGAGAGCAAAACTATGTCGACTCTGATAATGTGTGTTAGCAAGCTAGTGGTGCAGAGAGCTGGTAGGTTTCCTGTCCCTTTGTGTATTGGTGAATATATTTAGACCCGGAGAGTAGACCAGTAAGGTTTTATTAACAGAAAGCTCTAGGTACACAAAGATTATACTTAATGTAGTCATTTAGGAGGTACTGCATCCATGTTGCTCAAGTATGGTTTTCTCTTACTTGTGACAGTTGAATATTAACCAAAAGGATGCGCATTGACATTATAAGTCATTTATTCACAGAAGAAAAATCTCCAGGTGCACGAAAGTAAAAATGTATGAGAAATGAGTTAAATGAGTTGTCTCGGCACTTGGCCTCCTGGGAATATATTGAAGGGCACCTACCTTCTCCTCTTGTACGTTTAGCTGTCCCTCTTCTACCCTCAAAGAGTAGGATTTCTTTGTGCCTTTGTTATCTCCTAACTCTATTTCAGCTTCTGGAACATAGCTTCTTTCCTGTTCTATGTATTTACAATGTTCAGTAAAACTGAATAATTTTATAGCACTTTTCACATAGAATATTCCAGCCTGAGAGCTCCATGGGTTTAAGACTTGGGTTCACATAAGAAGGATTCCATCTTATTTATCCGTCCTTTATATAACTTTGCATTTAAAAGAGGCCTGTGGCAGAAACAGAATTGTTTTAGAAATATAAAATAATCATAAGTAAAAGTGAAAAATGACAAGAGGGTCTTACAGATAAAAGTTTTGACTGTATGAGTAGGATTGTGTCTAAAAGTTTTGCCTCCTGGTAAAATACGTTAACAAAAGCAATGTATGTGGATAGCTGGAGGATGGTCATTACTATGCATAGCTGGTCTGGGGCTATTGAATCTTAGAGCTTTTCTTGCTCATCTAGTCCTAATGACTGTGGAAGTGCCAGGCCAGCCTGTACTTCCCATTTGACACGTGTCCAAGACCAGTTGGCCTGGTTTGGATAATCCTAAAAAAGACAGCTTTCAGTTGGAATTAAAATAGACTGAGGATTCAGTAACTGAGGAGGTCGATAACCAAAAGGTATGTGTTAAATCTGATTTGCCTGTTTTTAAAAATAGTTATCACTTGCTCAGTTTTATTTCTTTGAAGCTTGGTTATTTTTACTTTTTATGACAGAATAGGTAATATTTATCTGAGATGTAGTCAGATATGTATATAAGATCAGTAAAAATTTCCACTAATTCCTTTTAAAAATTATCTATATTAGTTTTTTGTTATATAGGTGGTTTCAAGCTCAAGTGTTTCTCTGGCCTTCTGTGAATCCTGCCAGCACAGGCATGCAGAGATACACTCTTTATACAGGAGGGGCTCCACTCTGCAAACTCTCCTGCACTTTTTTTACTCAGTGTATCTTAGAGAACTTTCCATTTCAGCATATACAGATTTACTTCATTTTTTTAAGGGCTGCATAGTGCAAATTGGGATTGGGAAATCCATCATTTATTTGACCACAAAACTTAAATCACTTAAAAAATTATTATTATTATTATTTTAAAGTTTATTTATTCATTTTGAGAGAGAGAGCACAAGCAGGAAAGGAACAGAGAGAGAGAGAAAGAGACAGAGATAGAATCCCAAGCAGGCTCCACGCTGTCCACGCAGAGCCCAATGCAGGGCTCGATCCCACAACTCTGAGATCATGACCTGAGCCTAAATCGAGTCAGATGCTTAACCGACTGAGCCACTCAGGTGTCCCCAAAATTATTTTAATTTAAACACAGTTGTTTAAAAAGCCTCTTATTATACTCAATATTCTTTGTCAGCATTATGATGTTTCATATAAGTGATATTCTTAATTTGTCCATTGTGCTAATAATTAGGAGCTTTAATAATATTTTACCGCTTCTCTTGTATAATTCTCTTTTCAGTCTTTGTGAATATAAAGTATATGTTGTATTAAAGTGAATGCTCACATTTAAGGAAGAAGGTTGCAAACTCAACAGTAAAGTTCTTTTGATGGTTTTACTTACTGACTTGGTTGTTTTCAGCCCTTTGGAGTTTTCTTTATCCCACTGGCACGAAGTGAGCACTCTTGCAGAATGTGGTCACACTTAATTCCGTCAGGTTGGGTCCAAAGCAGCCATGTGACTGACTGATGTAAGATTCAGAAATAACTTCAGGAATTTCTAATTATGAGTTTGACTTATTTTCTTTTCTTTAATACCATCACGTCATCCACACCTACCTATTTCTTCATTAATGAGCAGAGGACTTTTTCTTTTTTTCTTTAAAGTAAGGGCAAACTAAGAATCCCAATTTATAAAAACTGGGTAATCTACCTAATTTAGGTAATGGTAATGACAGTGTCTTGGGAACAGTAGATCCAACCTGCATCACGTGACATATTCTTCTTGTACATAATTTTGTTACGTAATTTTAGCCCTGGACTTACACCCTTAAGGAGAATCTCAACAGGAGTCCTTTTGTTGGCCTGCCTCGGGTCCCTCACACACACTACCCTCCTCCTTTATCCATCCTCCAACCTCCCCTCCTTAGAGACTTTTGGAACATATTATTTTACCTGGCTTTTTAACTGCTTCTCACGTGGCTCTAAAATGTATCCTTATACAGCTCCAGATTCTTCATGAATGCCACTGCTGCATCTCTCTGGTCATCTGTAAATGGGTAATTTTATAAGACAGTCTGTTTTCTTTTTCTCCTTTGTCTAGCAAGAATATAAACTACCATACCTCCTTTTTGTTTTTTACTCATTCCTTCAAAAGCAGCTTTGATGGTGATGATCCTTCACTAACATCTTTCAAAAGGTTTTTAGACTTATTACTTTGCTTTGGTCCTCACATATGTGAGGTAGATATGTTGGATATTCATATCCCTACTTTACAGGTGAGGGCACTTAACAGATGGCTGGAAATGACTTGCTTAAAGTCACAGAGCTAGTTAGGAATGGAACCAGATCACCAACCAGATCATTTTATATCATTTACATCATCTACCTTGTATATTCAAAAAGATCTTTTCCTAAACAAAGATAGTTTGTTTTTGCTACAGGAATTCTTAGTAAATGTCTTTTTTGCTAGATACGTAATATTCCAAAATAAATTTGAAACTGTTCCCAGTTGTTGAACTTTGGATTTTTCGCAGTTTGTCACTATCTTTTTTTTTTTTTAATTTTTTTTTTAACGTTTATTTATTTTTGAGACAGAGAGAGACAGAGCATGAGCGGGGGAGGGTCAGAGGGAGGGAGACACAGAATCCGAAACAGGCTCGAGGCTCTGAGCTGTCAGCACAGAGCCCGACGCGAGGCTGGAACTCACGGGCTGTGAGATCATGACCTGAGCCGAAGTCGGCCGCTTAACTGACTGAGCCACCCAGGTGCCCCACAGTTGGTCACTATCAAAAGAGCATCGAGTGGACAAATTTTTGTCTTTCTTTTGGATAGATTCCTAGAAGACCTATTGGGTCAAAACATACAAACATTTTAGACTCTTGGACATTGCACAATTGTTTTTGCCTGAGGGGATGTTCTGATTTTATTATTTCTTCATATAACCAGGTATCCATATAACATAACATAGAAAGCTTGACAGGGTGTAATTATAGCCTTTGCCGAGGGAGATTAGAGTCACTGGTTGTTATTTATTAGTTTAAGTGTTATCATCAACACCATTTCTATAAAAATTACCTGTTTTCTGTGATGGCAGTAGGAGATTTTGAGATTATGATCTTTTGTATTGTTTTGCTCTTTTCCTGGTCGTGTAATTTATGACAGCAGTTCTGTAAGGACATCCGTATTTACATTCACATTCAACTGCTTCCATTTCCTGCAGCTCAACTGAACAGGAAAAAAAAATTGAAATATTGGGAAACTTTGTTTTTAATTAGTACGCCACCTCAGATGGCTGTGAGATGGTGTCAGTTTATGGAACCAGAAAGAGCTATTTTCTTGATGGTTAGTAGTTGACATTTATTCAACTCCAGGTGGGAGATAAGTAAATTCCAGAAGCATATTTGTTTGAATTAAATACATTTCCACCCCTCTACCTTGTACATATGACCAGGACAGTTAATTTAGACACCTTTCAATGTTTCAAGTGATTTCCAAAACCGCCCTGTGGCCTCTACTAGCTAGTATTTGATGAAGCCAAAATATTTCTTAGACTTTACTGTTTTGATTACTAGCAGTATTAATACCAGAATAAGTTGATTGCTGTTCTCCACAGAAAAGCCACTGTTACAGTGTGTATAAATGTGGGTGTAAATAACACTTTACGAAAGAGAAAACAAATCTCCCTGTTAGCAGTTCTAAACTGGATGTGCTTCCTGCGTGGGGAAAGAAACATATGATGATATCTCCCTGGTAGCCACATGGAGCAGGCCTGACAGAGAAGCAGGGAGGCTGGGCCTTGGGAGCCTGGTCTAGCATTAGCTGTCCACAGGCTCACTCCACCACCCCCCTCCCCGTTGGGTAGCTCAGGAGGACATTCACTTATCTGTTCAGAGAACCATTTTTTTTAACAAAAAATTTTTTATGTTTATTTATTTTTGAGAGAGACAGAGTGCGAGTGGGGGAGGGGCAGAGAGAGAGGGGGACACACAGATTTCGAAGCAGGCTCCAGGCTCTGAGCTGTCAGCACAGAGCCCGACGTGGGGCTCGAACTCATGAACCATGAGATCATGACCTGAGCTGAAGTCAGACGCTCAACCAGCGGAGCCACCCAGGTGCCCCCAGATAACCATTTTAATTGATTAGATTTTAAATTGGAGGCTTGCTTTTAAAAATGTTTCCATAAAATCCAGGCACTCCTATTTATCTTCTTTAACTGCCTCAGACAATTATTTTCCAAAGATGAGCAAGTGTTTGGGAGAAGGCTGATATTTGCTTCTAGTATTAAAGTTTAAAACATGTTTATATTTCTCAATTCATTGATTTGTGTAGCTGATTCCTCTTCCTGGAAGGTGTCTACTGGAAAGCTCTTCCCAAGATGTCTGTGTGGCTAACTCTTTCAGCTTTTGCTCAGATCTCACATTTTCAAATGAGTTCTGTTTGCCCTATTGCATACTACAGCCTGCCTCCTCTGTCTGAATCCTCTGTATATGCTGCACTCCTTTCTCTTAAAAAAAAAAATTTTTTTTTTTAATGTTTATTTATTTTTGAGAGACAGAGACACACACACAGAGTGTGAGCTGGGGAAGGAGCAGAGAGAGGGAGACACAGAATCTGAAGCAGGCTTCAGGCTCCGAGCTGTCAGCACAGAGCCTGACACGGGGCTCGAACTCATAAGCCTCAAGATCATGACCTGAGCTGAAGTTGGACACCCCACCGACTGAGCCACCCAGGCGCCCCACTGTGCTCCTTTTTCTAATCTCTCCTTTTTCCATAGCACTTTCCACTAACACTCAATGTCATTTATGGATGAATTAAGCTCTTATCTTTATGGGTTATTGTCTGTCTCTTCCTCACATGGAAGCGCCACGAGGGAATCTTTGTCTGCCCCGGCACTGCCCAAGTGCCTAGACCAGTGCCTGACTCCTAGCATGCCATCAACACTGGCTAAATGAGAGATTAACACATGTGTATGTGCATGCTTATGTATGGTTATGTGGACAGTACAACGTGTCGGGCAGGCTCATCAGAGAGAACCTTTTCATTAAAAGGCTGTTTGCTTTTTTATTTTTTATGTAAAATATTCTGTAATTTTATATACTTAGTTTTTACCTCTTAGCCAGTTCAATGAACACTTGCTTCTGTAGGCTGTTTTTGTTGGCCTTCTTAATGTTTCTGTGCATTCTTACTACATCTTGCTCTGTATTTAACCTGTTGTTTTTATACTGGCACTTAAATCTTACCCTGTCTCGTGCCAGTCGGTAAAGAACACAAATCTGTTTGCATATAATTTTGATGCTAGGCACCGTCTTCACCGTGTTCTCTGCTCAGTCCTATCCTGGTTTGCCACAGTTATGGCTTCGTTTATATAATTGAACATTCTGATCCTGAGATCAGAGAGCAAAAATTTTCTCACTCTTGTTATTAGTCACAAGGGACTGGATCACAGAGGAGCTCTTGGAGTTCTGGAAATCCCCCTTGTCAGCCTTGAGCAGGTTCATATATTTCCAACTTGAAGCTTTTATATTAATTTACTGAGGTAGTTCCCGCTTTTCCCCCCTCTTAGGAATCTATGAGTTGGAAGAAAAGAGGCAGGAATAGAGCAGGACTTTGAACACTCACATGGTATGGTAGTACCAAAGTTTATATAATTTAATACATACATATCTCAGCAGTATAATTGGTATGTAGTTAAAATCCAGTATTTAATTCAATATTTAAAATGACTTTTTTCAAGCAAATAAACAAATGATACAGATATAAAGGGGAAAAGACAAAGTCATGCCTTTTTATAAAGTAGCAAAGCATGTAGTATCCAGAAGATATGTCCAGGTTGGAAAAGAGGCCCAGGCAGAATGCAGGAATTGGGAAGAGAGAATATCACAGCGCAGGAAATGGATGCGTAGCTTTGTCTCTGTCTGACGACTGCCTAGTCTAATAAGAAGCAAATACAGTAGTTGGGAACTGAGTCTTTTTCAAAAGGCTCACATCGGTCAGTGACATTGAGCCTGGAAAGGAGAAGGAAGAGTTATAACTGGGTACACCATTTTAACCATGAGGAAGGTAATTGGCGTTATTTCAGAGTTTAAAGCTAGTTGGTCCCCTTGGGTGATTAAAGCCTGGCCCCATTTTTCTGCCGGGATAGGACCCAGTGGAGGCCTTTTCTCAGGAACTGCTCAAGGATAAATCCCCAATGATGATAAAGCCATGGACTGGTTCCAGTCCTTGGCTTGCTGAATTAGAACACTGGGGGAAATGTTGACCTTGGCACTGACCAGAGAACCGAATTCCTTTCTGTGCATTGTTTTGCATCTCATGCAAGCTCCTGATGGGTTGTACTCTCCTAGATAATGATAGTACAGTGAACACTCTGCTAAATACAGAATAAGCTTTTGAAAGAAAGAATTAGCTACGGATGAATTAGGCAATAATTATAATACAGATAGATTTACTCCATGAATCCTTCAAATGGCAAATTCTCTAATGCTTCTAAATATGATTGATTATATACATTTTTTTTTGAGAAACAAATGTATTAAACATAACGAGGAAATCCGTTGGCAGTAAGCAAACATATATCCAACCTCAGCCCATTTTCTTACATGCTAATAACTTCAAGTGATAGTATACTATGAACTCAAAATGGCACAGCAAAAGTCCATTTTTTATGGCTGGGCTTAAAAAAAGTTATCTTTTACTGATTTATAACTTGGTTACATGGTTGACAGATGAAGTGGTCTGTATGATACCAGTTCTTTGAAAATTTTGTAACTTGCTTTATGTTCTCATGTGTGGTCACTCTCAAAGTATTCACTTTGTTTGAAAAGAGTATATATCAGCATTCCACAAGAGAATTAAGCTGTAGAAAATTGAGCAGCTCTTCTCAGTTCTCCCAAGTAGGATACAAAGCTGATACAGTTTTAGATGAAAACTAGATAAGGCATCCATGAAATGTAATGAATAGAAATAAATAACATGGCAGACTGCTAAAAGTTCCTATACGTGACTTAGAAATTTAAATACACATGCCCACAATGTATTTTCCAGATGACTAGTATATTTTGAATAGCTGTGATTTGGCTTATTAAATTTTAGATGCAGTGTAATTTGTTGTTGTTGTTGTTGTTGTTTGTATCCAGCCTTTATTTTTGTTTGTTTGTTTGTTAAAGATTTTATTTTTTAAGTAATCTCTGTGCCCAACATGGGGCTTGAACCTACAACCCTGAGATCCAGAGTTGCATGTTCCACCAACTGAGCCAGCCAGGCTCCCCTATTTAATTTTTAATTGTGTAGTTGACATGCAATGTTACATTAGTTTTAGGTGTACAACATAGAGATTCGACAGCTCTATACGTTATGCTGCGTTCACAAGTATAGCTACCGTCTGTCACCATACAATGCTATTATTATACAATATTATTGACTGTATTTCCTATGCTCTACCTTTCATCCTGTGACTTATTGTTCGATAACTGAAAGCCTGTATACCTCCCATGGCCTTTCACCCATTTTGCCCATCCTTCCCTCCCCTCTGGCAACCTCACTTTGTTCTCTATACTCCTGGGTCTGTTTCTGCTTGTGTGTTTGTTCATTTGTTTTGTTTTTTTAGATTCCACATATAAGTTAAATCATATGGCATTTGTCTCCGACTTCATTCTCTGACTTCTCTTACTTCATTTTATTTTTTAATTTTTAAATTTTTTTTTTTTACACAGAGAGGGTACAAGTGCAAGGGGCAGAGAGAGGGGGAGAGAGAGAGAGAAGCAGGGCTCACCCGATACTGGGCTTGATTGAACTCACAAACAGTGAGATCAAGACCTGAGCCGAAGGCACATGCTTAACTGGATGCTTAACCGACTGAGCCACCCAGGTAACCCTGACTTAATTCACTTAGCATAATCTCCTCTAGGTGCATCTATGTTGTTGCAAAGGGCAAGGTCTCATTATCCATTCATTTATCAGTGGATACTTAGATGGCGTCCGTGTCTTGACCATTGTAAATAATGCTGCAGTAAACATAGGGGTGCATATATCTTTTTGAATTAGCATATTCTAAGTGTTTTGGTATTTTTAGAGCTTTATTGAGCTCTAAGAGATATAGCTCCCTTACCCATTTAAGTATACAATTCAGTATTTTTTAGTAAGTTCACAGTGTTGTGCAGCCACCATTATTACAATCTAATTTTAGAACATATTCATCCCCCCCCCCCCAAAAAAAAAAAAACCCCATACCCATTAGCAGTCACTTCCCATTCTCCCCCTCTTCTGGACATTTCACATAAATTGAATCATGCAAAATATGGTCTTCTGTGAATGGCTTTGTTGACTTCGAATATTGCTTTCAAGGTTTATCCATGGTATAGCAGCAGGTAGTAGTGCTTCCTTTCTGTTTATGGTTAAAAGTGTTAACATTGTATGGATATATCACATTTTGTTTATCCACTCATCAGCTGATGAACGTTGGGCTTTTTTTCTATTTTTTGGTTATAAATGATGCTGCTATAAACATGCATGTACAGATTTTTGTGTGAATGCATGTTTTTCTTCAGAGAAGTGTTTAGCCAGTCTACAACATAAATATCACGCATTGCAAAAAGGTATTCAACCCACACTAGAACCTTTCATTTGTAATTCATTTTGAGACTTTGATGGTTGATGGTAAGAGCAGAGTGGGTGGAGAGGGAAACTAACAATTATTGTCTACTCTGGATTAAACATTCTGCTAGGAGGTTTGCTTACATTATCTCACTTAATCTTGTTAACAGTCCTGTGAGCTAGTGTGGCTTTCCTCATTTTACAGATGTAAAAAACAAGGACCCACAACCTTAAGTAACTTGTTCAAAGAGACAAAGCTGGTAAGTGATGAGCCAGGCTTAGAATCTAGATCTGACTTCTAGAGGATCACACAGATATAGAAGATCCAGACATTTTTAAATGTAAAAAAATAATAAAATTTAAAGATAATATCACTACTTCTTTTCATCAAATCAGTTCTTTCCAGTGATCTCTCCTTTTTGTTTTTTGTTTTAAAATAAACTCTGTGCCCATTGTGGGGCTTGAACTCACAACCCTGAGATCAAGAGTCGCATGCTCTGCTGACCTACCCAGTGAGGGTGCCCCTCAATAATCTATCTTTCTTCCTTTCCTTTACCTGACAGCATTTCTTTTCAACTACTGAAAAGAAGGCTGTTCTCTACAACTATCAGCTATATATTCAATAGTTTTAAAATTTTTTGACCGAGGTGAAGGTCTTTGTTCAAACACAATCTTACACTAAAGCATGATTTAGGGTAATCGGTAAAAGCAGAGTTTCTCTGGTGGAAGCTTGGAGAATTTCCTGGAATAGCTCTGGTACAGCAAGCTTTTAGTTTGAAAACAGAGGAAAAGCATCATTCCTCATACAGCTTGCTTATTTCCAGGCTGTAGTTCTTCAACAATTGGCAAATTAGTAATTGGAATTGTGTTCACACAGACTTTTTTCTATTTTTAACTGATAGTTTATTTAGATAACATTTTGATGGGGAACTCTTAGCGTATCAAGTGGTTGCTGTTTTAACTTCAAGAATAAAAATAAACACAATACAATGCAGAAATGCATTTTAATTGTGTTAAAACCTTTCATGGAAATCATATCAGAAGAATTAACACTGGCACAATGTATGGCTGAACCCAGTTCAAGACTCTTAGTGTATGTACTTAGATAATTTTACATTAGTTTAAGGGTTGTTTTGCAGTGTTCTGATTTCAAGTAAGTAAACCAGATTTACTTTGTAAGAATTCAGCTTAGATCAAAATCTCATGATGTAAGATGGTGTGAAAAAAGATTTATCAAGGGGATTAACGTTGAAAAGTTTGTGAGAGTATATTTCACCTATATAAGAGTTAACTTTTAAAAGTTTTAGTAACCCTGGTTTATAGTTCTGGTGAGGACATCAAGTAGCAGCAGTTACTTGCTGCCACTGAGTGGAAATCAGCTCATTTATTAGGTACTTGTTGGATTATGGGTTTGACTGTATGTAACAGAGGTCCCGAATAACAGGTATTAAACAAGATAGAAATTGACTTCTCTGGCATGTAATAGTCTGCACTAGCATGGCAGGCAACTCTGTTTCATGAAGTCTTGGGCTTCAGGCTCTTTCTGTCTTGTTCCTTCACCATCCTTGGATTTGTCTGTCAGCGCATGGTCTGAGAGATGGCTGATTGCCAAAACCCCAGTTCGGCCATCAGGAAGAGAGAAAAGGGGAGGATGTATTCTAACACATTTTTTCTGTCTGTACCACATTGGCCAGAACTTACTTATTTGACCACACCTAGCTGTGAGAGGACTGGGAAATGTGGTCTTTATCCAGTAGTTGTTTTGCCCAGCTAAAAATTCTATTGTGAAAGACAAAAGAAGAGATGATGGGGGCACTTGTCTTTCCTTAAATCCCTTGGCACACAGATTGCTTATGCTTGGCTTTTTTTCCTTTTATACTTGGCTTTTTATACTGATGTTTCCTCATCTTTCATGTTCTGTGAAAACATCCTAATTACATTCTGAAAAAACTGTATTACAAAAACTCATTTCAAATGGGAAAGGGAATAAGGAAATATTATTTCAAATTCATAATGACAGTATTTGTAATGCAAAAATTTTAATAAAGTGTTTAAAAAGTCTGAGTATATAGCTATACTATAATTGAACAAATCCAGCATTTGATTATTTCTAGCACTTATTGTGGAATAATGGTTTTTCTTATGACTGCCCCCACTGTCATTATGAGAAGTGTTTATCCTGCTTAATATTCACCTTTGATATATTGACAGCATTCAGGGCTTACTCGTTTGTAATACTATATTCAGACGTGAGGTGGTGTCTTGCTGTTTGAGGGGCAAGTGTAGCCAAAGAATGCTATACTTGGTTTTTTGTTGTCATTGGGGGTATGTGGCAGTCGTGGTGTTTTTTTCCCTTTAATTCCTAATTTTGATTGTGATTCGTACATTGAGTGAAGTACAGGAAATATCTGTTCAAACTCTGAAGTATTATTCCTCTCATTGTTGTCTTTGCTATTTTAGGAAGGAATTTGTTATTGTTTTTTACTTTTTCTTTTTTTTTTTTTTTTGCTTCAAGTGAAACTACAGGAAAGAGGTGGATTTTTTGGTAATGATATTGGAGGTTTAAATATCTCTAGGGGAACAATAGACACACACACACACACACACACACACCATACTTTATCAGCCAAATCGAAAGTTACATCTCGATTTAACTTTGGTTAAACATTGGTAGATAGGTGTTTATGAAATTACAAGTCATGTATAAAAATCTCTAAGCAGTTCATCATATTTCATCCTTTCACTCTACTTTTTTCCCCTGCTAAGAACATCAGCTCTTGGACTACCGAAATGCCTTGACAGCTTTCTTTTGCATATTATGTGGCTGCAAGTTCATTTTTGTTCTTTTTGCTTGTTTTCCTACCCTTGCTCAGGGAGCCTCTCTATTCCTGAGGATTATTAACATTGAGCATTTATTCTTTTCCTGAGACTGCATTGAGGGGTGTGGGTTGTTTTTGTTTAATCTTTAAAAATAGTGACCACCAGTTAGTTATTTTAAATTTTGCCCTGGGAAAAGAGGAACTGGTGGCAACAGCTGGCTGTCTTTTATGAATGTTTGATCCAGGGTGGACCCTGTTGGATTTAGGAACTCCCTTTTCTCCACTACTGCGTCTGATGGTTTTCTGCTTTTCCTCTCCCTCTGCCTCCCTCTGCCTCTTCCCTTAGTAATCCATCCCTTTGATCTCTCTTCCAAGAGACCTGACCACCCCCCCCCACCTCCACAACTTCCACCAGTTCCCCCAGAGCTGCTCCCCACACCAACTGACTGTCTCTGCTCCTCCCCTGGACCTTTATGAGGCCTAGGAAATTTTCAATTTTTAGTGTTTCTTCTAAAACATAAAATGATCTTCAGTCTTCTCTGTTCTTTATCACCTTTCCATGATTTTTGTCTTTAATAGTTTTTTCGCTGTTTTGTTTTTAATAGGTTCAAAGTGAGAAGAGAAAAGCAGGTGTGGGAAGCAGGAAAGGAGAACTGGCCTGGCAGGGAACCTTTGTATACCCTCCAGACCTCCCTTGCCCAATTCCTTTCAGCTTTCTCCATTTGGAATCCTGTCATTTCTTCCTGAGGGTGATGTGATCAGCCAACCCAAGATGGATCCTGACTGTATTTCCCCTAGAAGCTTTATTTATTTATTTATTTTTATTAAAAAAAAATTTTTTTTTAACATTTATTTATTTTTGAGACAGAGAGACAGAGAGAGAGAGAGAGAGAGCATGAATAGGGGAGGGTCAGAGAAAGAGGGAGACACAGAATCCGAAACAGGCTCCAGGCTCTGAGCTGTCAGCCCAGAGCCCGACGCGGGGCTCGAACCCACGGACCGTGAGATCATGACCTGAGCGAAGTCGGACGCTTAACCGACTGAGCCACCCAGGCGCCCCTCCCCTAGAAGCTTTAAAAAGTTACAGAAGTTAGGTTGATAGTACTGCACATCATTTATTCACCAAGCATTTATTGCTGGTTGATTGGCTATTGATGAATAAATACTTGCTAGCCTGGATCCCATCATCCTTCCTTCCTTCCTTCCATCCTCCTTTCCTAGTAAACCCCAGCTCTAAATTATTCAAAGCAGCAGCAGCCTTCCCGCAGTGAAATTTTTCCCGCTAGGGAAAATCACAAAACTGGAAATGAGTGCTGCTAGAAGTTCTGTTCTTGTCTCCCTGGACCCTCAGCAGTGCCTGGCACACTCTCCATTTCTTTCATTAATTCCTTCTGCCATTAGAGTAGCAGGTGTCCTTGAGTGCTTATTACTCTGTGCCAGGAACCAAGAACTTTGCTTATGTTATCTTTTTAATCCTTATAACATTGAGTTAGGTTCTATTATCTTTGTTTTACAGTTGAGGTAATTGAAGCTTAGAGAGGTTAACTAGCTTTTTCAGACACGGCTGGCTAACAACTAACTGGCAGAGCCCAGACTGTAGTCTGTATCAGCTTCAGAGCATGTTGCCTCCCTTTCGTCTGGTGGCAACTCAGTGTCTTTACTCTCCTCCAGCTCTCCATCCCTCTCAGCAAAGTACCTTAGAGAGGCAGCTTTCAGTGGTGGTTTCGGAGCTTGCACACTGGAGCCAGACTGTCAGGTTTGAAGCTAGATCTCCCAGTGTGTGTCCTCGTGCAGGTCACTTAATCTGCCTGTGCCTCACTCTGTTACCTGAAAACTGGGACAAAACTGGGACTAATAATAATACTACCGCATGGGATTGTTTTGAAGATTAAATGAGTCAATACTCACGTTAATGCTTTAGATGAATGGTACCTGGCATGAGATAAATACTAAATGAATTCAGAGGGGGAAATGGATGAAAACTTTTACTATGGTTCCTCCCCAGAAAGAAATTTATGGATTATCAGACCAGAGTCCTGTTGCCTTCTGCCCTGTTCCCTGTACTCCCCCAACAGCTGTACTTACTTATTCACCCTTATTTCCTTTCTTAGAGGAAGAGATACTAAAGTCTGACCATACTTCCAGTCTTTAATGCATCTTTTTTAAAAAATTTATTTATTTGAGAGAGAGAGAAAGGGAGAGAGAGTGCATGCAGGGGAGGGGCAGAGAGAAAGGAAAAGAATCCCAAGCAGGCTCAGGGCTGTCGGTGCGGAGCCGCATGCAGGGCTCAAACTCAGGGAGGAGGAGGAGACCATGACCTGAGCTGAAATCAAGAGTCGGACATTTAACCAACTGAGCCTCCTAGGCACCCCCAGTCTTTCATACATCTTGACAAACACAGAAACTGATGATATTTGTTCAATACAACAGGATAAGAAGTCTGTTTGCCTACTTGAGGTGACTGCCCCAGGTTTCCAGCTCCTGTAAGCTCTGCCTGGCTGGCCCAGGGGCTGAGGATAAACATCTCCACGCCCGTAAAGCGCTCACAGATGGAGGACACATACCACATTCCCAGCATAGGTTCAGAAGCCCTGGAGCTAACCCATGAGGGAACCCAGGCCCCAGCTCTGGATCTTATTCCTTCTAATCTTTGCAGGAATTTTAGTCTTTATCAGATACCTTGTTCCTTTGCTCTATTTGATCACCTTCCTCCCCTGCTAAAAGCCTTTGATGGCTTTCTCTCTCATTTGTAGTAAAATCCCAAATTCTTGGAATGGTATTGAGGGCCCTGCAGGATCTGGGCTCCCGCTGTCTCCAGAACCTCGTATCACCCCACTTGCTGCACTGCCCTGGCTTTCAGCTGTGCTCCTGCCCAGACCCACCCCATTCATCGTCTGGGTGGGGGGGGGGGGGGGGGGAGGGGTGGATATGCTTAGCATACCAGTGCAGGTCCACAGCCCTCCTGCCCCCAGCTCCTGTTTCATTTTCAAAATATTTAGACATAACTGGTTTTTTTAGGTCTCAGCTTAAATGTCACTTCCCCAGCTGCCCAGGCTAGGTCGGGTCCGGGATTGGAACCTGCAGTGGCATTGAGCAGTGTGCCTGCCACAGTCTCTTAATCGGGGGTCTCTCAGCCCCCCTGGACAACTTCTTTGTAGCCCTTATCCCACTTGTCACTAATTATATGATTGGTTTTGGATGTCTCTCTGTGCTCGAAGAGACTATGAACTTCATTACCATGGCTAAATTTGGGGACCATGTCTGTTCTCTTCTGTCTCCTACCCCTGAAGTAGTGCTTTGCAGGTAGGAAGCCCTTAGTATTTGTTGGTCGAGTCAAAGACTCACTCTCCTTGACTTTGTAGCCTCTTGTAGACTTCCCCATATCTCATTCACTTTATAACAAAACATGCTGAAAGAAAAAAATCTATTACTCTCACTTCACCTCTTATCCATTCTTCAGTACTATCCAATATTCTGCCTTCTTTTACTGTTCTGTTAAAGCTGTTCTTGTCTGGACCACTGTTGATCTAGTCGTCAAATGCAGCAGGTATTTTTCTATCCTTATTTTACATCTGTGACAGTACATTATTTTCTCCTTCTCTCTTTCCGTCTCCCTCCTCTCTCTCTCCATTCCCTCCTGGTCTCCCTGCTGTGCCCCAGTATCATCTCATTGTCCTCTGCTCATTCTTCAAATGTTAGTTTTCTCCCAGATTCCTTTTCTGGCTGCCTTCTCCTCTCACACTGCATTCCTTCTGATGATATCATTCACACTCAGGCCCTCACTTACCACCTCTTACGCTGATGCTGACAATCTATATATCTATCCTGGAGCTCATCTATCATATGGCTACTGGATATCTTTCTTCGGTTTTGACTTGCCACACATGCCAGGCAAGTGGCATTCATCACACATTAGCAGCCTTAGATTTCATGCTCACTGGATCCTCCTTCCTACACATGAGGAAAGCGAGGCCCGGAGAAGTATAGTGGCTTGCCCAGGACCCAAAGAGCTGGTTTGGAGAGAACGTATCTCCTGACGCCTGGAATCTGAGATCCTAAATCTGTGCCAAACGCATACAGATAATCTGTTTTCTGCCTCACTGGGAAAGCCCTTTCCGCTGACCCCACACGAGCTGCTTATTTTGTGATCTGCGTACCAGCAGCGGTTCTGTACTTCTGTTTTTCCCTGTGTATCTTTGGTTTCCAGTATGAATCGGCTACCAACAAAATTCTTCATCTTTTTTTTTTTAATTTTCGCTTTATTTCTGCATTTGCAAGATGACATACTTAGGTTTTGAGCGGGTGTTATTTTTTTCTATACCATTGATAAGGAATGCTTGACGCATGACCTATTTACTTCAGTTTCAGTGATTGGTGTCGATGTTATTGCTTATGCCGTTTTAAAAAATGATGCTGGTGGAGACCGGTAGTAAGGTAGAGCAACTGAATATACCTAGCTGTTCTCAAAAGAAACAGTTATCTGGTTTTTCTGAGGAAAAATAAAGATAAAAGGAAGGTAAAGAAATGATAAAGAAAATCACTCCCCCTCACTTTTTCTAGGATTTTTTTCCTAGGCATTTGCAGTTTTAGCCCTAAATCATCACAGCACCCATAGTTAGATGCTTATAATCCTGTTTTGTGCACAGTGGCACTATTTTATTTACACAAATTTACATATATTCGTTTAAACTAATCTCTACTCACTTCTGGTTTAGATATTTGTACTTCCTCTTTGATGTCAGCTTTCCTTCTTTTAGACTGTTAGCCCAAAGTAACTCATTTTGTTGGCTCTTATTGCTAAAGATCTCGTACCCTGATGTGTCTTTAGAGGGACACTTAATTCACTCTCTCCTCTGTTGTTGTTGTTGTTGCTGCTGCTGTTGTTGTTAAAGAGAACCTACTAAACCAGAATTTTCTAGATAACCCTTTTAAGGATAAAGCTATTGTTGGGACTTAAGGGTGGGGCTAGGGCTGGAGTGGTGTCAACTAAAACTAGTTGAATGTGTGCTTATGTGCCAGGGACTTTTGCGTTTATTCTCATTTAAGACTCATCATAAGCACTAAAGCTAGGAGTTATTCCAGTTTTACCTATTATGAAACTGAGGCCGACTTGTTCAGTAACTTGTCATGGAGCCAGGAAATCGGAAGACTCAGGGTCCAAACCCAGACCTGCCTCATGCTAGAACCCACGCTTTTTCTACCTGCAGAACCATCTCAGGGATTCCTCCTGCTCTGTTTAGACATTCAGGGCATTTGTATAGCAAATTTCTTATTTGCAGACATAGTTTTTCTAATGGACAAATGAACATACCTTTTGCATTAGGTGGATTAATCGAGGCAGCTGCCTGCTGATGTAGTCAGGCTTAGAGTTCAGTTTCTCAGTGTGTTTCAAGGGCTTTACTCTGTTGCTTTTTATTTGTTTGAACTTGCTTGATGCCGTAGGTGAAATACCATCTGTAAGAAGTCATGTATATTTGACCTAGAAAACAGAACTGTGCAGCCAAAACAATTCTATGATTTGCGTTTTGGAAGAAAGCAATCTGGGCTTATTCTCAAGTTCTTGACATGGAAAATGTCTAGTTATTGTCCTAAATGAGGTGAGAGGACGTCTACTGAGAATGGAAATTTGAATGTCCTGAAGTTAATTTCCTTGAAAATCTTTTGTAAGATTAGCAAGTTTGAGTTAAAAGAAGATAAAACTATAGCTTTTGTAGGCTGCCAATGGAAGACTTTTAGAACCACTGATTTTTTTTTTCCAAAAAAATTAGATTAAAATAAAAATTCTCATCTTCTTTCAACAGATTGAAGTATTTTAACAGATTTCTTTCTGGCTAAACTGGGTATATTGTAGCTTTCACCCTTCTCTCAACATAAGATTAATTCTACATATGTGTAGAAAGAAACTACAAGGAGTTTTTAAAAAATAATTCAAGGTTTTTAATTCTTTAGAATCCTGTTGGCCAGTTTCAATTCAGATATAGCCAGAAAACTGGGGAAAGACAAAGGCCAAAAAACCCCATGGCTGGTTTAAGGGGTGAGGCCATTGTTCTGTGTGGCCATGAACCTCTCCCACTCCTCCTGCCGCTGAAGTGGTTAGGACTCTGTGTACATAAAAACAGTGCTTTTGGGGGAAAAAATGTATATTTGTTGTGAGCCTTTATATATTACCTCTGGAAGCGGAGGGAGGGGGATATTTGGAGGATGGGTGACAGGTATATGTAATTCACTGAATAGAATTGTTTTAAGGCGAACATGATAAAAATTAATAAAAATTGTTCTTTGTCTTGTAGCCAGCGTCTCCTGGATAGCATCCAAACCCTCTGCCTTTTAAAATTTTGCTAAGATCTGCCTCCATCACATTCTCAGCTATATTTCTGGCTCTTTTCTATGTGTCTGCTTCCATTCCTTATGTATAAATGGCTATTTATACATATACATACAAATGGCTATAGCCCCGTCCTAGTCCCCATCTCCAGCCATAGCCAATATGTACCACCTTCCTGGCCTAAGATTTACATGTAGAGGATAGAATAGGTTATTAGCTACAGCTGTAGATTAGAAGGTGATGACTCTCGAAGTTTTTCTTCTTAGTTTCTCATTTCTTTCCCTCCTAATTACTCCTAAACAACAAAAAAAGGCCACATTTTCTGTTAGCTGAATACTTAGTAATGATGTATAATGACTTTTTGCTGATTGTTTTTAAACTGCAGTTGGACAGGGTTTCCACAGTTGGCTGTCTCATTTAAAAGATAATTAGGGGCGCCTGGGTGGCGCAGTCGGTTAAGCGTCCGACTTCAGCCAGGTCACGATCTCGCGGTCCGTGAGTTCGAGCCCCGCGTCAGGCTCTGGACTGATGGCTCGGAGCCTGGAGCCTGTTTCCGATTCTGTGTCTCCCTCTCTCTCTGCCCCTCCCCCGTTCATGCTCTGTCTCTCTCTGTCCCAAAAATAAATAAAAAACGTTGAAAAAAAAAATTAAAAAAAAAATTAAAATAAAAAAAAAAAATAAAAGATAATTAAAAGACACAATTCATGCAGGGTTCTGCTTGGGGGGTGGGAGATGGGGGATGGGGGTGGATTTTTAATGCCTTCTGGAAAGTCATCTATATTTTGGAGTGAGTCAGAAAAATTGTTTATCTCATGTTATTCATTTTATGAACAATAGATTAGTTTTATACTTTTATTGCATCTGATTTGGGGGCCACCTACGAGTAAACAATGGACAAAGAACAATAAGAAAAGGCCAGAGACCCAGATGCTTGCCTAGCTCTGTATCTTTAAGCCAGACATTTACCTTTTCACCTCTGTTTCTTGTTCTGTAGTAATGATGTCTTTTCTGTTTATTGAAGGGGAGTTTTAGGCAACTCAGACGAATTGCTGTCAGAATATTATGAAAAGTTAGAATGCTGGTTGTATTATATAGTGGCATTTAGTTAAGAAGGAAGTAAATCGATGCCCCGTGAGATAAATGTCAGCCCATTTCAACCAGGTATCTGAAGAGTCCCTGTTGAGGCCCGGACGGTGGAATCCCCCGAGGCAGCAGGGCCCGGAGGAGCCACTGTAGGGCCAATGTCTGTTCCTCAGAGATTGCGTTCACAGCTTTTCTGTCCTGTTGCCCCAGGTATGGTACTGTCTTCCGCAGCTGTGGGTTTGAGAACAGTCCTGACAGTCCTCCTTCAGGACCCAGCCTAAGAGACTGTGAAGTCTTCCCAGTCTTTCCGAGGCTAAAGTTGGAGCTTCTCTCTGAAAAATGATGATAGGGTAGTATTTAAGAGGAGGGGCCCTGGAGGCAGGACTGCCTGGGTTCAGATCCTGATTACAGCGCCTACTGGGTCTGACTGTGACAAGTAGCTGAAACTTTTCGTGGCTCGGTAACCTCACCTATTATATGGGACTGATAAAAATATCACTTTATAAGGGATGTTGCGAGGCTCTCGGGACAGAGACTGTTACATAGTAGGCCTTCGATGAGTATTGTTGTTATTTACTTATTCTTAGAGTGTTATTATTATTCCTTATCACCACTCTTCTGTTCCCATAGAATCTTTTACGTGATCTTTAGCGTAGCGCTTGCCACTTTTATTGTAATTATTTGTTTATATTGGGAACTTTTTTTTAAAGTTCATATATTTTTGAGAGACAGAGAGCAACAGAAAGAGTGGGAGAGAGAGAATCCCAAGCAGGCTCCACGCTGTCAGTGCAGAGCCAGACATGGGGCTCAGTCTCACAAACTGTGTGATCATGGCCTGAGGTGAACGAACTCAAGAATCGGAGGCTCAACTGCCTGAGCCACCCGGGCGTCCCATTAGACCGGAACTTCTTAAAGACATAGATACTCTTTTTTTCCTCTTTGTTTGACACTCTGGATATCATCCATTCGGTGCTCAAAAAAAGTTTTTGTGACCTCCCAAAGTCCCCCAAGCCACTGCCACCTCTGACTGAATCGGTATGAGTTTAAGGCAGGGCTGTGGTGGCACCTACCTTTTTATTTCCGTTGGAGCAGAAAGAGTTTATGGCTGAAACTGTAACCCTTGCTCTCCGTCCATCAAGATTCTACATACATACCATTTGGTGACCCTCCAGAAGTTCCCAAACCCCGTGTTTGTTTTGCTCAGGGTGCGTACAAGGTCATCTCTGAAAATTACCGAGCATTGTTCTGCTTCTCTCTGACAGGTTAAATCGTGCAGGAACCATCAAACAGGGCCATATCCATACAGAGCAGTCAGCCGCAGGGCAAACCACTAGGTGGCTGCATCATTAGGAGTTTATGTCATATTTCTGATATTAGAATGAAAGGCCACACCCCACCCAGAATGTCACCTGCTCTGTTAAAGCTTTCCTTTCCCTACCCGGGCAGAGATCATGATGCTTCCTCTGGGTTCCATACTGTGTCTGGTGTGCATCTCTCCCACAGCACTCAATTATGGACTCTTAGCATTGTTGCTTGCCTTCCTCTTCTCTCTTTGCAACATAGCTGCTGGCCCCGATCCCCACCTGGCCAGTAGTAGGCTTCAGTAGGCTTTCGGTAAAAGTTTGTTATATAGCCCAGACCCCATACCAGGTAGTCTGAATCACCATAAAAACTGCAAGACAGAGATTACTGTTAACCATTTTACACACATGGACACCGAGATTTATCAGAGGGGCAAGTAAAACCCATCTAGAGCCAAAAAGCCAGGACATGGTAAGGCCGTGCTCCAGATGTAGTTCTGTCTGACACAAACTCTGAAGTGCTAACCACAGCACCAAACCACCTCACCGGTGCAAATATACATTCAAATGGCTTGACCCGTTTGTAGGACTCCTCCTCCTCTCACTGCTGACCTTCAAGAGGCTTGGGTGGCTAGTGGCTCTCACACACCTCTTGCCAGCCCCCTCCTCACTCTGCTTAAAGATGATTCCTGGGCTGCCTGTGCCAAGCTGCTTTCGTTGATCCCAGCTAGGCGAGGAGAGAAATTGGGAATGTATTTCCCTTAGTTTCTGCCTCACATATGTATCTTTCCATTTGTCTGGTGTCAGCTATTCAGTATCGTAGCCGTGACTGTGCCAGAGCAACTGGGCAGTCCTGAGTCATGTGGGTCCCTGCATCTTCTTACAGGCTGCGTGCCTCCACGCCTGCCGGGGTGGGGGTGGGGGGGTTGGTCTGTGAATCCCTGCGAGTGGCTGCTCTTCTGTGTGAGTATGTGGGTGGAGAAATAACATTACCCTGGTGGCAAGGGAAAGCTAATCCTCTCTTTGTTTGTTTAGCTCTCAAAAAACTTGAACGACAGGTTTAACTTAGATCTGTGCCGTTTTAATGCAAATTTTATACAGGTATAGTTACGGCACTCCTTTTTGTTTTATATGCCAGATGGCAGAAAATCTGTCCTGAGTAAGAATGCCTATGGTGTGACTGAGTGTCTTCGAGCTCCCGAGGTTCCTGCTCTCCCCTGAGGTTCTGTTACCACCAAGACAACATTCTTCCTCTCTTCTCCTGTCCCCTCCTCACATTAAGTCAGCAGAACCGCCCAGCACGCTCTAGACGTGATTCTTCAGTGCAGTGATTTCCAGACCTGCTTGATTTTTTAAAGACTCATCGGAAGGCACTGGTTAGAATTGCAAGTATCTGTGTCTTAATCGAGACTTAGTGAGTCGGAATCTTCATGGGAGGCGCCCAGGAATTTGTATTTTTACAAGTCCTTCAGGTGATTCTCAAAAACTGGGTGTTTGGAAAATGTTGCTTTGGCGCAGCAAACACTGGTTAACTCCTGGTGGTGAGAATGGCAGGCTGAAGGTGGGCAATGACAGAAATGTAGACTAACAGACTCAGTTATGTGTGCTAACTGAATTCCTTCAGTCAGGTCTTGCCCTCCCCTGGCTAAGGGATCCATCAGTATCTGGTGGAGTTCCTTCAGTTTTTCGTGCCCAGTGATTTTATGTACTTTTTTTTTTTTTTTTAGTGCCCAGTGATTTTATGTATTCCTCTCTTCAGGCAGGCCGAGTGCTGCTTTTCTGGTCACCTTTGAAGTCTAGCTGCCAAGTTTCAAAAAACTTGGTTCACTAGATTTCTCTCCCTGGGCCTTTCAGCTCCTGCTAATGTAAAGACTGCTGTTTCTCCCATTTCCAGTTTTCCACCCAAGTACACATGTCTCTTTGATTTGTTATTCTCTCACTGCCTCCACCTTACTAATTCATTCAGTCATTCATTCAGCAAGTGTCTGTTGTGCCAGGCTGTGGGCGGGCTACAGAGATGAACACGACACAATCCCTGCCCTCAAGTGCACAGTCTAGTAGGAACACAGATGTGTAAACAATTAAAATGCCAGCGATGTGCTAAGTGCTATCAGTGCAGAGTTGAAGGGGCACCAGGAAGAAGTGACTTAGAAGTTGCAGCAGGTGTCACAGAGGAGGTGGCTTTTGAGCAGGTTCTTGTGGTCCTAGAAAAGGGGGAGGGCATTTTAAAGGCTCATCACCACAGTCCTCACATTCTCATCGCAGTTCATCTTCTGGGTCTCCTTAATGTTTTTGCTCATTTCTGGATCTAATGGAGCTGGTTGTCATGACTGAATTAGACTCCCATTGATTGACTTTTTTCAAAACTCAAGACGGTTAGTCGTTGATGAATGTCCAAGATCCCAAGTCTACCAGTCCTTCCCACAATCAGTTACTGACAGTGAATGATTGAGACTCTAAACCCTGAAGAAAGCTTATAAAGGCCTTTTACTTTATCAGATGTGTTCTGAGCCAGCAGAAGTGGTCTTTGTGCCCTTCAGGGAGTGGGATGTGTATGTACAGTGGAGGTAGGGAAGCTTGTGAGGGGGAAATGGGGCAGGAGAATGCTCCATTGTTTCTTTTGCAATAAAAGACTTGATTTCCTCTTTTTCCTTGGTAGGCTCCCACATCTCTGTTAGTTGTGTGTATTGTTGGGGATTACCTAAACCCTTCGCTTTGCTAATTGACAAGGTTTGGTTTTTATTTCCAAAAAATGCACTATGGGTTTCCCTTATTTCCCTAGAAGACCAGAGATGAAGGGCCATTGTGATTAAACTTGTATAGTCTAATAAGTATTTGTGATTGTACTTTTGAGTATTTATTGTTTCTTGAAATAGTGGATGTTCATTATAGAAAAGTAAGAAAATACAGATAAGCAAAAAGGACAAGAAGCTAAAACCAGTCATAACTTTGCAAGCCATGGCTAACCACTGTTAATATTTTGGTGCGTAAAACTCCAGACTTTCTTTATGTATACATTTGTATGTGTAAAAATATTATTATTCAAAAAATTGAATATACTGTGTTAACTGTTTACTATCTTGCTTTTTCCCTGTTTTATATATATATACATATATATGTGTGTATATACATATATATATATATATATATATGTATACACACACACACACACACACACACACACTGTGACCATCTTATTGTGTTTACAAATACGTATTTATAGAACCATTCGTTCTTAATGAAAAAAATATTTTTGAGATTATGCAAATCATTCGGTCTTTTTTTTTTTTTAAATCAAACTTTGTTAAAGTATGTAAAACCAGTGAAACCCCTCATATTCCCGTTCCCCAAAGGGTAAACATTTATTTAATGTATGTATAGCCTTCCAGACTATTTTCTATATATATGCAAACATACCTATTGCTATTTTTTACAAAATTAGATCCTATTATACTCACTGTTCTGCAACTTGCGTTTTTACCCTTTCTGTATCTTAGATATCTTCCTGTGCCAGTGCATTTGGAATACCGGCCTAGTATTATGTAGACCAGGGTTTCTTATCCTTAACACTATTGACATTTTGGACTGGCTAATTCTTCATTGTGGGACTGTCCTGTGCGTTGCAGGACACTTGGCAGCATCTCTGGCCTCTATCCCTTAAATGCCAGTAGCATCCCTTCCCTCTGGTTGTGACAAAAATATCTCTAGACATTGTCAGTTCTCCCCTGGGGAACAAAATCATTCCCAGTTGAAAGCCACTGGTATAGATGGTCTATGATGTAAGCATCCAGATTCATTCCAGTGTTTTCATTATAAAGAATGAGTCAGGCAATATTCTTATTTGATTTTTGTCACCTGTGTGCATATTGTCATCGTATAAATTCTAAAAAGGCAGGTGGTGAATCAAAATTTTGATAGAAATTGCCACATTACTCCGAAAAGATGGTAATAGTTTATTTTTCAGCTATATCCTGATCGTTCCAAAACTGTCTCCTCTTTCCTGAGTTCTAGATCCACAAATCCAGTTGCTGGTTGGACATGTCCTTTTGTGTGTTTCATGGGCCTCTCCTAAGCTCAACTCTGGTTTTCTTTAGCCCGCCAAACTTGCATTTCTTGCTGTATTTCTCTGTCATGGAATAGCACTACCATCTGCCAGAAACCTTCTCACCCATATCCATCCAGTCCAGTCTTTCTCCCTAATATCTCTCTTAATTTATTCACTTCTTTTCATCCCTTATACCACTGTCTTTAAGCTACTCCTAACTTGCCCAGATCACTGTAGGTAGTAGCATAAGGGTAACAGGTAGTCTCTCTGGCTTCTGCCCTTGATCTCACTCTCCTCAGGAAGAGTGAACTAACTTGCTGCACCGTGTAGCCTGTGTCACTCCCCTGCTTACGCCCCTCAGTGAGCTCTGCTACCTCCCCACCATCGACTCCATCAGTCCTGTGCTGAGGTGAAAGGCAAATGACATTCACCACTCGTGGTTTCGAATCTGTGTCCATCAATGTTGTAAATGTTAATGTGCAACTTACTTTTTATGCTAAATTTTCACTTTAAACTTTTTTTTTAATTAAAAAATTCTTTTTAAATTTTTTTATTTTTTTTTTTTAAGAGAGAGTGCACAGGTTCATGGGTGGTGGAGAGGGAGAGAGAGAATCCCAAGCAGGTTCCACACAGAGCCCAGAGCAGGTCTCACGACCAACCGTGAGATCATGACCTGAGCCAAAATCAAAAGTCAGACGCTTAACCGACTGAGCCACCCAGGCGCCCCTGAAAGTTCTTTTTTAGAAAACAATGCTCTACCGTGTCACCTCACAACATATATTTATTCCCCCAGCTTTGAATTACTCATTCTCCCTTGATTAACTTTTGTTCTCCTGTGTTTCCTGTTCCTTTTAACCCTGCTCTCTACCCATTCATCTGCTACTCTTTCTTTAATACCTAGCATATTTCTTGGCACTTGAACCACACATTTTTTCCTCTATTAATCAGTTTATCCTTACTGCATTTGTTGCATGTGTAATTTTTGTGTGCTTCAAGTATACTTTTTAATTCAACCTTGTGAAAAGGACATAACATGTACATAAATAATACGAACCAGTGAATCAAGGGGAGGGGATATGAGAATTCCAGCCCTGGTTCAAGCATGGCTACTAAGATGCAGAGAGGCCTTTCAGGGATCCCACCCCAGTGTCTGAACCTTGACTCCTCCCCTGAACTAGACTCTTGATTTTGCGTGGTTCCATAGAGTACCTCCCATGCCAGTGGCATTCATGTGGTCAGACTGAAACTTGGGAGAGATCATTTGTCTGCCAGCCTTGCAGCATTCCATTTTGGTCTATCTTAAATACCAAGGAAACGAGGGGTGCCTAGGAACTCGGGAATCTCTGACATGGTATGCAGCATATTGCTATGCTGGCTTGGTGTGGAGACAAGCCCTACAATTTTCCACAAGGAGTCGGCTCCAAGACTGTGGGAAATCACACATAGCAAAATCCTTGGCAAAGAACTATCCATTTTTTTTCCCTACTCTCTATGTGGTAATTCTATAACACTCTGTAATTAATTTTATTTTTACAGTGAACAACCGCAGAGTAAGAATAATGCATAACCTATTTCTGTTTCTTGCTATTTTAGGGGACATCACACAGAAGGGATACGAAAAGAAAAGGTCAAAACTCCTGTCTCCCTACATCCCACAGACACAAGGTAGGCAATGAGAAGTGGTTTAAATCTCTTCAGTATTTTTACACCAAAGAATGCTATCTTACAGGAGATCTGTCTTTTGTTGGTTCCTGTTTTTTCCCTCCCTTCCTTACCAGGGGAGAGAAAAAAAAAAAAAAAACGGAAGGAAAGAAAGGAGGAAATGAATCTTAATTGAGCATCTGCTGTGTGCGAGGCACTTTTAAAATACCTAAGTCATCAAATCACTTACACAGAGCTTGGGTGATAGTGTGTATGTGCACAGCTGACATGATTCAATGGTAGAAAATTCCAGGTCATGGAAAAGCTGCATCTTATTTATGCCGGAGCACAAACTGTGGTGGAGAGGAGCAAGGGCAGCAAAGATAAGAAGGATGAACAGACAGATTGAATACTGCAGGGCAACTCAAGGATTACTACCTGAGGATTTGGGGGTAAGAACCCTAATAAACTTGTCTATTAATTCACTTATTCCTTCTGCAAAGACACTGGTGGGTTCTTTCTATGTCAAACAGTCCTGAGTCATTGTGTGCTTAATTCCAAAGGGCTTGCTGTAACCTTTGCCTGTAGGCAAGGCTGTCTCTAAGTCATCATATTTTTTTTCAAGTTACTCAGATTTGAGGATTTCCTTTGATAGCCTGTTTCTACTTTAATCACTTTTACTATGAGGAATTTTTTCTTTATTTCTAATTCCTCCCCTGTAGTCAAAGTCCTGTTTCCTCAAGCCTGTTCTTTGTGGAGCTAATTGCTTTTATTTCTGGGTTGTAAATACCTTGTGGACTTTGTATTCCCCATAGTTCTAATAGTAAGCCTTGCACAGGGTATATGGTCTGTAAGTACTGAATGATTAATAGAACAAGAAAATGAATAATGGTGATGTTCCGATATATTTCACTCTTGTTTTATTTCCTGTATTATTCTTGGAAATTTCCCCCTGCAAAAACTAGTAGGTCAGTGCAGTGACAGCAATATCTTAATGAACAGACAGATGTCAAAAGGAATTGAGAGAGAAGAGGTAGAAGTGGGTCCATTGACAACTAATGAGAAGCCAGCTTTTGCTGAGCAGGGCATGACAGAGGCTGCTTAAATGTGGATCTGGCCCATGCCCCTGTAGGGACAGAGATTTACGTTAGTCACTTTGTGAAAAAGCAGTCGGATCCTGAGAAGGTAAGTCAATAAGAAATAGGATCAATATAAAAAAGGACTATGATCTGTCTGTTATCTGTAGTCAGGCTACATAGAAACCAGATTATGTTCAAAAACCAGTTTATCGGTTTATTATGAGAAACCACTGAGACATACTCAAGCCTGTGTGGTCAGCACATTCTTGCACCTTGGGTAGGCCTACATGGGGAACCAGATCACAAATAGAAGGTGGTTCAGTGAGTACGAATCAGACATTTAATTGCGGTAGGCCAAGAGAATGGAACATAGCCGTTTCACAGTAGGAAGGGTCTTGCAGATGATCTCGTGCGGAAAATAGAAGCCATTTGATGATAGCTCCTTTGGCTTCCTGCTCTCAGACTTCAGACTTGCCACATCTGTGCCCATCATGTTTACCTCCTTCCTTCTGGTTAGAAAGGTAATCTGTTCCTCTTATCTAAGGCCAGGACTTCCGCCTGTGCCTTGGATCCCCTCCCTCTTCCTTTCTCAGAGACCTTATATTATCATCCCCTGACACCAAAGACAAGGCAGTGGGAGTGGGCTGCCCCTGGTATGGGCAATAAGGTGTGCAGTATCTGTAAAAACTTAGAAAGCAGTAGTAAAGCCAACAAAAAGTTGGTCTACTTTTTATTATCACCCTGTTCAGCAGTTCTAAAGTCTGAAAGTATAAGATGCTCCTGCTGCCCCGCCCCCTTGGTGTGCCCTAGTCATGGCCTCCAGTTCCCGGCTCGCTTGTAAACTCGCTCTCTCCCTCTCAACCAGATTCTTCCCTCAGCAGTCCATCATGCTTGCTACTGTCCTGCTAAAAAAAAAAAAAAAATCCTCCCTTGTCAGCCTCTTCCATTTACTCCCTCTCTGCTTCCCCTTTGTGATCAAACTGCTCCGAGCTGTCTGTACTTACTGTCTCAATTTTCTCAACTCTTCAGTTCTCAGCCTGTTCCAGTCCCTGCTAGAACTAGTTTAAGTGACATCACAGAGGAAGTTACCACTCTACCTCTCGAAACACTCCTTTTGAAACTTCTCCTCATTTTCTTACTCTCCTCTTGCTGGTGCTCCTAGTCATCCTTGACGGCTCATCCTCCTCTGTTAAATGTTGGGATTTTCAAGGGAAGGGCCCAAGCCTTCTTGATGTCTCACTCGATGTCAGTGGCTCATAGACTGCAGCCTGCATCACAGTCGCTGGAGGGCTTGTCAATACACAGATTGGAGGACCCCACTCTCAGGGTTTCTGATTCAGTAAGTCCAGGATGGGGCCCGCAAATTTGCGTTTCTGTTGAATTCCCAGGTGGTGTTGAGGTTGCTGGTCCAGATACCACACTTTGAGAACCAGCGCTCTGTCTCCCTCGAGTATTTCAGCCATACCTGTGGCTTTAATTACCATTTAAATACAAGTAACTCCAAAATATGTATCTTAAACTCATATCTCTCCTAAGCTTCTGACCCATAGATCCAACTACATACCTAACGTCTCCATTTATATAGCTTAAAGGAACCTCCATTTCAACATATTCGTCAAATCGATGACGTACACACACCATCCCTACCACCACAACCAACCCTTTCATACGTGTACACACACACACACACACACACACACACACACACACACAGCAAAAAATAAAAACAAGAATCCAACCACAGTGACATCCAACCTGCTCTTACGCTTCTCTTCTTGTTTTCTTCTTCTGAGTAAATCAGACTCACATCTGAAAACCCAACAAGTTAGAGACTTAGAAATCCTCCTCAGCATCTCCTTAATTCCTCATCTCTTGTCTGTCACCAAGTTCTATCAGTTTTCTGTTTCTTCATTTTTGGCAAGTTTAATTTTTTTCTAGGAAATCATCTATTTTGTTTATATTTTCAAATTTACTAAGTTGTCCACAATGTTCTCTCTATTTTTAAAGCCTCTGTTTGTTTACATTATTTACTTGGATCTCTTTTTTCTTTTGACGGGTCTTCCCAGGGGTGCCCGGGTGGCTCAGTCAGTTAAGCGTCTGACTTGGGCTCAGGTCACAATCTCGCAGTTCTTGAGTTCGAGCCCCGTGTCAGGCTCTGTGCTGACAGCTCAGAGCCTAGAGCCCGCTTCAGATTTTGTGTCTTCCTCTCTCTCTGCCCTTCTCCTGTTCATGCTCTGTCTCTGTCTCTCTCTCTCTCAAAAATAAATAAACGTTAAAAAATATTTAAAAAAAAGTTTGTCTTGCAAAGAATAAGCTTTTGGTTTTGTTGAAACTTTTTAAGTACGTCTTTATTTTCTGGTTTATTATTTTTGGCTTCCTCTTTTTTTTTTTTTTTTTTCCGGTGCTAAAAGGTGGTTTTATTAAAGCATGGGGACAGAACCCGTGGGCAGAAAGAGCTGTCTATTATTTTAGGCTTCCATATGTATTTCCTTCCTTGTACTTTTCGTTTACTCTTTTGTACTCTTTCTGCATTTCCTGAGTTGGATGCGTTAGATTTTTCTGCCTTGTTTCCTAAGTTAAGTGTTTCGTAATTTCACTGTGGTCAGAAAACATGCTTATACAAAATCAAATCTTCGTTATTTGTTACGACCTGGCTAGTATTTAGTAAATCTCTGTAACTCTTCTATTTGTGTTTTATTTGTTAAATGGATGGTTCTAGCCCATTAATTCAAAGAATTAATTGCATTTTTCAGATCTTTTCTATTCTTAATAACTTTCTGACAGTTTGATCTATCATTTCTAATAGAACTATATTGAAACATCTGTACCATGACTGTGTGTTTGTCAATTTTCCTTGTAGTTCTGTCAAGTTTTGCTTTATATGTTTTAAAGCAACAGTACTAAGAACAAGACAAGGATGTCCACTCTCACCACTTTTATTCAACATATTACTGGATGTCCCAGCCACAGCAATTAGGCAACATAAAGAAATAAAAGGAATCCAGATTGGTAAGGAAGAAATAAAACTCTCACTACCTACAGATGGCAGGATACTCTCTATAGAAACCCTGAAGACTCCACCAAAAAATTACTAGGACTGATACATGAGTTCAGTAAACTCACAAGATACAAGATCAATGTGTAGAAATCTGTTGCATTTCTATACGCTAATAATGAAGCGACAGAAAGTGAAATTAATAAAACAGTCCTATTTACAATTGTACCAAAACCAATAAAATATCTAGGAGTAAACTTAACCAAAGAGATAAAAGACCTGTACTCTGAAAACTGTAAAGCACTGAGGAAATAAATTCAGGATGACACAAAGAAATGAAAAGAGCATGGAATCATGCTCATGGGTTGGAAGAATTAATATATTTTTTTATTTTTATATATTTTTTAATTTGTTTAACTTTATTTATTTTGAGAGAGGGAAAGAGAATTCAAGTGGGGGAGGGGCAGAGAGAGAGGGGGAGAGAGGGAATCCTGAGCAGGCTCTGCCATCAGTGCAGAGCCCAGCGCAGGGCTCAAAACCACAAAACCATGAGATCAGGACCTGAGCTGAAATCAAGAGTCAGACGCTCAACTCACTGAGCCACCCAGGTGCCCCAGAATTAATATTTTTAAAATATTTTTAAATGGCTTAAAAAGCAATCCCTATCAAAAATGCCAACAGCAGTTTTCACACAACTAGAACGAACAATCCTAAAATTTGTATGGAACCATAAAAAACTTCGACTAGCCAAAGCAATCTTGAGAAAGAAAAAACTGTGGAGGTATCACAATTCAGATTTCATGTTATATTATGAAGCAGTAGTAATTAAAACAGTATGGTACTGGCATAAAAATAGATACGTAGATCAGTGGAATAGAACAAAAAAACCAGAAATAAACCCACAATTATATGGGAAATTAATCTTCAATGAATGAGAACTGAATATACAATGGGAAAAGATAGTCTCTTCAACAAATGGTGTTGAGAAAACTGGACAGCAACATGCAAAAGAACGAAATTGGACTGCCATATACAAAAATAAACTCAATATGGATTAAAGGCCTAAATTTGAGACCTGAAACCATAAAAATCATTGAAGAGAACACAGGCAGTAATCTCTCTGACGTCAGCTATAGCAACATTTTTCTAGATATGTCTCCTGCAGCAAGGGAAATAAAAGCAAAAATAAACTATTAAGACTACATCAAAATAAAAAGTTTCTTCATGGTGAAGGAAATAATCAACAAAACTAAAAGGTAACATACTGAATGGGAGAAGATACTTGAAAATGACATATCCGATAAAGGGTTAGTCTTCAAAATGTATACAGAACTGATACAAGTCAATACCCAAAAACCAAATAATCCAATTAAAAATGGGGAGAAGAGGGGTGCTTGGGTGGCTCAGTTGGTTAAGTGTCTGACTTTGGCTCAGGTCATGATCTTGCGGTTCATGAGTTCGAGCCCTGCATCAGGCTCAGAGCCTGGAGCTGCTTCGGATTCTATGTCTCCCTCCCTCTGTCTGCCCCTCCCCGACTCAGACTCTGTCTCTCTCTCTCAAAAATAAATAATAAAACATTTTTAAAAATTTTTAAAGAAATGGGCAGAAGACACGAACAGACATTTTTCTGAAGAAGACATCCACACTTGATCTTAGCCAAAAGGCGGAGAAGCGATCCAAAGAAGACATCCAGATGGCCAACAGACACATGAAAAATGCTCAATATCACTGATGATTAGGGAAGTGCAAATCAAAACTACAATGAGATATCACCTCACACTTATTAGAATGGCTAAAATCAAAACCACAGGAAACAACAAGTGTTGACAAGGATGTAGACATAAAGGAACCCTCTTGCACTGTTGGTGGGAATGCAGATTGGTGCAGCCATTGTGGAAAACAGGATGGAAAATAAAAAATAGAACTACCCTATGATCTAGCAACAACACTTCTGGGTATTTACCCCAAAAATACAAAAACACTAATTCAAAGGGATATATGCACCCCTATGTTTATAGCAGCATTTTTTACAATAGCCAAATTATGGAAGCAGTCCAAGTGTCCATTGGTAGATGTACAGATAAAGAAAATGTGATACACACATGCATGCGCACACACACACACACAGGAATATTATTCAGTCATAAAAAAGAATGAAATCTTGCCATTTGCAACAACATGGATGGAGCTAGAGAGTATAATGCTAAGTGAAATAAGTCAGTCAGAGAAAGACAAATACCGTATGATTTCATTCATATGTAGAATTTAAGAGACAAATGAGCAAAGAAAAAAAGACACACGAAACCAAGAAACAGACTCTTACCTATAGAGAACAAACTGATGGTTTCCAAAGGGGAGGTAGGTGGAGGAATTGGGGAAATAAGGGATGGGAATTAAACAGTACACTCATCGTGATGAAAAAAATAAAATGATTAAAATATAAATGAGTTTATAAAGTAACAAAAAAGCTATGTTACTAGGTACACATGAAGTAAGAATTACTATGTCTTCTTTGTGAATTGTTCCTTTTATTATGAGTAACTGTCATTGTCCCTGTAGTGTTTTTTATCCTAAGGTTTTTTAAACAGTCTAAGCTGTCTAGAGTTATTAGACATCTTAAGTCTCCTCCCAGACAACGCAAGTACTTTAAAAATGCTTCACTACCAACTACGGTTACTCTTGATCTTATATTTTAGTACCACCTTGTTTACAGACCCCCTCAATTATCAGTTACTGTCTTATGTAGCTAACAGTACTTTATTCTTTGCCTGCTGTTTCTTCATACATCTCACTCCTTCCTCTCATTTTAATCTCCTTCTTCCTACAGTCCGTCCAGTAGTAGTGACATACTTTAGGGAGGGTTTCTTAGTGGGGAATTCTCTGCATTTGTGCTTATCACTTGGCCCACCTGTGATCTTGAATCTATTCATATCTGTCCCAAAATGGGATTGTATGTAGGACTGGATAATCTATATCATATAGGTTCTGTAGCAAAAGAAGAGATTACCCCTTGGAGTATTTACCGCAGATATCTTTGTAGATTTTGCAGAAAGCTTTACTTTGATTTCTTTTAACAGCATTGAAATGCATGTGTTAAACTTACTAAATTATATTAATGTCTCATATAGAATTAAATGAAATAAAATTTATTTTAATATTTTCTCTAAGAATTTCCTAAATCTTCCTTTTGGAAGGATAACATCTTCTGAACTCTTTCTGTTACCTTGTGAGATCTCATTAATTTAATGGCAAGAAGCTTCATTGTGAAGGTAGCTACTTGAGTGTAGTGTATAAAAGTGGTATTCTTCACTAATCTCTTTTGTTTATATAAAAATTTAGCGAATGATTTTCTGTGTGGAATTTATTTGGAGTTGAAATTATCTTGGATTCCCTTATTTATGTATATTTTAGATTCTTTATTCAAATGTTAAATAAATCTTTGAAATAAGATTTAAAAAATTTGACAACATAGCAGGAGAATGGAAAAATGTGCAAGAGAACACAAGGTTGAGGAAAATACTTACAAATTAAATAGAGGAGGGGCGGGGCCGCCTGGGTGGCTCAGTTGGTTGAGCGTCCGACTTCGGCTCAGATCATGATCTCACAGTCTGAGTTCAAGCCCTGTGTCGGGCTCTGTGCTGACAGCTCAGAGCCTGGAGACTGCTTTGGATTCTGTGTCTCCCTCTCTCTCTGCCCCTCCCATGCTCATGCTCTGTCTGTCTCTCTCTCTCGAAAATAAATGTTTTAAAAAACGTTAAAAAATATAAATAAACAAACAAACAAATAAATAAATAGTGGAGGGGCACATGGGTGGCTCAGTCAGTTGAGTGTCTGACTTCAGCTCAGGTCATTGTCTTGCGGTCCATGAGTTTGAGCCCCACATTGGGCTTGCTGCCATCAGCCTGTTAGTGCAGAGCCTGCTTGGAATCCTCTGTCTCCCTCTCTCTGCCTCTCCCCCACTTGCACTCTCTCAAAAATAAATAATTGTTTTAAAAAGAAAAGAAAAGAAATTAAATAGCGGAAATTTGAGTAAGGACAATATGGGTTAATAATAAGCATGGTATAGTTCAGTGGTATCATAGGGGTCAGGTTCTAAAGTCACTATATGACAAAAATCTGATGTGTCACATTACTTAAATCTCCCAACATTGGAACCGATTGTGGTTTCTGTAGTTAAACAAAAACCAGATTTTTATCTGATAAATGAAGAGCCATGGTATCTGAAAAATAGGTATCTTGATAAAGGTTCAGATCGTACTCAGAGACTCAAGAATCTCTCACATTGAAAGTCATGGGAGAAATGAAGCTTTGGCAGGTTCACCTCTACTCATTCTGAGCCATAGCCTCTCTGCAATGAATGGCCCATAGATAGCACATCTTTTAGTATGGAAACTACTGGGCCTGGATATAGAGCTTCTCCCACACCTCAGTTAGCAGATGTCCAGGGAGAAAGGGCCAGAAATTAACTCTTTTGGCATGGTCCAAAGAATTGACATTTGAAACCACAGGTGCTCTAACTCCTCTGTAAATTAGTCACTCTTGGCCACTCTTAGAATTGTAGGAAAATGGAAGATTTTATGTAGGGAGAAGCAATTTCCCTGGACTGATCCTGGGTCTCTTCTTTAAGTCAAAATACTTTGGATATAAGTAACTGATACTTCAGCCAGCTTTCATAGAAAAGAGTTTAATGATACAGAGACAGAACCTTAGGACAGCACGTATTTACTAAGCACATCTAGGGTTCCAAGTACTATGGAGACACCAGGAGACAGCATCGGACAGGGCTGATGAGTCTGCTTGGGACCTCCCCTGTCCTGGCTTACTCCCTCCCTCTACTTGGTTTGTTCAACTAGGATTTCCACAGAGAAGCCTCCTGGACCAGCCCTATCAAAAACAGTTCCCACTTCCTTTATCTGAGCTGGATTTTTAAAAAGTTCTCTCTGACTCGGGGCGCCTGGGTGGCGCAGTTGGTTAAGCGTCCGACTTCAGCCAGGTCACGATCTCGCGGTCCGTGAGTTCGAGCCCCGCGTCAGGCTCTGGGCTGATGGCTCGGAGCCTGGAGCCTGTTTCCGATTCTGTGTCTCCCTCTCTCTCTGCCCCTCCCCGTTCATGCTCTGTCTCTCTCTGTCCCAAAAATAAATAAAAAAACGTTGAAAAAAAAAAATTAAAAAAAAAAAGTTCTCTCTGACTGTCCCATTGACTATGGTTTATTCATGTGTCTTACTCTCCTGCTAGACTCTTAAAGTCTTTAAAATCAGGAAAATTCTTTTTTCATTATTACTTTTATTCTTCATGTCCTCAGTTTCTAGTATTAGGGCCTGACATATAGTATATGTTCTAGAAATGTTTGTGGAACTGAACAGAAGGGGCATTCAGAATTTCCAGTATCTCTTTTAGTAAACATCTGTGAAGATGAAAGTTGTCAAGGAATGAAAGAAATGGTTTACTGTACTGATGAGAATGATGATCCTGTCAGCTTGTCTCCGCCCTCAGTAAATCTTTTAATTTAGACCTGCTCCAGCTCCAGGAGACTGTGCAGAGTATTTTGGTTTTCATGTGAGATTTGGCATTTCTCTTTAATTAATTTTTATTTTTAAATGAAATTAATGAATCTATTTTAAATAGTCAAATAGGACTACAAGGTTTCTAACAACAAAAATGGGCAGTGTCTTCTTCCCTAGATTCTTTCAACTCGTTTAACTCTTTCTTCTGATATTTACCTCTGTGTTTCTAAGTAACATTTTTATCACTATTTCTTGACTTTTTTTTTTTTCAATTTGAGGCATTATTTATTTCCTACTATAAAAGATCAGAATCTTCCTCTCTTACATATTAGTCTCTCAACTACATAGACACCACACACTCCCTTTTCCCCTTTACCCCTTCCTTCACATCTCCCATCTCAAACTCATTCTGAGCAGTATGCGTAATATATTACTGTTGTTGTTAAACTGGCATTCAGTGCTTACATTTTTTTTTTTAAGGAGTTCAGTTTTTTACTGAACAGGTTACAGAAGAGGTTTAGTCAAAAAGACCAAAACTGATGTCATGTCATCATCAGACTCCTTTGATTCTTCTTTCTTTGCTTCCGCTTTCTACTCCTCAGCTGGTACGGGGAGCGGGACCTCCTGCTGGTGCAGGTCCACCAGCCCCTACGTTGCAGGTGAGGCTCTCCATGTTGACATTGGCCAGGGCCTTTGCAAACAAACCCAGCCCGAAAGGTTCAGCATTTACGCCGGCTGCTTTTAATGAAGGCATTGATCTTCTCTGTGACAGTCACCTCATCATCGTGTAGGATGAGGGCCAAGCAGATGCAGGCAGGGTCCAAGACGGAGGCAATGGCGCGGGTGAGTGCTGAGTGGATAGTCGCCCGATGAAGTGAGGGCCTCACCCCAGCCTGGCCTTAGCTTCCTCGGAAGACCAAGCACCTTAGCAGCAGCTGAGGAAATTCAGTGCTCAGATTATTATCATCCCATAAATATTCACAGCTAAGCCATTTGCTTTACTAGGATTATGGGCTCTTTTTTTTTTTTTCTTTTTCTTAGAATTATCCATTGGTTTTATTATTACTTTTGCAGAGACAGCTCTCGGTGCTGTCTCTCTTCCTGCACGGATCTGAACTGTTATCTTGTTCTGCTGCAGGTCTTCATCATCGTTCTGGTGGCGTTTTGGGAAGGAGTAGGGATAGATAGAAGTGTTCAGTCTGTCATCTTTAATCAGAGTTCTTTTTTTATTTCTATTTTTTTTTTATTCTAGAGAGAGCGTACGCAAGCAGGGGAGGGGGGCAGAGGGAGGGAGGGAGAGAATCCTAAGCAGGCTCCACGCTCCGCGGAGCCTGATACGGGGCTCTGTCCCATGACCCTGGGATCATGACCGGAGCCAAAATCAGGAGTCAGACGCCAGACACCCGACCAACTGAGTACCCCAGATGCCCCTCAGGATTCTTTATCCTAACATTTTTATGTAAGCATTATTCAAAATTTGTACAAAGGTAATTTCTATCAAACTAAAAGATCTCTCAAAGACCTTACTACTTCGTTTTCAGTGTTCACCAGCAAGCTGATCATACGGTCTCCAAAACAGTCTGATTCACGTGTTCAAACTGGGAGGCCTCCCTCCTTCGGGTGGGTCTGCCCTCTCCACTCTTTAAAATTGCCCTTGAAGCTCAGTAGTGGCATCTTCTTTGGGGCCCGCGTTTCTTGCTTTAGGGCATCACTACAGCTTCTATTTTTGATGCCATTGATGTAAACAGTCCATTCTGTCTTCCTGTATTTCAGATTGTTTGCGACCTTTGTATATGTGTTTTCCTTCTTCATCCTTAGCATTTGTCCCACTGTCTTTCACTTCATTTAATTGTGTTTGTCTCTTGGCTTTAGAATAGAATCTCACCTTTTCCATGTCCCCTCCTGGTCTAGGTTTGCACATCATTTTTTCCCCGGTCCCTCACCTACTGCCCTTTTGGGGATAAGACCTATCAGTTTATGAATTCGGTTATGTGTTGACTTTCTCTAGCTTGTCCTGGTAAGACGTGACCCAGAGGTTTTTCCCAAACTTGGATTTCTTTTGTGATCACTGCTTATTTTGCTAGAGGATATTTGCTCACCAGTTCTCCTGTCTGTATACCTTGCTGCGTTTGCCCACGGCTCCACGCCGCTCGCATCACCGATCGCCTTCTCTGTTCAGCCCTGCCTTTGAGATTGTGTATATGAGCGAGTTAAAATGAAGCCAAAGAAAACCTGGTATTGTGCTGTTGCTCTGAAGCCTCTGATAACCCCTCTTGAGGATAGTCTGTGACCCTATTTTTCTCTCTTTAAGTTTCTTAATGACCTTGCATAAGCATGAAAATTGTGAAAGGCACTTTTTTTTTTTTTTTTTGCATAACATTTGTATAGCTTAGAGATACACAAATAAGCAGGCTTCTCAGATTAACATTTAACCACGTGCTTTAAAAAAATTGGTATCTTTCCATTTTTTGTCTGTTTTTCCCAGCCATTCGCTATCGCTGGTGGAGCTGAAGAGACATATAAGATCTTAATTATTTATTTCAGCCAAAATTTGGGGTACCTACACTATGAGACCCAGAGCCAATTACTGCAGGAGATACAAAATGAATTAAGACCAGACTGTGACCTCGAGTTATTTATGCTGTAGTAGAAGAGATAAGACAGGTATACAAATGAGGCTTATAAAAGATACAGTAAAATTAGCATTGTAAGGGAGTTCTAAACAACGTACTATGAAAATTCAAAAGGACGTGAACTTAAAACCACCTATTGAGGGGCGCCTGGGTGGCTTGGCCGGTTAAGCTTCTGACTTCGGCTCAGGTCATGATCTCACAGCCCGTGAGTTCTAGCCCCACGTCGGGCTCTGTGCTCATATACACCGCTCAGAGCCTGGAGCCTGTTTCAGATTCTGTGTCTCTCTCTCTCTCTGCTCCTCCCCTGTTCATGCTCTGTCTCTCTCTGTCTCAAAAATAAATAAACGTTAAAAAAAAAATTAAAAAAAAAAAAACACCTATTGAAATCAGGAAGGGCATTTTGGAATGCTACAGAACATTTCCAACTATATAAATATTAAGTAGGCAGCATGCCTCTTTGTGTGTGTGGGTGTGGAGGGGCACGGGTGGGATCTATCTTACCTGTGCCATTTTGATTTAAAAGTTCCTTCCTGAATGAGGGTCACATCCTAATGGAAATAACTTGGAATTTTTTATTCCAGTCCCAGTGCTGCTGTTTCATTTGCTAGGTTTGATAGTATTAGAGTCTGGAGTGGACACACATTGCAGTCATATGTGTTTCCCCGTCCCTTATCGGAAGGAAGTCCACTGTCTTCGTCTGGGGGCTTCTCTGAATTGTTCAAGGACCCCGCGGGAGGTAGCTAGCACAGAAGGAGAGGTAGTCAGGACCGCTTCCACCCTCCAAAGGGAAGAGCCCATACATAGTCTGCTGCTGCTTTTCAGCGCCTCATGGGGTTCTTTTAAACACTGGTCCTCACCTTGTGACCAGTGATACTGACCCACTGCTAAGCATGCTTCGGTGGAGGAGCTTGTCTCTGTTCAGCTCAGCCAAGAACCCCCAGCTGACCTCTCAGGACAGAGCTCTTGGTATTGTGCTCTTTCAGCTCTGTGCTCAACCGTTTTCTTCGTGCCAGGTGGCCCAGGAAGCTCTGGGGCAGAATCTTTTCAGACACCTGCCACTTTACAGACCCAGAACCCCTAACCCACGTTTCTCCAAGAATCCACCGCTAGGAATCAGGCAGGTGACCTCTTTTCCAGACTCCAGATGCAAACACTCATTCTTTCCTCCCTTTCCCCATGCAGTGAGGTTTATCACTCATCCTTGTAAGGCAGGCTGAGGGTACTTTTGCTCTAAAGGGAAGATTTCCCAAGTGATTCAAGGTGATTATTGGCATTCTCTCAGTATAGAAAAATGAATTTAATCAGTGATGGGTGTTCTGCTTCCTTAATGGTGTCTATCAGATAATGTTATTGTGAAGCTAAAATGAGATGGTGGTATGAAAGTTTAAAGAGCTGTAGAAACGTTATTATCATTGTTACGCTATCATTTCCCGTTTAAATCCCTTCAAAGAGTGACCTGACCCAGCTTTTCTTCCAGCCTCGTTTTGTATTGCTCCATCTCTTTCACTGTGCCTACCAGTCTTTCTTACTCTTGTCATGGTGTTTCTCCCTCGCTGGACTTCTGCAGATACCATGCTTTTGTAGAAAGTGTCTTTTTCTTCTCTCTGCGTACCGAAAGCCTACATCAGTGTCTCCTCTTAATAGACCTTCCCTGAAACTGTAATACAAACCAAATTGCCCATGCTTTGGGGTTAGAAAGCCCAAAGGTTTTTTTCCTTCTCAGTACATACCACAGTGTAAAAGATATACATGAATTGGTGATCACTTATTTAATTTCTTCTCTGAATACCAGCACCAAGAGTGAACATGCTCTGTTTACTCTAAAAAGTAGCATTATTATGTTATTTGGTTCTCAGAGCACATCGTGCTCTACTATGTTACTCTTATAGGTGAGAATATCTGTTAAATCATAGGCAGAGTTGAAAGATAAGAAGCTGAGATTGGCTTTCTTCCATCTTTCTGAATGGAAATTTTGCATGCCTTCCTTTTCAAGTTATCACTGTTAGTGACTCTGTTCAAACAATGGCATCATGGAAGACTTTCTTTGCCAAAGAACAATAAATTATGTGTTGATCATTGAGAAGGAAGGCTTTGTGTTGTAGAAGAAATTAAAATCTGTGGTTTTTCTGAAACTTATTAAATCTAAATCATCGCTGTTTAAACATAATGGCGACCCCTAGTGGATATGCTGTACAACTGACCAAAATATCAGGAACCCTCAAACTGATAGTCATTGTGTAGTAATCAGAGAGTAATCTTTTTCTTTGAATGTCAAGTATGTTTCATACTTGAATTTAGGAATTTTGACAAAGATTTGATTTGTGAGGTCCACAGCTCTTGTTCCCTCACTTATCTGTATTTACTGTTTTTTTAAATTACTTTGATTTATACCTAACTCTGTTAACAAAAGAATGAAATGGTAAAGAACTACAGAGTGCCTCATTCAAGCTACTTCTGGGATTTTATGTCCTATTTGATCCTTATAAGCGTACATAAGTAGTTTTTACATACACACTTGTAATCACATTATGGGCGTAGTATTTTGTGTTCTTTTATCACTTGACATGATTTCATTTAGACTATCTCACATGTCTGCAGTCAGCATATTTTTAATTTTTTGTGGTGTGTAATATCTTATTATGTTGATACATGTAATGCATTCTATCTTTGCTTTTAGTTTCTTACTGTGATAGTGAAACTGTGCACATCTTATTAAAAATCTAGAAATCTCTATTTTCAGGCCCCAGGTAATTCCTGAGATCTGTTGGAGTGTGAAACCCTGGCCAGGGAATGATTCACCTTTAAGCAGCATCTTGCCTGCCCCACTGACATTGGACATGTTGTCAAATAATGCCCTGCTGTGCTCCCATGTTCCCTGACACCCCCCCCCCCCCCCCCCCCGGCTTCACTTTGAGGAGACCTGAGGTACATTGTTCTGTATCCCTTCCATGACCATTTGTTGCCCTGGCAAGTAAGCTAAGGTGGGAATAGACTTCCAAAATTATTTTAATCCAGCCAGGACATAGTGTCCTCTCCCAAATATGTATTGACTTGTCAGTTACTTTTGGGAAAGGAGACATGATTTTCCAGTTAAAAGATTGGAAAATCCTGCTGGTAGAGTCATAATTTATCTAAAAAGCTGAAAACTGAATATTAATTTTAACTTATTTGGTCAGAATCTATTCAATGGGGTATGATCTTTGAATTAAGAAGATTTCATATCATTTTAATTTTCTTCTTTATACTTAACTATTTTCTTGATGTTCTATAATGAACATATATTATTTTTATATTCTGAAAAAGGTGAGTTTTCTAAATTATAGCATCCCAGTGAACCCTATAGAAAAATATATAAAACATTCAGAATCTCATCCCCTAGAGATCATTGCTGTTAACATTTTACTGTATTTGCTTCCAGTTTTTTCAATGCATGTGTAAAATATATTTATAAATATTATATTTTAAAAAACAAGCTCCAGTACATGGGAATACAACTTTATAAAATTCATACAGATTGGAGAGTGATTATTTACAATCAAAAGGATTATCTACAGGGGCGCCTGCCTGGCTCAGTCAGAAGAGCATGCTACTCTTAATCTCAGGGTGGTGAGTTTGAGCCCCACATTGGATGTAGAGATTACCTAAGGAAAAAAAAAAAAGGACTATTTACAGTTTCATTATTAAGCTCCCCTGTTATACTTAAAGAAATTCAGTTCCTAAGAATTCATTTTATTTGGGGGCGCCTGGGTGGCTCAGTCGGTTGAGCATCCGACTTCGGCTCAGGTCACGATCTCACGGTCTGTGAGTTCAAGCCCCGCTTCGGGCTCTGGGCTGATGGCTCAGAGCCTGGAGCCTGCTTCCGATTCTGTGTCTCCCTCTCTCTCTGCCCCTCCCCCGTTCATGCTCTGTCTCTCTCTGTCTCAAAAATAAATAAAAAACGTTAAAAAAAATTAAAAAAAAAAGAGTTCATTTTATTTGTTTTTTTTGTTTTCTTTCTTTCTTTTTTTAATAACTTCTCTTGAACTTGAAGCCAGGTATGTTGCACATTTGAGCCAAGGTTCTGTCAGAAATCCATGTTTTTGCGGCATTGCGCTTTGTGGGCACTTGAGGAATGCTCACTGAATAAACTTGTCAGGCATTTACTGAAACTGCAAATTGACCTTCTGGTTCCATTTCTGACAAGCTACAACAAAATGATTGTCTTGCTTTTAGACCCAAAAAAGACCTGGTCTGCTTGGATGACTAAATTCCTGAAAGAACTGAGATAAACAGTGCAGGGCATCATAGTAATGTTGCTTGGTGAATAGAGTGTTGTGAGGCCTGTTTTGTGTGGGGTTTTTTGGTTTTGTTTTGTTTTGTTTTTTTTTTTTTGCTTGTTTTGTTTTTTGTACCAGCTCAGTAGATCGCTTGCTAAATGTCATCTGACTGTCAGTTTCATCAGATGTCTGTATTTTTGTTACATTTCCTTGTGATTTGATCTCTGATAACGCCTAGATGATCCTGAGTGGAAATGTTCATTCTCTTTCATTTTTCCTCAAATGTATCAACTCCTTGTTCCCCTATCACTGGTCTGTCATTTTTTTTGAAACAGTTTTTATTTTTAACCTATCTTATCTTCTTTCTCCTAATTAATTACATTGAAAAATACAAAGTAAAAGCAGGAGAGGATGATAAAAAAAATACATAAACCTTTGGTCCATCCTTTGTGAAATGAGAATCCATGCTCATTCTTTTCATCTTTTGGATCATTAGCTGTCTAATTCAGAAGCCCTGTGTTTCAGAGCAGGGTGGTTTGGTCAGTCCTAGAAGATCTATTTATTTAATTTAAAAAACAATCCATGATGGGTAATTCAAATATATATTTACTGTGACACCTTACCCCCCAAAGTAATACAAAGCTAGTGTTTTAAACTTAGTACTCTATAAGTCAAACCAATTTCTCTGTGCATACTTACAGGCAAAGTAGCTCATGGGTACTAATCTGATTTCCTTTCTCTATAGATCATGTGACAATGCAAATAAGAATAGCCCTTTTCTCTTTTTTGTTCTCTATTTAAAGTTAATTGGACTATGTTTTAAATTATTTCTCTGATGAATGGCTGAAAACTTAATTTGGAGGGACTTTTTGCAGAATCATGTACGTGAAAGCAAGTGATTTTTTTTTTTAATTTGAATCCGAGTTAGTTAACATATAGTATAATAATGATTTCAGGAGTAGAATTTAGTGATTCATCACTTACATATAACACCCAGTGCTCATCCAACAAGTGCCCTCATTAATGCCCATCATCCATTTAACCCATCCCCCCACCCAAAACCCTGCCAGCAACCCTCAGTTTGTTCTCTGTATTTAAGCGTCTCTCATGGTTGGCAAGTGATTTTTTTTTTTTTAAAGAACTATTATCTAGCTGCTGACTATACGTCCTGAAGCATTTAGATGTTCCTAAACTACATTATTAATTCTGATTGTTTTCCTCCTAACAGTCTTGGGAGAATTTTCATAACCTTTTCTTTCCCTTTCTTTCCTTCTTTCCTTCCTTCCTTCCTTCCTTCCCCATAATCTTTTCTGATTGAGAACCAGTGGAGTTAGACAGATCTGGGTTTGAATTCTTCCTCTTGCCATTCCCTGCCTCTGTGTGGCTGCATAAAATAATCCATGTCTCTGATTCCTTTTCTGTAAGTTGAAAGTGTTACTGCTGACTTTGTAGGATTGTTGTGAGGAGTAAATAACATATGAAAACTTCTGTATGCACAGTGCCTAGCAAAAACAAACCTTTAAATGTTAGCTTTTATTATAGACTGGGAGTTGGTAAGCTTTTTCTATAAAGGGCCAGATAGTAGATATTTTACACTTTGAGGACCATCAGTCTCTATCTAATTACTCCGTGTACCTTTACAGTGTGAAAGCATCTACAAGGCAGTATGTAAACAGATGGGCATGGCTGTGTTCTGATAAAACTGCTTATAAACAGACATGGGCTATAGTTTGTTGATTCTTTATATACTAAGAGATGAAGCAAGGTGTGAAAATACTAAGAACTCAGTATAGCTCTTCTGTGAAATGGATTATCAAAAGAATTTAGGTTGATTTAAAACTTCAGTTTACAATCCCAGGCATTACATTTCAAAAAATTTTTTTAACATTTATACATTTTTGAGATACAGAGAGAGACAGAGTGCAAGCAGGGGTGAGGCAGAGAGAGGGAGACACAGAATCCGAAGCAGGCTTCAGGCTCTGAGCTGTCAGCACAGAGCCCGACGCGGGGCTCAAACTCATGAGCCCCACGAGATCATGACCTAAGTCAGATGCTTAACTGACTGAGCCACCCAGGTGCCCCCAGACATTATATTTCAAAATATCAGTGTTAAAATAGGTTCTGCTCTGTTAATATATTTTATATTAAAAATTTCAGCTGCCAGGAACCATCAAAAATAAACATTTCTAGATCCATAAAAGCACTTTAGTGGAGAGCATTCTAAGATATATTCTTCTTGCCTTCTTAAAAACAGTATATGAGGTGCACCTGGGTGGCTCAGTTGGTTAAGCGTCCAACTCTTGGTTTCAGCTCGTGGTTTGTGGGACTGAACTTAGGGTGTTTCTCTTCTGATTATTTTACCTGTTTATTTCCCACTTCCCCATATTCTTGATAAGACAGTGAATGTTGATAGGACAGAGAATGGGGTTAGGCCAGGTACTGGAAAGGGGCAAGTTCAGTGGTGATTCTAGTTGAAAGAGGTTGACTCAAAAAGCTATGTTTGCATAATAAGCACTATAGTTTTGCTTAAATAACATGTTTATTTGGAGTAACTTATAGTGAAGAGGCTAAAGGTCCCCAAGCTATTCTTTGTACCATTATGCAGGATTAGGGGGTCATATACACCCCTCCATCCCCCCCACACCCTCAATTCTTAAAGTCTTTGGGGTGCCTGGGTGGCTCAGTCAGTTAACTGTCCAGTTTTGGCTCAGGTCATGATTTCACTGTTCACAAGTTCGAGCCCCACATCAGGCTCTGTGCTGACATCTCAGAGCCTGGAGCCTGCTTTGGATTCTGTGTCTCCTTTTCTCTCTGCCCCTCCCCTGCTCAAGCTCTCTCTCAGAAAATAATAAACATTAAAAAAAAATTCTTCTGGAGTGGCCTTTTCACTTTCTCTCCTATTTTGCTATTTCTCTCCTATCATCTGTTGACAGTTATGACTCTAAGATTATATTTTTTAGCCTGGATGTCTTTTTAGGTATGTATATTGAAGCTCTCTAATGGGGTAATAGTACCTGCCTCAGAGTGTTGTGAGAATGCCATAAAGTGCTCAGAAAACTTTAGCTACTATTGTTATCAGATAACCATATTCCAAATTTCCTTTTTTAGAAACCGAGTCAGCAGTACAGAAAGAACATAGAAACCAGACACCTGCTCCATCCGCAGCTCAAACTTCTGCTCCTTCTAAGTACCACCGAACTCGATCTGGGGGAGCCAGGGATGAACGATACCGATCAGGTGAGAAAGAACTGAAATTTACCAGCAGAATAGTTTTTAGTGACTGTAGTATGAACTCTGTATCCTGAAAGCTTTTAATGTTTGTTTGTTTGTTTCCCTTGAAGGGCCAAGCAAGTCTATATTAATTCATTCATCAGTCATTATCTATTATGTGCCAGGTGTGATAGATACTCAATATTTGTTGGGGCTGCAGCCCCAAATATGACGTTTCTGCACTCAAGGTCAGAAGGGGAGCCAGACAAGTACAAAGGCAACATGAGTACATAAATAAGAAAGTAGAGGGCTAGGGTCACATGAGATGGTACTGAGAGAAGCTCAGTGGACTCTGTTGGAAGTGGCCTCTGTGTTTGCTGGAGCTATGGATCAGTCTTTTTACTAATGGAACTGGAACAGAAACTTACAATGAAATTTCAAATTAGTAAACTCTTAAACTTTATTTCTTCTGACCCAAAAGGGACCCATGAGATGGGAAAAGGCAACATGCTGTGGGAACATGCCCCTGCAATATCATGGCCAGGACCGATGAGCAGAGAAACAAATCATAGACACTCAGGAGGACTGGTGGCATGGCAAGCCCGTCCCATGCCCACCTACTGTCCACTGTGCTAAGACAATCTCTGCAACACATTTACTGTCTTCAGAAATAACAGAATTGGGGTGCCTGGGTGGCTTAGTTCAGCATCCAACTTCAGCTCAGGTCATGATTCACGGCTCACGAGTTCAAGCCCCACATTGGGCTCTGCACTCACAGCCTGGAGTTGCTTCAGATTCTGTGTCTCCCTCTCTCTCTCTCTGCCTTTTCCCTGCTCATGCTCTGTCTCTCTCTTAAAAATAAATAGACACTTAAAAATGTTTTTTAAAGAAGTAGTGGAATTAAATCACCAAACTAATTGCAGTGTTCTTTTACTTTCTTCAGATTTTTGACTCCTGTACCAGCTAACCTTTTAACCTTTTCTTGAATTAGAAAACAGGGTGAAGGGCACCTGGGTGGCTCAGTCAGTTAAGTGTCCAACTCTTGATTTCGGCTCACGTCATGATCCCAGGGTCAGTCATGGATCAAGCCCCTCATTGTCTTCAGTGTGGAGCCTGCCTGGGATCCTCTGTCTCTCTCCTTCTGCCCCTGTCCCCCGCTCATGAGCATGCATGCTCTCTCTCAAAAATAAATAAATTAAGAAATAAAAAAAAAAGCAGGGTGTGTATCATATCCTTTCAGAAACTGATTTAGAGAAAATAAGGAAAAGGACATGGTTGCCGACCTGTGTCAGACATTTTGGGAGCTGATTTTATTAGATAGCTATTTTTATACACTGAAAGGAAGGAATGAGAAGTGTTACATAAAAAAAAAAATAAAAGTAGAGGTTAGGGGCCCCTGGGTGGCTCAGTCGGTTGAGCATCCGACTCTTGATATCAGCTCAGGTCATGATCCCAGGGTTGTGGGATCAAGCCCCACGTTAGGCTACTCACTGAGCTTGGAGGCTGCGTGGAATTCTCTCCCTTCCTCTGCCCCTCTCCCCTGCTCAAGAGCACCCTCTCTCCCTCTCTCTTAAGAAAAAAAAGAGGTTACATGCCACCCCAGAATTTTCCCTTATACCTAACCTGGTCTTGATCGATCAGAGGAGGCTTTCTCAGAGAGTGAGACATCTAAACTGTGTCACGGCAGACAGACTGAGGGAAATAGCATCAGATAGTAGACCTGAAAGGAGTTCATTATGGAATGTAGAATGCAAGAACCCGGAAGTAGGTGGGAGATGAGGCTAGAAAGATGACCAGGGATGAGATCTTAAGGAATCTTGAATACCATTAGAGGGTTTCAGCGGAGCGGTTACATTTGTATTTGTTCTAGTAGTTTGCTCCATCTACAGACCAAGTGTTCTACCATTACTGTATCCCAGTGCCTGGCACCGGGCCAAACATACATAAGAGCTAAATAGATATTTTGGAGAAAAGAAAGAATAAAAGTAGTTGTTCGTTAAAGAGTGGATTAGAGGGAGGTACAACGGGATATAGAAAAACATCTCAGGAGCTCCTCTTTGTTGCCAGGACCCAAGCCTGATTTCCCGGGCACTTTTGACTCTGGGGCCCAGGTTCAGCAACAGTGGGTTCTGACCAGTTCAGAAGGGTTTCGGCCTCTAAACTCTCATCTCTGGACTTCTGAGAGTTTTGTGGGGGTTCCCCCGCCTTGTTTGTTTGTTTTTACAGCATATAATAAAAGAATTAGGAAGGAACCAGAAAGATGATTCTCTACATCCTATATCCAGGCTGATCACATACAGAGAAAGGCTATAGTGACCTTTACTGTAACATTTTGACCTCAGTCAACTAAAACCTAACTGTGATCTCTAGCCCCTTGCTCTCTTGTACCAATTCTTTCAGATTTACCCCAAATGTGGGAAAGTGTAGTCTGTGAACCAAATGTCAGTTAGCCAACTGTGTTTCTTAGTTTGGTGCAGAGATCTTGAAGAGGGTTTAAGAGTAAGGTTTGGGATATTTGTCTCGCAGGGACTTTTTTTTTTAAGGTAGTAGCAAGAAGACCAGAGAGGAGGTAAAATAGGGAAGAAAAGGCCATTTAAAACCCTGAAGATATTGAAAGATATGAGAGTACCACAGTACTATCATGAGGGGAACATGAAAGTGGAGGCATGCAAGCATGGATTTGGGGTAAAAAACACATTTTTCAGTACATTAGGAATTAACTAAATTGCAAAGGAAAACTCAGCAAATTGCGGCTTCTAATGAATAAGAAGGAATCAACAGCAGCAGCAGAAGTAGAGCAAATAAGTTGTAGAAATTGTTGGGAGTCGAACTTCACCTCTTTGTCACTCCATCTTTAGGAACGGTTACGTTTACATGTCACGTGCAAAAGTGGCATAAGAATGGAGGGTGTGTTTAGTAAAATGACAAGCATTCACAGTAAACTGAGAGGTACACCGAAAGGATTTAATGGTGTTATTAAGTGTAACTAGAAAATCCTTTCTTATTTGCTGGAGGCTTATTAATACCTATGACATTTCAACTAATGTTAATCAAATCTAAGTAGACTTAGTATTTCATGTTGCAGGCATGGTATAAAGAGCTTATATTTATTCACAGTCAGATATGATCCGATTCCATTCTTTGTGCTTAGTCAAGAGGTTCTGACATTTCCAATACATTTGCTAGTACCTTTTTTTCCTGCACATCAAGGCATGATACAATTTCTACACGCGTGTTATGGTCACAAGTGTAGAAAATACACAGTTGATGCCTGAGATGGAAAGTGATAGTATGGTAAGTAATTCTGACAACTCCTTTAAAGCTCGGTTTTTGAGTAATTAGCTACCTCAAACAAAACAACAACAAAAAAGGACTTCAGAGTATTTGTATCGCCTTTTCAGCTCAAACGTTAGTGCTGGAAAATGATACCCAGCTTTCACATGTGCTTCTGGCAGAGATATCCAAAGTCAGCTGTGTCTGGGGACTGAACTTCGGAAGTGACTTCTTATCAAAGATCAAGATGAATTGTATGGTGGTAAATGAGTCAAATCCAGTTAAAAGAGTTGCCTGTTCTTATCAATAAGAGGCTTTGCTAATGTAGTAACTGTGGACTTCTTGTTTTGACACCAATATATGGGCCAGGGCTTACCATGTTAGAAAATAGATGGGTGGTTTGATTTGTTTTGTGTTCTGCTGACAGAAACCTTACAGCAGAGAAGAACATGCTGTGTAGTTATTAATTATCCAAATGTCATGGGCCTTGTAAAGCTTGATTGTTGTGAAGAATTCCCTAGTTTTAGCAAAATACTTTTGGAGGTGTAGTATTTAAAAAAATTTTTTTTAATGTTTTTTTATTTTTGAGAGAGGAAGAAGAGACAAAGCACAAGTGGGGAAGGGGCAAAGAGAGAGGGAGACACAGAATGGGATACATGCTCCAGGCTCTGTGCTGACAGCAGAGACCCCAACGTGGGGACCGAACTCATGAACTGCGAGATCCTGTCCTGAACCGAAGTCGAATGCTTAACTGACTGAGCCGCCCAGGTGCCCTGGAAATGTAGCATTTTTAATTAATAAGTCTGAGCATTTGATTTGCTCTTGTTGAGGAAGTGCTTTTTCTCAGTATAAGCAGTTAATCATTTGTTTTCCGGGACAGCTAAGAACCATGATTTCATCTAATACAAGAAGAACACTTTTCACATTTTAACATGTCTGAAATCAGGATATGTTTTATATAAGATGGCATCATAGATTCAATAAGATATGGCAATCTTGATTCAACTAAGTAAACCTCAGGGACACTAAAACAGAATAACATAAATGCAGTATAAAATTATTTCGGAGCCATTAATAAGTTGGTACTGTGGTCTTAAAGGTAACAGCACAACAGTTTGGCAATATCTTTAAAACTTTGAATATCAATACCTTTTTTCCTGGAGATTCCACCTCTAGGAATTTATTTTACACAAACACCTACAAGTGTGCACAAAGATATATACGCAGACATTTGTTGTAATAGCGTTCATAATAATACAGTGGTTAAATAAGTTACAGCATGTCCACACAAAGGAATTCTATGAAAGTGGATTTTAAAATCCTTTGAAAAAGAGGTAGATTTTTTTGTGCAGATATGGAGAGATGTACAAAATATATTTTTAATAAATGCAAGATAGTATGTAATGCATGACCTGATTTTTAGAAATATGAATAACAACATTACACATATTAAGAACACAGATACAGAAACCTGGAAGAATAGGTAGCAAACTGTTGAGGTGGGATTAGTTTTGAGACGCAGTGGATCTCAGAAAAAATTTCACTCCAGCATTATATGTGCTTACATCTTTTTCCAATATGTATATTAATTTTTTCTAATATGTATACTAAGGGTTTTTTTATTGTGGTAAAATGCAAAATACATATAATGTGAAATGTATTCATATTATTTTTAAACAAAAAAGTAGCAGTTTTTTTCCTTTTATTGAGGTAGTATTATATTAGGTCAGGTATACAACACAGTGATTTGATACCGTGAAATGATCACCACAGCGAGTCTTGTCAACATCCACCACCATGCGTACCTATACAGAACTTTTTGTTGTGGTGGTGAGGACTTCTAAGATTCATTCTCTTAATTCTCAACTTTTCAAATGTACAATGTATTAGCTACAGTTACCATGCTGTACATATATTCCCATGACTTAATTATTTTATAAATGGGGGTTTGGGAAAGATAGTTTTAAAAATGATAGCCCTGGATAAATGATTTAAAGCAATAAATCAGTTATTGTTCTTAATGATTTTTACTCTAAGTATGGATTCTTCTGACTTAGTAATGGGAGCTAAATGCAACAATAACTCCTTATGTTACCCTAATAGAGAACTTTCTTTCTCTGTCTAAATCTGATCTCTGGGGCGCCTGGGTGGCTCAGTCACGCTTCTGACTTCAGCTCAGGTCATGATCTCATGGTCTGTGAGTTCGAGCCCCTCATTGGGCTCTCTGCTGTCAGCACAGAGCCCGCTTCGGATCCTCAGTCTCTCTCTCTCTCTCTCTCTCTCTCTCTCTCTCTCTCTCTCTGCCCCGCCCCTCCCCCACTTGCTCTCCCTCAGAAATAAACAAACATTAAAAAAAATTTATATCTGATTTCTGTCATGGTGGCGTTTGCTAAGGGGGCTGCCACTGGTATACCAAGACTATTTTATTTCCATATTAATACTCTTCCTTATGCCAAGGAAAGTAAATTGAGTTTAGTTCAGTTCATCAAGAATTTATTGTAGACCTATGAGTTGAGACAGTTTAGATTCTAGAGAAGCACAGACAGAAACCCAAGAATCTTTTCTTAAACACAGGTATCCTTTATAAAAGGTAGAGGCAGAAAAAAAGAGGGGATGACAGGGGAAGGAGCCTGGGAACTGGCACTGTTAAGGGCAGGCTTCATGGAGGTGTTGAAGTCTGGACCAGTTTGAAGGGTGAATAGCTGTTTGCTATATAGATATTCCAGGTTAAAGAAAACGTAGTCTGGTGGCAATGAGAAAAAATGAAATATGGCCTTTTGTAGCAACATGGATGGAACTGGAGAGTGTGATGCTAAGTGAAATAAGCCACACAGAGAAAGACAGATACCATATGGTTTCACTCTTATGTGGATCCTGAGAAACGTAACAGAAACCCATGGGGGAGGGGAAGGGAAAAAAAAAAAAAAAAGAGGTTAGAGTGGGAGAGAGCCAAAGCATAAGAGACTGTTAAAAACTGAGAACAAACTGAGGGTTGATGGGGGGTGGGAGGGAGGGCAGGGTGGGTGATGGGTATTGAGGAGGGCACCTTTTGGAATGAGCACTGGGTGTTGTATGGAAACCAATTTGACAGTAAATTTCATATATTAAAAAAAATAAAATAAAATAAAATAAAAGAAAAGAAAAAAAAGAAAAAAAAAAGAAAAAGAAAACGTAGTCTGGGGCGCCTAGGTGGCTCAGTCAGTTAAGCATCCGACTTTGGCTCAGGTCATGATCTCGTAGTTTGTGAGTTCGAGCCCCGCGTCAGGCTCTGTGCTGCCAGCTTGGAGCCTGGAGCCTGCTTCGGATTCTGTGTCTCCCTCTCTCTCTGCCCCTCTCCCACTCATGCTCTGTCTGTGTCTCGAAAATAAATAAACATTAAAAAAAATTAAAAAAAAAAAACGTAATCTGTACAAGGGAATGTGAAATGCACGTGAAATTTTATTTAAATTTAAATTAAATTAAAATTGCATTTTCCCTCTCCACTAGGCACACAGTATAGTGCCAAAATTAATGTGATACCCTAATGTTCCAGAATTTAATAGTTGCTGTCTCTGTCATAATTAAAAATGTTAAAGTGGTTGCTGCCTTAGAAGTTGGTGAAAATGGCATGACTACTTGATGGCTTGCAGGTACCTCTTTGAACTGTGCTTCTCTACTTAATGATTGAACCTGTCTAAGCATCTGCCTTTTAGTCTGTTCATATCTGCTAGTCTGTTCAGTCTGTCCATATCTGCTGGTGTGTCTGGCCATCTGGCCATCCATCCATCCATCTATCTAAATAGGTAAGGGCACTTAGTGTTTGTTCTGCCCCTGATACGTAAAGCCCATCTATGCTACTTTTGCATCATGTCGTAACCACTTCATAAAAACAAGCCAAGAATAGGAATAGCTACTTTAAAACTGTAAAATAACACTTTCCAATTACCTCTTGGGAAAAGATGAAAAAAATAGTTCAGTGTTGTCCATAGATGTAGGGAAACGGGCACTCTCATACCCTCTCATACCTTGTTGATGGAAGTGTTACAAATGAGATTGAATTTTTTTAATATGGCTTTTTTATTTTTTAGAGAGAGTGTGCGAGTGAGAGAGGGACAGAGGGAAAGAGAGAGAATCTTAAGCAAAGCTCATGCTCAGCGTGGAGTCCAACATGGGGCTCCATCCCACAACCCTGAGATCATGACCTGAGCAGAAATGAAGAGTCGGACGTTCAACCAATTGAATTACCCAGGCGCCCCTTTTTGAATATGTTAATTGACCTTTATTCTTCTTCTATAACCTACCTGTCCAGTGCCTCAACTTATTTTTTAAAATTGAGCTGTTCTTTTTTTTTTAATTTATTTACAAGAGTTTTTTTTTTTTTTTTTAATTCTAAGGATGCTAACATTTAAAATGCACTAGAGGTGTTAATATGAGTAGACAAGGCAAATCAACTAGAGGTGTAAGAATTAGAAAAGAAAAAGTAAAACTGTATTTGTACTTGATACGATGTTTATTTAGAAAATCCAAGAGAGCGGGGGTGTCTGGGTGGCTCAGTCAGTTAAGCTTCCGACTTTGGCTCAGGTTATGATCTTGTGGTTTGTGAGTTTGAGCCCCATGTCAGGCTCTGTGCTGACAGCTTGGAGCCTGGAGCCTGCTTCAGATTCTGCGTCTCCCTCTCTCTCTGCCCCTCCCCCGCTTGTGCTCTGTCTCTCTCTCTCTCTCTCTCTCTCTCAAAAATAAATAAACATTAAAAAAAAAGAAAAGAAAACCCAAGAAAGTCAATAACAAAATTAATCTAATACAATAATTCAGTCAGGTAGCCAGATATAAAACTAGTTCAGAAATCAGTAGCCTTCATATATGCAAGCAATAACCAATTAAAAGATATAGTAGAGCAAACCTCACTTAAAAAAGCAATAGAAAAGATAAGACATATTTAGGAAAAACTTAAGAAATGTATAAAGCCTTTACAAAGGAAACTTTAAGACTCTGAAAGACACAACATAGACATGATAAATGGAAAAGCATTCCTTGTTCTTTGATAATTCAACATCACAAAGATGCCAGGACTCCCTAAATTAGTTTATAAATTCAATCCAGTCCCAACAACATTATTAAATTTATTTATGGAGCCAGAAAACAGGTTTTTGAAGTTCATTTGGAAAAATAAACATGTAAGAATAGGTAGGAAAACACTGAGAAAGAAAACCTATGAAGAGTGACTATACCTACTAGATATTAAAACACATTCACTCTAATAAGCCATACAGAGAAAGACAGATACCATATGGTTTCACTCTTATGTGGATCCTGAGAAACATAACAGAAACCCATGGGGGAGGGGAAGGAAAAAAAAAAAAAAGAGGTTAGAGTGGGAGAGAGCCAAAGCATAAGAGACTGTTAAAAACTGAGAACAAACTGAGGGTTGATGGGGGGTGGGAGGGAGGGCAGGGTGGGTGATGGGTATTGAGGAGGGCACCTTTTGGGATGAGCACTGGGTGTTGTATGGAAACCAATTTGACAGTAAATTTCATATATTAAAAAATTAAAAAAAAATAAATAAAACACATTCACTCTAAAGACTCTATAATTAAAACAGTGTGGTATGGCAGACAAAGTGGCAGATAGACCATTGGAATAGAATAACATTGGAATAGAATAACAAGTGCAGAGGGGCACTGGGGTGGCTCAGTAGGTTAAGCGTCTGACTATGGCTCAAGTCATGATCTCATGATTTGTGAGTTTGAGCCCTGCATTGGGTTCTTTGCTGTTAGCACAGAGCCCATTTTGAATCCTGTCTCCGCCCTCCCCCCCCCCTTCTCTTTCTCTCTCTCTCTGTCTCTCAAAATAAATAAACTTTAGAATAACAAGTATAGAAATAGAACAAAGTACATCTGGGATTTAGTGTATAATAAAGATAGCATTGCAAATCATTGGGACAGAAATGTACTTTTTAATAGATGGTGCTAGGACACAGGGAATAATATAAAGTAAATCCATATCTCATACCATATGCCAGGAAAAACTTCAAATGGATCAGAGATCTAGATTTAAAAAAAAAAAAGGTAAGTACTAAAAGAAAACACCAGTGAATTTTTCAGTAACGTGGGCTTAGAGAAAGTCTTATGGGAAAACAGCTGGAACTCAAAATCCAGATGTGATGAAAGACTACATACAAAATGTTTTTGCTGCAGTAAAAGACACACATATATATATATACCCTCTTAAAAAATTTTTTTAATGTTTATTTATTTGGAGAGAGAGAGAGAGAGAGCGAGCGAGCAGGAACAAGGAAGTGAGCAGGGGAGAGGTAGAGCGAGAGAATCCCAAGCAGGCTCCACACTGTCAGCACAAAGCCTGACTCAGGGCACCATCTCATAAACCATGAATGACGTCATGACCTTAGCCAAAATCAAGAGTTGGATACTTAACCAACTGAGCCACCCAGGTGCCCCGCCTTCAAAATTTTTAAGTGTACATTTCCATATTAACTATATGCATATTGGTACACAACAGCTCTTTAGAACTCTTTGATCTTGCATGACTGAAACAGTGACAACTCACAACTCTCTGTTTCCCTCTCCCCCTAGTCTTACTACATCTAAGAATTTGAGTACTTTAGGTATCTCTTGTAAGCAGATTTTGGTTTTTTGTGATTGTTTTAGTTCACTTAACCTAATGTCCTCAAGATGCATCCATGTTGTAGCATGTGAGAAGATACCCTTCTTTTTTAAGGTTGAATAATAGTCCATTGTATATATCTAACACATTTTCTTTATACATTCATCCATTCATGGGCATTAAGGTTCCTTCCATGTCATGGCTGTTGTACATAATGCTGCATTGAACATTTGTGTGCAAATATCTCTTTGAGACCCTGCTTTCAGTTCTTTTGGATATATACCCAGAAGTGGGATTGCTAGATCATATGATAGTTTTATTTCCAGTTTTTTGAGAAACCTTCCATACTGTTTTCCATAACAGCTGCACCATTTCACAGTCCCACCAACAGTGTGCAAGGATCCTAATTTCTCCATGTCCTCACCAACACTTTCCTTTCTTTTTCTTCCCCCCCCCTTTTGATTTGTTTTCTTTCCAGTAACTATCCTTTTTTTTTAAGTTTATTTATTTATTTTTGAAAGAGAGAAAAAGCATGAGCAGGCAAGGGGCAGAGAGAGAGGGAGAGAGAGAACCCCAAGCAGGCTCTTTGCTATTAGCACAAAACCTGACATGGAGCTTGAGATCATGACCTGAGCCGAAATCAAGAGTCGGACACCTAACTGACTGAGCCACCCAGGCCCCCTTTCAGTGGCTATCCTGATTGGTATGAAGAGATATGCCATTGTGGCTTTGACTTGCATTTCCCTGATGATTAGTGATGTTGAGCATCTTTTCATATGATTGTTGTCCATTTGTTTATCTTGTTTGGAGAAATGTCTGTTCGAGTCCCTTGGCCATTTTAAAATTGGGTTACTTGTTGTTATTGAGTTGTAAGTATTCTTTAAATATTCTGGACATTAGTGCGTTATCCAATACATGGTTTGCAAATATTTTCTCCCATTCCATAGGTTGCCTTTTCACTCTGTTGTTTCCTTTGTTGTGCAGAAGCTTTTTAGTTTGATGGAGTCCCACCTATTTTTGCTTTTCTTGCTTGTGCTTATAGTGTCATATCCAAGAAATGATTAACCCGTTCCAGAGTTATGAAGCTTTCCTTTTATGTTTTCTTCTAAGACTTCTATAGTTTCATGTCTTATGTTTAAGTTTTTGATTTATTTTTAGTTAATTTTTTTTTACATTTATTTATTTTTGAGAGAGAGGGAGAGACAGAGCGTGAGCAGGGGAGGGGCAGAGAGAGAGGGAGACTCAAAATCCGAAGCAGGCTCCAGGCCCTGAGTTGTCAGCACAGAGCCCGACGCGGGGCTCAAACTCAAACCGCGAGATCATGACCTGAGCCGAAGTCGGACGCTCAGCCGACTGAGCCACCCAGGCACCCCTTTAGTTAATTTATATGGTATATGGTATAAGATAAATGTCCAACTTCATTCTTTTATATGCAGATATTTCAGTTTCCTGGCAACATTTGTTGAAGAGACTGTCATTCCTAATTGAACAGTCTTGGCACCCTTGTCAAAGACCATTTAACCATACACACAAGGGTTAATTTCTGAGCTATTTTATTGCATTGGTCTATATGTCTCTCTTTATGCCAACATTATACTATCTTGGTTACTCTGGCTTTCAGGAAATATATATATTTTGAAATCAGGAAATATGAGGCTTCCAGCTTTATTCTTCTTTCTTAAAATTGTTTTGGCTATTCTGAGTTCTTTGAGATTCCGTATACATTTTCTATTTCTTCAAAAGTGCCAGTGGATTGTTACAGGTATAGCATTAAATCTGTAGATCACTTATATTTTAACAATATTAACTCTTCCAGTCCATGAACATGGAATGTTTTTCCATTTGTTTCTTCTTTAATTTCCTTCAGCGGTTTTCATGGTATACAAGTTTTTTGCCTGCTTGATTGTGTTTATTTTAAAATTTTTATTATTTTTTATGCTACTATAAATGAGATTATTTCCTTCCTTTCCTTCTCAGATAGTTAATTGTTTGTGTTGAGAAACACAACTGGTTTTTGTATCCTGATTTTCTATCCTGCAGTTGGTGAATTCGCCGATTAGTTCTAACAGTTTGTGTACATGAATAAAATCTTTAGGATTTCCTATGTATAAGATCATGTCATCTGCAAACATAAATAATTTTACTTCTTCCTCTCCTTTTGTATACCTTTTATTTCTTTTTCTTGCCTAATTACTCTGACCAGGACATCCAGTACTATGCTGAAAGAAGTGGTGAGAGCAGGCATCTTTACCTTGTTCCTGATCTTAGAAGGAAAAGCTTTCAGCTCTCGCCGTTGACTATGTTGCTGGCTGTGGGCTTTTCGTTTATGAATTTTATTATTTTGAGAGAATGTCCTTCTATTCCTAGTTTGTTGAGTGTTTTTATCAAGCGTGTTGAGTTTTGTCAAATGCTTTTTCTGCATCTATGATGGTCATATAATTTTTGTCCTTCATTGTGTTAATGTAGAGTCTTACATTTGTTGATTTTCATATGTTGAACATCCTTGCAACACAGGGATAAATCTCACTTGGTTATGGTACATAGTCCTAAATATAAATATGAATATGAATGTTTTTTATTTATTTATTTTGAGAGAGACAGAGACGGTGTGAGTTGGGGAGGGGCAGAGAGAAAGGGAGAGAGAGAGAGAATCCCAAGCAGACGCCACACTGTCAGCACAGAGCCCAGCGTTCAGCTCGAACTCATGAAACCGTGAGAACATGACCTGAGCCAAACCCAAGAGTTGGACGCTTAACCAGCTGAGCCACCCAGGCGCCCTGGTACATAGTCCTTTTCATGTACTGTTGAATTCAGGTTGACAGTATTTTGTTCCATATTTTTGCATCTGTCTGTATTCATCAGGGATATTGGTGTAGGGGTGTTTTTCTTTTCTTTTTTTTTAATTGAAACATAGTTGACATACAGTGTTACATTAGTTTCAGATGTACAGCATGGTGATTGAACAAATCTATACATTATGCTATACTTACTGCAAGTGCAGTTGTCATCTGTCACCATACATCGCTATGACAATACCATTGACTATATTCCCAGTGCTGTACTTTTTACCTTTGTGACTTATTCCATAACTAGAAGCCTGTATCTCCCACTCCCCCTTACCGACTTTAAAAAATTTTTTTAACTTTATTTATTTTGAGAGAGAGAGGGAGGGAGGGAGGGGCAGGGAGAGGGAGACACAAATAGGCTCTGTGCTGACAGAGCCCAGAGCAGCCCTTGAACCTACAAACCCTGAGATCATGACCTGAGCTGAAATCAAGAGCCAGATGCTTAACTGACTGAGCCACCCAGGCACTCCTTTCCTTTACTCATTTTTCTCATCTCCCTACTCCCCTCCCCTCTGCCACCATCAGTTTGTTCTCTGTGTTTATGGGTCTGTTTCTGCCTTTTAAAAAAATCTGCATTTAAGTTTTTTATTTATTTTAAAAATTTCAGTGTGATTATCATTCAGTGTTACATTAGTTTCAGATGTACAAAAATAGTGGTTTAATAATTTTATACATTACTCAATGCTCATTATGATGTGTCATCACTGTACATTTTTTCGATATTATTGACTTCCCCATGCTCTACTTTTCATCTCTGTGACTTCTTTATTTTATAATTGGAGGTTTGTACCTCTTAATGCTCCTTATCTATTTTGCCCATCCCCCACCTGCCTCACCTCTAGCAACCACCAGTTTCTTAACTGCATTTAAGAGTCTCTTTGAGTTTTGTTTGTTCCTTTTTTTAGATTCCACACATAAGTGAAATCATATGGTGTCTGTCTTTCTCTGACTTATTTTACTTAGCATGATACCCTCTAGGTTCATCCATGTTGTCGCAAATGGCAAGGTCCTATTATTTTTAATGGCCGAGTAATATTCCACTGTATATATATTCCGTATCTTTATCCATTCTGTCGATGGACGCTTGAGCTGCTTCTATATCTTGGCTATTACACACAATATTGCAGGAAGCGTGAGGATGCATATGTCTTTTTGAATTAGTGTTTTTGTTTTCTTTGAGTAAATACCCAATAGTGGAATTACTGGACTTTTTGGTGTTTCTATTTTTAATTTTTTTACCTTGTTTTCCACAGTGGCTACACCGATTTACATTCCTACTGACAGTGTACCAGGGTTCCTTTTTCTCTACATCCTCACAAAACTTGGTATTGTCTTTTTCATCCTAGCCATTCTGACAGGTGTAAGGTGAGATCTCGAAGTGGTTTTGATTTTCATTTCCCTGTGGTTAGTGATGCTGCGTGTCTTTTTATGTCTGTTGTCCATTTGTATGCTTTCTTTGTAAAAATGTCTATTCAAGTTCTCTGCTCACTTTTTAATTGAATTATTTGTTTTTTGGTGTTGTGTAAGTCCTTTATATATTTTGGATGTTAACCCCTTCTTGGATATATCATTTGCAAATATCTTCTCCCATTCAGTGGGTTGCTTAGTTTTAGGGGGTTGTTGTTTTGTTTTATTTTGGATTTGTTTTGTTTTGTCTTGTTTTTTGCAGTATCTTTGTTTGGCTTTGGTTTTAGGGTAATGCTGGCCTCATAAAAATGAATTTGTATTTCTTCTTTTAAATGAGAAGTATTTCTTCTTTAGTTCTTTGAATGAATTTGAGAAAGGTTGCTGTTCTTTAAATGTTTTATAGATTTCTACGGTGAAACCTGGGCTTTTCTTCGTTGGGAGGTTTTTATTACTGATTCAGTCTTCCTAATAGTAATTTGTCTGTTCTGATTTTCTCTTTCTTCATGATTCAATCTTAGTAGGTTGTATGTTTCTAGGAATTTATCCATTTTTTTAGGTTATCCAATTTGTGGTATAGTAGTCGTCTCATGGTAGTCTTATAATGTTTTTTATTTCTGTGGTATCAGTTGTAATATTTCCTCTTTCATTTTTTATTTTAGTTATTTTACTCTGTATTTTTCTTTTTTAATTTTTTAAAAATCTTTATTTCTGAGAGAGAGAGAGAGAGAGAGAGAGAGAGAGAGAGAGCATGAGCAGGGGAGGGCAGAGAGAGAGGGAGACACAGAATCCAAAGCAGGCTCCAGGCTCTGAGCTGTCAGCACAGAGCCCGACGCGGGGCTCGAGCCTGTGAACTGGGAGATCATAACCTGAGCCCAAGTCAGACGCCCAGCCGACTGAGCCCCCCAGGTGCCCCTGTATTTTTCTTAATCTAGCTAAAGATTTGTCAGTTTTGTTCATCTTTTCAAAAAACCAACTTTTATTTTTGCTGATTGTTTTCTGTTTTTCAAATTTATTTTTTTTTAATTTCTGTTATAATCCTTGTTATTTCCTCTTTTTACTAACTTTGGTTTTAGTTTGTTCTTTTTTGAGTTCCTTCAGTATAGCATTAGGTTATCGATTTGAGATATTCCATAAAAAATTTTTAAAAACCTTCTGTGTGGCAGTAAACTACCACAGTGTCAAAAGACAAATGACAGATTGAAAGAAACTATTTCTGACATTCAGAGATAAAGGGCTAGTGAAGAACTCTTAAAAATTAGGGGAAAATAAATGCAGAAACCCAGTAGAAAAATGATCAGGTGACATGAATATTTACTTTCACTTACCAACAAATATTAAATGATCCTTAAATCCGATGTTTAATCTCATTAATGATAAAAGAAGTACAGGGGTGCTTGGGTGGCTCAGCCAGTTGAGCGTCCAACTCTTCATTTCAGCTCAGGTCATGATCCCAGGGTCATGGAACTGAGCCCCACATCAGGCTCCATGCTGAGTGTGTGGAGCCTGCTTGGGATTCTCTCTCTTTCTTTCTCTCTCTCCCTCTCTCTCCCCCTTCCCTTTGCCCCCTCCCCTGTTTGCACGTTCTCTCTCTCTCCAAAAATAAAGTAAATCTTAAAATTAAAAAAAAATAATAAAATAAAGGAAGTCCAAATTGAAAGTATACTGAGACACCATTTCTCAGCTACCAAACTGGTAATAGTCAAAAAACCAAGATAATACATTCTGCTGGTGAGGCTATGAGGAAACAGACACATAGGCACATTGCTGATAGTAATACAGTATGATACAACTCTTTGGAGAGGAACTTGGCAAGATGCAGCAGAGTTTAAAATGTATTCACTTTTTGACTTAGGAGTCTCACTTGTTGGAATTGGCCCTGAAGATATACTCTCATCAGTATAAAAGTCTACTTGCACAAGACCCTTTGTTGTATTATTGTTTGTAATTGTAAAATATCGGAAACACTTAAATGCCCACACTTAGAATAGTTGAGTAAACTAACTTATATAATGGAGTGCTATGCGGCTTTAAAAAAAAAATGAAGAGGGGCACCTGGGTGGCTTAGCTGGTTGAGCGTCTGATACCCCAATAGCACTGAGCACTCCTTCTTTTAAGGTCTTGGTTTCTAAATACCATTCTCCACTAAGAGAGGTCAGGGTTAGCTTAGTTGGTTGAGCGTCTGATACCCCAATAACACTGAGCACTCCTTTTAAGGTCTTGGTTTCTAAATACCATTCTCCACTAAGAGAGGTCAGGGTTCCTTAGAGAAATGTTTAATTCTAGTGCTGGAGAAGGGAACATACCTGGAACATCTTATACCAGAGAACAAAAACTGCTCAAAATGATGGGAATATGTCAAAAGGATGTAAGAGCCAGTTTGATTTGGCCTCGTTGGTCAAATCTGGGGTATTAGGACCATCAAAATAAGTAATGGTAGTAACAATAGCCATAGAATAAAATGAGAGTCAATAGGTCTGTATTGATATAAATAAATTGGGAGAGAAAGGGATGCTTTTTCTTATAGTAGAAAAAGTAACTAATAAATACAGAAGGAATGATAGAGTTATTAAATCAATGTTTTGTAGCCATTATGGTAATAATTGATTCAGCCAAGAATCATCAATGAATGCTAAAACCAGTAGGTAAAAGTTCAATGAAGTATGTAATATTTATATCATCTGAAAAACATTCACCCATAATTTCTTTGTTAATTACACTAACGGAAGAATAATAACCTTACAATGAATTACTTTAGTAGACATCATCTTAACCAAGTAATCAGTTACTATCACCAGTAATAGGGCAGACACTTCCTGACATCATGTTTCAAGAAGACATATTACTTCTGTGGTATTCCTACCAAATTGTATAACCTGAATCTAATTATGAGGAATATCAACAAACTAAAATTAAGGGACATTCTACAATATAATTAGTCTGTACAATAATGTCAAGGCAATGAGAGACAAAGGTTAAGAAATGTTCCAGATTATAGGATAATAGAGAATTGTGACAACTAAACGTAATGTATGATTCTGTGTCAGGTCCCAGATCAGGAACAAAGGAGGAAAAACTATAAAGTGCATTACTGGGGAATAGTAGGCTAAGTTGGAATATGGGTTGTGGGTGACATAATAATTTGTATCAGTATTTAATTTATTGATTTTGGTAACTGTATGATAGCTATATAAGAGTAAAATCATCGGGTGTCTCGGCTCAGTTGGTTAAGTGTCCGATTCTTAATTTCGGCCCAGGTCACAGTCTTGTGGTGGTGAGATGGATCCCCATGTTGGGCTTCGAGCTGGGTGTGGAGCCTACTTGAGATTCTCTCTCTCCCTCTCCCTCTGCCCTTCCCCTGCTTGCACTAGCTTCTCCCCCTGCTCAAAAAAAAAAAAAAAAATCCTTGTTCTTAGGAAATACACCTCAGCAATTGGAATTAATCCTACAAAAATAGGATTAGATGTATGTACTAAGGTGAAAATACTGAATTCTTTTGCTGTGAATCGTTGCCAAGAATAGTAGCAAAACTTTGGAAACAGGTTGCTTAAATAAATCATGGCACAGACATACAGTGGAATTCTATGCAACCTTTAAAATTATGTTATAGGTTTGTATTTACACAGAAAGATGTTTCTGGTTATATTAGTGAAGGTTTTTGTTGTTGTTGTTGTTGCATGAAACAGGCCAGCTCAGGCTACCTTAAATAGCTAGAGTAGGTCATAGAAGCGAAGCAACAGTTGAGAAATCCCTAGAAAAGGAGAGACAGCTTCCAGGGTTTCAACCCTGAAGTTTAAGGACATTCCTTTTCTCTAGGGAATTATCATTAAAGTGACTCAGTTCTAGAACCTGCATTTTCTTGACTTCGAATTCTTCCACACAGACCCCCATAAAAGGATCTGATAGGTCCAGCTGTTATAAGAGGTACATTTACATAGCACAGACAGGCCTCCTAGGATAGTTTGTCCCTCAACTGGGCCCATCCCTGAGAAGAGGAAATTCTTGAGAACTAGGAAGCTACTTCAGTTATCTACCTTCATAGGATTTTGTAAGAGTTTTAAAAAATCTCAAAGGAGAACACCAAAGACTATGAATAGTATGATCCTTTTTTTGCAGAAATGTAGAGCACATTTTATGGCAGGAGTGGACAATCAAGTGTTCTGTTGGGAAATGTTAATTTTGACACCCCTATTAGACTTCTTTTTTTTTTTAATCTTTATTTATTTTTGAGGGAGAGAGGAGAGTGTGAGCGGAGCAGGGGCAGAGAGAGAGGGAGACAGAGGATCCAAACTGGGATCTGCTCCAACAGCTGAGAGCCCAGTGCAGGGCTCGAACTCATGAACCGTGAGATCATAACCTGAGCTGAAGTTGGACACTTAACCGACTGACCTTCCTGGTGCTCTAAGGTTCCTTCCTCTTGGACTTCAAGGGGAGAACTGAATTCTCTTGTGGCCACAGTGGCAAACAAGTACCATCAGCTCTTATATTTTTCTAGATCAGATTCAGCCCTTCTGATCCTGTGGTAGAGAACTGAGTGGTCTCAACCACTTTCAGGCAGTTAAACAAATCCTAAGCTTCTTTTCCTGAAGAACAGTGAGTGTCTTTTAGCTACCTGCACAGCACTCATTCCATTCAGAGGTAGGATCCCTGCCTGGCACAGGGGCATGTTAGACCCCTTTGCCTTTCCCCACCCCTGCCTATCTCCACTAGCCCCTTGTTTGCTCTTAAAGCAGTCACATAATCATTCTGGGCTTCATTTTCCTTCTCTGTAAAATTATCCTTGACTTCTTTCTTTTTTTGTCTCTTCTTTTTCATTTTTATTTTAATTGTTACAACACAAATTGTAACTAAAAATCACCTAAATATCCCTTTTCAACAGTTGAGGCAGTAATAGTTCAGCCCACAGAAGTAATCACTTTAAGAACCAAGAGCTAATAAATGCAAATGTTTAATCTTTCAGATATCCATACGGAAGCAGTTCAAGCCGCACTGGCAAAGCATAAAGAACAGAAAATGGCTTTGCCTATGCCAACCAAAAGGCGGTCCACATTCGTCCAGTCTCCTGCAGATGCCTGCACACCTCCTGGTAGGTTTGTCAGAACCTTCCTCTCTGACAGTTACTCCTGTGATGTTCCTGACATAAGTTCTGCTTTGTCTTTTCTGAGGTAGGAGCCTGCACTTTTCCTCGTCATCCAAGGTGTCTAAGAATACACATTGAAGACACAAGTTTTGATTGTCACATTATAAATGCATACAGAAAGAAGCCTTAACAATAATGCTATTTAAAAAAAAAAAAAGTTTTCCTTCCGAATTTTCAGCATTTCCTTAATACAACCCCCAAACTCAAGTAGTCATAAATAAACACAGGCCAAAGCTTAGGGTCTTAGAAAATCCTTCTGTGGTTTAATAGCTATTTTTGTTGACCTCTAAAATATGACCATGGTCATAATTTCTTTAACAAATTTATACTTCTCAATCAGATGCTTTGCCTCTACAGAATAAGTGCATTTGGGATAAAATTTTGTGTGTCATTAAAGACGGAGTGAGTGCAGTCATGCAAAGGTTTAAGGGATCTGAAAAAATATATATAAGTGTGTTTGTGTGTGTGTTAATATATTTTGTATACATTTGTATATTTTTAAGAACCCACTTTTTATAATGGGTTCACAAGACCAGAGAGAACTAAGTGTCTTCATCCCTTTCTCATTCCCCAGACTTGGACTCTCTACCCGAAGAGTTATATAATTTGCTATTTGAGGAGCAACCGGAACAACTTTAAGTTGTCTTGTTTATTCAGAATCTTTCCCAAAGTTTCGAAAAGCCTTAAGATTTTTTAGATGAAATCCCAGACAAGATCTCCCTGTAGGCCGCTGAGACTAAACATAATAAATCTGTCCCGGAGCCTCAATATAGTGTCTGTGTGTCTCCTGTCTTGTTACTAGTAATGAAATCTTTGGGGGGAGATTTTTCCCTGTAGTTTGGGTCTAGAGGACTTACCATATCTTTGGGGAGAAGGTTACATCATTGTGATTGACTTTGATTCACAGCTGTCAAGTTGAGCTGTTTCCACTGATCCTAGTCCCTTGGTCTGGGTTCATATTAATAGTTTTCTGCTAGGTTTTGGCTAACTTCTCAGAGCATTTGGGTGTGCTGTGGGCTCATTAACTGTGTGTGCTTCTTTTCCTTACATCTGTGGTGTCAATATGTTTGAGAGAGAAATAGCTCTGTGGCTTCAAGTGTTTCTCAAAACGTAACACAGGATACCTCTAGCAGACCTTCACAGTGAAAGACGTTTTGTGTCTGTAATGGTGCGTACTTCCAGCCTATTCATTCAAAATCTTGGCTGGTTTCCCTTCCACAGTAGTATAGCACCAGTTGGGTCCTGATAGACAAAGGGGCCTCTCAGACCCGGAGCAGTTCCTCGTGGGCAGATGCTGCCGCAGCGCGGCTGAGGGCTCAGTTGTAATAAATGGCAAAGGGTAAGGAGCACGTGACTCGTACTTCTTAGAAACAGGCCTCTCCATAGCTATAATAAAGAAATACAGCTCTACAGTAAATAGTCTGCTCTCATGGCCTTGGGTTAAATGTGAGAGTGCAGCAAAGGATCTTGAGAATGCTCGGAAGGAATGGAAACCTTTTTTATCCCCTTACAAAAGTCACTGCCCGAGGGGACATTACCAACTCCAGCAACAAAATCGTGGCTATTCACTACTGAATGAGACCATAGTCCTTGGGAATTCACTACAGGCCTGTTTCTGAACACTAATGTTGTACTGCAGCCTTACAGAGGTGGCATAATGTTCCTGATCACCTTATGTGTCTTCATAATTTCATGAGTATAAAGGTACAATCCTCTCTCCTAAGACCTTTATTCATCAGATCAGAGTAACGAAAAGGTCTCCTATCTGTTTATCTCCAGAGCTAGGGATCTCTGAATAGCATATGAGAAACCTTAATGTACTACTAGGGACGTGCATGTTGTCATATAGAAGAGGAATTCTCTCTCATCATGAAGAAACATTGAGAGCACCCTACAGAGTGATTTCTCACATGGCCCCCACACGGAGCTAGATCCTGATGCTCTCATTCTGCAGCTGCGCACACGCCTGTGTCTAGCGTGAGGAAATGTGCAAGAGCTGTATCATAAGGCATCCATCAGCACTTTTCATTTTAGGGAATGGAATTTGCTGTTCCCCAGTTAGGGGATTCAGATTCCATTCTCTCCAAGCTCCTGAGAACCACTGGTTAGATCCTTGGCTGTGTCCTCTTCCTACTGCAGTTTAATCCTGTGTCACTGTCTCCCTTTATCTTGCACTGAGAGCCCCTGAAACACTGAAGTCTAGAAGAATGCTGAGGCTGCCCTGAGGGTTGGGGAGGAAGAGGAGGACCTTAATTATTGCTGGTTATAGGCAGTTTTAAAAAAATCAGTTCTGGGCAGCTATACAAATGACCTTGCCGTGGCACTCTTTCTAGAAAAGTTGTACTAACCTTGCAGGGAAAAATTAACCTCAGATTTTATAGTAATTTAGTCACGTTGCCCTTTGTGCACTGTCTGAGCGGTCAGGATGCACGTCACAAAGCAAGTTTGCAGTCAGGGCCGTCACTGTGCACGTGCTGTCCCGTGTGAACCCAGTTCCTGGGATACCTGCGAAAGCGCACTAGCCAGTGAGGCTCTTTGGGGCGCACCCAACACATAACTGTTGGCATTACTAAACTGATGAAATTTTAGAGCTATTTTTGGAAGGATTTAATAAAAAGGATTTAAGAAGTAAAATATGTCATAAATCTTGGCTTTATTCATAGTATTACATAGGATGGAAAATATGGTATAAATAGTGGCCATGGGAAATAATTGGCTTTTGTTCACATATCATTTGGAAATAATAAAGTGTCACTCAACCTAAAATTTGTTTATTGATATGTACGCTGGTTTTTATCTTATGGATTGGAAAATTTAAATTCTCGGAGTTGGTAGCAAATTACGGTTCTTTAGTGCCTGTGGCCTTTTCAGTCTCTTAGACTGCTTGAATTACTGCCATCCAGTTCCCTTTATGTGCTGAAATCATTTACTAATGTCATGAGGCCATTACCTCAGCTCTTTCTTTGTAGGGATTCTTTGTGTAATTCTGTTTCTCATTCATACCGATAAACAAAATGCAAAACTGCAGCATATATTGTTTTCCCCTCTAAATTTTTTCTGCATCCTTGTGGACTTACCCTGTGCTTCATTCGGAGGGTACTCGGATGACCAAATAGACCACATGATGACCCCAGAGCACAGAAAGCTATTTCAGCTGGCTTGGGTAGAATGAATTTATGTTCCTGTCCCACACAGGGCCCTGCTTGGCAGTGACCGCAGTAGTAATTCCTAGGGTCAGATAAGGAGGAATTTACAACTTAAAAAGTATAACAATATCCCAGGTCTGTTCGTGGGCATCACTGTCGTCTACAGAAATGCAGGGATATTATTGCAAGCAAATTAAATAGCTGTTGCCTTCTGAGAGCTTATAGCCCAAAACATGTTTTAGTCAGTTAATTTAAATTAAAAGAGAATACCTATGTGAATTGCCAACTTGGGGAATTTTCCCCAAACATTCTAATTTCATTCAGAAGTGCAAAATAGAGTTGGCAAATCAGACCCCTATAAATGTGCTCTAATTAATAGACTTGGATCATGTTAATAGCATACTTTCATTATTGGTGTGGGTTATGAGCAGTGGTCTGCAGTTACTTGGGAGACCAGTAAGTATTCAATATTCTTTAAGCCAAAGCACAGTAAAAACCCACTTTGATAGACTGAATTTATTTCAACAGCTAATGGTAAAATTTACAGCTTGCCAGTAAAACTGATTTCATAGTTACCGTTTATTGAGTAGCCTTGTGTACTAGTTAAAGAGCTAAGTGCTTAGCACATATTTTTTTTCTCCATTGCCCTCTGTCCCATTTTACAAATGAGAAAACAGGTTTAGAGAAGCTCAATAATTTGCATAAGCTTCGTTAGCTGTGTAGTCAGTTAGATAATCTGAAAATTCTCTCCTAGAACAGAGACAAGAAAACTTCCCATTAGAAATTCTAGATAGACTAGAACCAGTTTCCTTTTAAATACATACAGGAGAGAGAGAGAGACAGAGAGAGAAAACAGTCACTGAACATCAGAATGCTGAGATGGTGCTCGCTTCATCTGTCCTGGGGAGCGGGGAGGCAGGAAAGAAGGGGCTTAAATAAATTCTAATTACCATAAGGATAAAAAAGATAAAACCTTGGACCTATGTAAGCTGGCTCAGTTGGTAGAGCGTGTGACTCTTGATCTTGGGGTTGTGAGCTTGAGCCCTACGTTGGGCCTAGAGCTTACTTAAAAAATAATAATAATAATAATAATAATAATAATAATAATAAGTTGGTTGTTGGAATTGAGATCCCTGGAGGGACTTACAGCTTCAGCAGAAAAATGAACTAGAAAAAATTAACATGCCAGCGAAAGAAAATGTTGTTAAGAAAGCTTGAGTTGTGCCTGGCCTTGGGATAACAGAAGCTGGGACCTTCCCTAAGAATTTGGGGTCAAGTGGGTTCTAGGTTTGAATTTCACTATACTGCCTGGTAAGAACTAACATTAAAAAAATGGTCTTTGGACTGATGATAACCTTGAGACACAAATAGTTTCTGGAAGGATACAACGTCAACCCAGGGATTTAGGATTCCAGAGATAAAGATCCACTGAATTTTGTGAGTAAACAGTCCAAAAATAGAAAACACTCACCATGAGAGAGAATAGAAAAAGAACAACAACAGCAAACAGCAGAATTAAGACCCTTAAGAACTGATTTGCCCAAGAGCTCTCAGTCGCAGAGCTAAGGTCGGAATTCAGACGAGTCTGACTTTAAAAGCCCATTCTCTAAACCACTTGGTATATCGCCTCTCCTTCTACCATAGTGTCAAGTAAATATTTTGCGGTAAATCTGGAGCTCTAGCAGTTGCTGCATGTTTGATCGGACTTTTCAAATAGGCAATAAGTTTTTAAAAATCTCTTTTTTTTACCTAAACACAGTTGACCCATGGGCAATACAATTTGAACTGCGTGGGTCTGCTTATATGTGGAATTTTTACAATGTAGTATTGTAAATATGTTTTCTCTTCTTTATGATTTTCTTAATATTTTCTTTTCTCTAGATTACTTTATTGTAAGAATACAGACATAATAGGGGCACCCGGGTGGCTCAGTCAGTTAAGCATCTGACTTCAGCTCAGGTCATGATCTCACAGCTCGTGAGTTCAAGCCCTGCGTCTGGCTCTGTGCTAACAGCTTGGAGCCTGGATCCTGCTTTGGATTCTGTGTCTCCCTCTGTCTCTGCCCCTCCCCCACTCATGCTCTGTCTCTCAAAAATAAATACACATTAAAAAAATAGAATACAGATATTTGTAAAATACAAAATATGTGTTTGTTGCTTATATTAGATTATCAGTAAGTTAAGTTTGGGGGGAGTCAAAAGTTATACACGGGCTTTCAGCCATGCATGGGGCCAGTACCTCTAACCCCTGTGGTGTTCAAGAATCAACGGTAGTTTTTAAAAAACTTTTATTTATTTACTAGGAGAGAGAGAGAGAGAGAGAGAGAGCTTGTGCGTGCACCCATATTTGCGTATGAGCTGGGAAGGGGCAGAGAGAGAAAGAGGGAGAGAATCCCAAGCAGGCTTCATACTGTAAGCATAGAGCCCAACCAACAGTGCGATCATAACCTGAGCTGAAATCAAGAGTTGGATGCTTAACCAACTGAGCCCGCTCAGGCACCCCAAGGGTCAACAGTATTTGTAATATTAATTCATTTTGTGAACTGTTTTTTCATAGACATGGAAAAATACCTAGAAAAACAGTGTTTGGAGATCCTTATAGGTAGAGTGACCCTAGAGTAATTATTAACAGTGAGTGCCCCTTCTCTCAGAGGGATTCCAGTTTGGACATTAATGGTCAGGCAACTCATGAACCTGCCAGTCAGGTTTTACATAGTTATTTTTGATCCCAGCCAAGCTTCTGTGCACCCAGACACATTACTGTGGGATGCCAAAATATCTCTTAGATAGTTCTGAAAGTCTCCCTAACCCTTGTCTGGTGAATCAGACACCCTGGTTGGGTATAGTGCTATATCAAGCTGCCCAGAATTTGCAGCCCAAGGTTGGTTCAAGATTGGCCTGCTTCCAGAACCAACCTTCTAATCTTCTCTTCCATATATGCTTTTACTCCTAGGTTGCTTCTTCCTCTTGGATCTCTAAAGATTTTTCTTTTCTTGTCTGCATAAACTCCACTTGCCTTTCTTGAAGGTTCTGGAAGTCCTTAATTCCTCTGACCCAACAATGCAAGAGAACATGATATTTTCCTGCCTGATGTCTTTCCACTCTACTTACCCAAAATACACAAAAATTCTTTCCATGATCTCTAGAATATCATGCACTAACCGTCCTAGTGGTTGTTTCCTTTATTTGTTCTTTGAAGCTCCTATTTCTTGGCCTGGCTTATGTGGTATATTTTGTAGTAGTTATTAGGATAAGATCTTTCTTTTGGTGAGTCTTGACTTAGCTACTGTTCTAAGCTGATGTCTGGGCCTAATTTTGGTATCAGCTGTCAGAGCCCGATGGCAGTCACTGTCTTTCTAAGAACTTGTCCAGTTTGCACAGTACCCCTCAGATTGTGTAGACTGACTGAGATGTTACCATCCTCTCACCAAGCCACCATTTTCACCCCCGTGAATCTTTTTCAATGAGTTCTTTTGACAGCTTTATTAAATTACAATTGACATACAATAAACATACTTAAAATGTGTGGTTTGCTAAGTTTTCGTATCAAAACCATGAAGCCATTACCACAATTAAGAAAATGAGCGGTATCCATCATGCCCCCCCAAATTTCCTCATAATCCCTTTGTAATCCTACTTCTCTCCATCTCCATGATCTGTTTTCTGTCATTAGACATTAGTTTGGATTTTCTACAGTTTTGTATAAATAGAATCATACTTTGTTGTACTTTTTTTTGAGGGAAGAGGTCTGTCATATTTCACTCCACATAATTATTTTGAGATTCAACCATGTTGTTTTGTATAGCAGAGGCTCATTCCTTTTTATTGCTGAGTAGTATTCTGTCCTATAGATACACCTTTTGTTTCTCCTTTCAGTTCTTGATGGACATTTAGGTAGTTTCCAGTTTTTTCCTATTAAAATAAAGCTGCTATGAACATTCACCAACAAGTCCTTGTATAGATATATGCTTTCATTTCTCTTGGGTAGATATGTAGGAGTGGAATGAATAGATTATTCCACTAGTAGGTGGAATTGGTAGGTGTTTAAACTTTTAAAATAAACATTTTTAGATATAAAAGCTGTATTTTATAATATATAAATATATAATATAT
>NC_064809.1:75281887-75523684 GCF_023721935.1 Panthera uncia
ATAAATATATAATATATAATATATATATAAATATATATATAATATATATAAATAATATATAATTTATTATATATTATTTATATATATTATAATATATAATATTATATATTATATATTATAATATATAAAAATATAATATATAAAATATATATTTTATAATATATATATGTATTTTATATATATATAAAATATAAAAGAGGGATGTCATTTCCACACATGGCTAATGACAAAAAGTGCTACAGTTCTCAAAGACAGCAAATTTGGGACCTTTCTCCCCTTAAAATCAACAAGCTAATTGTTATATATGTTTTGTAATTGGTTAGAAATGGATTTTATAGGCTTCTGCCTATCAGTATAAAATGGTGCTGTGTTAAAACCATACTAACTAAAAACTGAAGAGCAAAGCGTGTTTTCAAAATTATTTTCTGTTTTAGAGGACCTATTGTATTCATCTTATACAAGAGTTTAAGCAAGGGACCTTAGTTATGATGGATAAGAGTTGTAAGTTCATGTTCAACTGGAGCAGAATCAGTGAGAAAATATTTCTATTATCATTAATTTAATCTTGCCAAAATTTCTACTAATCCACAGCAATTTCTTGGGTGACAGTTACTTAACAAAACAAACCAAAAAAGCTACCAAATAAACATATCAATATTTAAGGGAGCTTGTTTTTTTGTTTTGTTTTGTTTTGTTTTTTAAGATACCGTCTTGGAGCAGTGCTTATGTTTGTGCATTAAGATACACGATCTGCTGAAAGCTTTGCACAGCCAGTTTTGTGCCTGTGAGCTAACCTAGAATGGATGATTCAAGGAAGAGAAGGGGAACCAATATTTATTGGCCAACTGCTATGCACTGCCACTGCTGGGGGTGTATTCTGGACAATGTCTCATTTTATGGTCTCCTGTGCATTTAGCACAAAGACCCTTAAGAGCCCAGTGCTGTCTACTTGTCCAGCCTCATCTTCCATCAGAATTGGAAGTAACTGCTGTTGCGTCCTGTGCTGCAGCCAGTCCCGTTTCTTTCAGGTCCTTGGATGTGCCTTGTTTTCTGTGCCCTCCCCACTTCCTCACATGCTGTTCCCTCTGCCTGGCTCTTTTCTCCCCCCACCTCCATACGCTTTAGAGCCGATAGCTACTTACCCTTTTGGCCTAGGTTTAGGTCTCACTTCCTTGGGTGTCTGCACTGTAAGACACTAAGTCCTATTGGAGTAGGGACATGTCTCCCTTGTTCACCATTTTATTCTTACCAACTAGTGTAGTGCTTAGTAGTATTTGTCGAATGGATAAACAAGCAAACCTTCTCAGGTGGATAATGTTATTCCCCAAGTCACATAGCTTATGAGGGGTGGACCCCAGAGTTCAAATGGAAAACAGACACCAAGCCATGTTTTTTCCACTACACTGAGCCGCCCACAGTTGTAGTCACTAAACACGGAGGAGGACTGGCAGGCAAACGAGGTCATTGAATTGAAACAATGCACCTAGTGACATAATTGATCCAGTATAGAAACACAATGAAGCCAATTTGCCGTAAACCTAATCATGAAAATACTGGTTTTGCTATCTTTTGAAAATTGGGTTATTCTGATTTTAGACTTAATGCAGTTTAAAATAAATGATGCAATAAAGACAGCCTGCAAATCCAGTGGAGTTTGTTAGGGTCCTGAGATGTATTACCCTGAAAATACTTTGTTCTTAGGGTCAGATACACCTGTTCCACACCGCCCACCCATTGATCTTTTCTTTATCATGTTTACAAAGACAGAAATCTCTGCCTCCCAAGGTACATTTGAAATGTTGGAATATTTTTTGAGAATTATGCAAACCTCGTTCCTTAAATAAAAGGTTACAGATGGTGTTACTTTTCTTTCTCTGTATTTTCCTTAAGTCACTCTCCTTTTGTATTCTAGATCTCTTTCTCCTTTAAAGAACCTCATCAGTTTATCCCTTTGGGGTCTGGTCACCGTTTCCCTCTCCAGCCTCATATTTTGCCCCTTACTCCTCAAAGTCTTTGCTCCATTTACATAGGAATACTTGAATTCCTCCCCCTGGATTGGTGCCCGTCTTGTGAAACCCTTTCTTACCCCGTTTCTCAGCGTCTCTTGAAGTCTTGTGAGATAGTCTGTAGGATTGTGTCTCCTGTACTGGACTGTAAGCCGTTTGAGGGCACTCTCTCCCAAGAACTTATACATCTCAGAATCCCCAGAACCTGGCATAGTTCCCAGCACATACTGTAGTTATGTAGTACATTGTGAAAATAATCAGTCGTGGGCCTCATACTTCCTTCAATATGAGATGATAAGTTGGAAATGGTTCGGAGCAGGAAGCAAGAATGTGGTCATTATTTTAACTCTTACTTCCTTGCTTGCTTTGGACATGCAGAATCTGACTTCTAGATTAATTTAGTCTTTTGTGGTTCAAATTTCCATTGTGGAGCAGCATTCTAGCCCTGTTAGTTGGTTATCTCTTTGGCTCATTGAACCAAAGTCGAACGCAGACTTACAGTTTCACCTGAGTTAGAGTGCTCAGCAGGACTAACCACAGAATGTTTTATTTTTTAAAAAATTAAATGATATCCAATCCATAGGCCATTAATTGTAACCTCCAAAATCACGTAGAAGGGTTTGTCTCAGATCAGACCAAATGCCCCCTTAACTTCTATGCCTCTGAAGCTGAGAGCCTTGAAATAAATTCCTGACTTCTGCTTCCATTGGCTGTCCTATATTTGGTTGAACTTTTCCTTTTTTATTTTCTCAACATGCTTTTCTAATTTAGGCCTTATTTCCCTGAAGTCAGAGCCAGGCCAAATACAGTAAATTTGTATCAGTAAGTTTCTCACAGTTCTTGGAGAGTTAAGGAAAGCAATACAGATCGGGGCCGTCCCCTGTCACGTTTGGGAGGCTTACCTGTGCTGAGTGACCACTTGCCGCTAAAACCGTGAATGCCTCCAGGCCGAGCACTGTTTCTAATTCCATCTCTAGTTCCCCCAGCACCCAGCCCACTGTTTGACACTGAAGCTGTTATTAACAAAAGTAAATTTTTGTATCACCCTATTAGGATCATTGCCTGTTGAGTAGACACTAATTAGTAAGTACTTGTCAAAATCAGTATAGCAGCCTATCACACGGTTCTCTAATTAAGAGGTCGAGGGAGCCATATAAGCACTTCAGTATTACTTGAATATAAATAGATAAGCCAGAAAAATTCAGATCCTGATCAGTTCAGAACAGAAAAGCATGAAGTTTAAATGTTCCAAAAGGGATTTTTTAAGAACTTAAAATTACCTATAGATTTAGGCTGTTTTGTGTTTTCAGGCTTTGGTCTGTAGACCTTTCTTTGAGATTCTTGAGAACCTTTACACACTAATCTGCCTTGAGAATGTGAATATTTTGCTGGTATCAAAATTGAATGTGTTGATCAATGAGTAAGAACTGAAAGGTCTCTGTTCTAGGCAGGATCGAGAACTTCTTTTTTTCTAATTCCACACAGACACGTCTTCGGCCTCTGAGGATGAGGGCTCTCTGAGACGCCAAGCTGCGCTCTCTGCTGCCTTGCAACAGAGCTTACAGAATGCTGAGTCCTGGATCAACCGTTCAATTCAGGGATCGTCCACTTCTTCATCCGCATCTTCTACGCTGTCCCATGGAGAGGTCAAAGGAACCAGTGGGTCTCTAGCTGATGTATTTGCCAATACCCGAATAGGTAGGAGCTGGATCTACCCGAGCAGCCCAAGTCATGTTCCATTTGGCTCCCAGCATCCAGGAAATAGTTTCTGATTTGTATTAGTTTTTTCAGAGTGGCCTAAGAAATAAAATTAGAAAGAACATAACAGTTAATGGGGCAAAGAAGGAAACACCAGCAGTACATTTGGAGTGATAGGTATCATCTGCATTATTGGTGCATAGTATTGCCCACCTGAAGCCATAGCTATTTCCATAAGCAATACTCAAGCCGCAAGATATAACACCAGTCTTAGTGTGGGTTTATCCCTACTGGAGAATATTCCACATATTAAAAGGTGTTAAAATATGTAACATCTTAGATTTTCCTAGGATTGTTACCTGTGTTTTCTCAAACAGAAAAACATGAAACCTGAGCAAATTCTGCACTAATATCAGTGAAGCTCCTTGTCTTTAGCATAAAGACTGGATTTATGGTCCTTGCTGCTGTGTTATTGCTACAACTGGAGTGTGCAGGCTGACCGTGTTGGTACCCTGTGAGCTGCTGCCTGCTACCAGTGCTCCTGTATGGAGGGTAGCTTTCGCTTGGCTCTGCTTTATGTCTGTGTGTGTGTGTGTGTGTGTGCGTGCGTGCGCGCGTGCGCACGCACGCACGCTTTAAGGGTTTGTGACATCTGCAGGTAAAGATATAGCTCAGATCTCTGCTTTTGCTAAATTGGTTGGTATACATACTGTGCTGAGTTATGTATTTGAACATCATGTGTCTGTGGTGTCTTAATTTTCATATCAGTGGTCTTTCTATATCACTATATATATATAGACACTATATATATATGTGTGTGTGTGTGTGTGCACACACACACACACACACACACATATATATATATACACATACATAGATCTTTAATCTATTAATTGATTTCTGAAAAGAAAAATTTAGAAAATTTGCAATTCAAGCCTGTAAATTAGTAAAGAACATAGCTACCTTGAAGGTATGATTGCCCACATTAAAAAGCCAAGTGCCAACAGCCAGTGGCTTGTCTTGCAGCTTGGCTCTGCCCTGTAATCCACTGAACCTCTTAAAGCAGCTACAGAGGAGCATACTCACCATCTTTTCTGTTCGGGAGGGTACGCAACAGAGCCATGGTCGGGTCAGGTTTTATTTCCACATTTGTCTAAAAGAAAGCAATTTCACTTATTAAAAATACTGTCCTAATACCCAGTTAACTCTGTCTAGGTTTTTGTTAACTAGATGATTTCATCTGACCTTATATTTTTCTATTGCTTCACTACTCTATGAAAAGTTTTTTGTTAAGGTATTCACAAAAACCATTTTATCTAACTAACATTATTGCCTTTTGGATGTTTGCTCTAACAGAAGCAATTCATGTTCCTAATAGAAAAATTTGAAGATACAGATAAAATATATATATATCTATATATATAGATATATATAGATATATCTGTAAACCCACTTCCCACAGATAACACTCTAATGTGTATCTTCCTAGACTTTATTTGCATATGAATATGTAGGGTTTGGGTCTTGCTTTTTAAAAAATGAAATTGTACTAAACATAGTGTTCATAACCTGCTTTTCTTAGCAGTGTATCACAAATTAGTAAATCTTTTATGTCATTAATACAGAATTATACTATTATTTTTATGGTTTCAAAGTATGCTGTTATATGGCTATGTCCTGGTTTATTTAGCCATTCCCCTGATTTGGACATTTGGGTAGTATCCAGTTTTTGGCCATTATAAAAACTGCTGGAATGAACATCCTTGAACACAGAATTTGGTGCACTTGTCTGATTATTTCCTTAAGACATATCCCTATAAGTGGAATTGCTGGGGTCAAATAAAGATGAATATTTTTAATGCTTTATTACTACATTATTCTACAGAAAGGTATGCTGTAGTCTACCTGTGCTAGTATATATAAAACTTTAAAAACCATTGAACTAGGGGGGAAAAACAACAATTGAACTTAGTAACATCAGACTTTGGGGGCATAGAGACCTTACTCCCAAATTGATTTTAGAAATTGTTTATCTTACGCTTTTTGCCTTTTTTATGGTTTCGAGTAGCTTGTTGTTATTGTTGTAACTCATATATTTTACTTCCTCTAATTTTCCTTTTCTTCCCCAGATGTTTTTCTAAGTTTTCTTAGGTAACACATCCCTATTGAATGGCTCTCTTCCAACTTAGGTCATTTTAGTTCCTTGATATTAAGAATCCCTACCTGAAGCAGAACAAAAGAACATTACACAATCATGCTTAGAGCAAGGGAAGAACCTTGTCTGTCAAGTAGATCAGTTTCCTGTGGGTTATTTTATAAAAATTGGAAGTAGGCCTTATCTGGTTTTCTTCATTTGGGAACTTGAGGGATCTGACCCACTCCCAAGACACTCTTCCCCATTTCCGGTGGAAGAGGAGACATTATGGACAAACCAACATAAACCAACATAAACATGAAGAGATGCTCGAGGCTAGAATATCAGTAGCACTATGACCACAGTCACTTTGCTTTCATTTTGAAGTCACTCGCAGTTTTTATTATGATTATTAACACTGAATTTCTACCAGACTTTCTGTGGAGAAAAGAACATTTTGGAGGAATACTGGATATGTGATTGGCTCTTAATAAGGCTGTTCAAGTTCTTGAAAATAATAATTTTGAAAAAAGGAAAAAATAATTTTGATCTGCCCTGGCTTACACTCTTACTCTCTCATTATATCTTACGAGTAGAATTTGATTTCAAAGGTTATTTTACAAGAATTGATAGCCCATTTTTGTAGTTTTTTCCTTGTTAAGAAACAACCACAGAAAGATTTGAAGATTCTTGTTTTTATTGCCAATGTCATATAATTCTGAATTTTGTTTTCTCCTCCCTCAGAGAATCTCTCTGCTCCCCCTGATGTCACTACAACTACCTCTTCTTCATCATCATCTTCCTCAATGCGCCCAGCAAATATTGATCTGCCCCCTTCGGGGATAGTCAAAGGCATGCACAAAGGATCCAACAGGTCCAGCCTTATGGATACAGCTGATGGTAGGGCGTTCTTTTAGGGAGCTATATAGGGAATATTAGTTAAATTGGAAAAATGCACATCCTGAACAGCAGCACCTGAGCGGTAGAGCAGCTGCAGAACTCCACTGCAGCTGGCCGTCCAGCACAGGTCCTCTGGAGGGCCCTCTTTTCAACAGCCTGCACTGTGGCAGCCCTGTTACTTGTTCGGACAGTCTGCATGGTCAGAGGATCGCTCTGAACAAGAAACAGTATGGAAAAAAGGAGGGCTAGATGAAATCTGGAAGCAGGGTGTTAATGATGGTGCCGTATTTGTTACGTGTTGCCATAAAACTTGTCGTGTACATATTTGTATTTCTTTGGCCCCGTTGAAATAGAATAGAATAAGACTCTGGGCAAAGGCCAAACATCATTAGAAATAAAAATTCCATAAAGAGTTGAGAAGCTGAGATAGCCCTAAAATCAGTGGATTTTCACTTACTGTTTTCCCCCCCTTACAGGTGTTCCTGTCAGTAGCAGAGTATCCACAAAAATCCAGCAGCTTCTCAACACTCTCAAACGACCCAAAAGGCCTCCCTTAAAGGAATTTTTTGTGGATGACTCTGAAGAAATTGTGGAAGGTAGTAGTAATAATACCAAAAACATACATTCCTTCAACAGATATATCTTAAGCAATTACTACATGGTGTTTAAGGTATGGTAGGATTTAAGGATGAACAAGGCAGCATTTTTGTGAAAGAATTCAGAGTTCTCTGCTCTTCTTTCCCTAGGTATTTACGTGTTGCATTATCCTAGAATACACATGTCAAATTTGACCTCAAACATTTACCTGGTCCTTTTTGATATAATCTTTTTGTTAAATCAACCAGCCAACACACATGTCTGCTTTATACAGGACAGTGTGGTAGATGGTGAAAAGTTCAAAGATTTATGAAAATATAGCCATTCCTTCATACTGTTTGCACCTAGAATATTCTGGTACTAAAATGCACGCCCCTGAAAATAGTTTAGCCAATAAGCATGTATCCACTAATACAGCATTTGGGAGAAGGGCAGAAAGTGGAAGTGGCAGTAGTCAGTGATTTATTTAGTAATTTGACAAATATTTATGGCTGAAATCATATGATGTTTAGGATTTAATAGGAAGAATTGGGAGTCAAATGAGAAGCAGCATAGATGAAATGAAGGTGGCTGGCATTTGATGATTCTTGAAGTTGAATGACAATAGGTTTTGTCCAAAGAACTGAGCCTGGTAGCTTTTGTAGTTCATTTTTATATCCTGAGACTAATGGTAGGCTTCGATCACTTTCGACATGTTAATGATGCTTGCACTAGGCACATTAATAGACTAGATCTGGTCTTAGTCCACTTTATTCAGCTGGAAGCAACAAGCAACCTGGCATATGAGGTTAAGATGACTTTCTGTTCTGTAGGAGTCACCAAACTCTTTGAACTATGGACATCTTCCTACATACACTGACATTCAAGGTGCTAACACCAATAATAGCCTCTTCAGTATTTCTGGAACTGTGTATTGACCAGGCAAATGAAGGTCAGGGTTTAGTAAGAATCACACTTGAACAGTTTTCATTGACAGAATAGCACTAACAGCTTTCCACTAATTATAAATAGACAGCAATTGCTTATTCAAATCATGATTATCTTTGGAAAAGGAAAATATCCATACGTCTTCGGAAGTCTGAAAGAGTGTCCGCCAGGGTCTGCGTTGAGGCCTGGTGGATGGCAATAATGTACACACTCTTATGACCGGAAGACTATGCCTGCCATATATACAGTCTGTCCATAAAACCAAACTATTTAGAATCACCCGTGTTTATCTTTTTCCTTAATCTTGGTGGTTTAGAGTCTGGGGATATATGAACTAGAAGGGCAGTTGAAACATAATTTACCTAGGGCAGTAAATTGGGAAGTGAAACTATTTCATTAGTTCTATGTCAGCAGAAAAAAAGTCAAGACATTTTCCATAAGTTTCCCAAATCTGTTGTTAAGTTGAGCTATAAAATAAATTTCATACTTCATTTGCTCTTCTAATACGTGGTGCTTATTCTGTTCTTCTCCATTCTATGCCTCTTCTGTCATCTCCCACTCACCTGGCTAATTCCTACCCTTCCTTTAAGATTCGGCTCCCATGGAGGACTCCATCCTCTAGCCTGGGTGATGTGGTCTTCTTCTGCCCTCCCTATAAAGTCTCTGTCATGCACTGCTCTTGTTTAGTCGCCTTAGCTCTGGGTATGTGCACGGGTCCCTCTCGCACTTCAGATACCTAATGAGGGACTCTGCTGCTTGCCCCTAGCACTGATTAGAAACAGTAAATGTTAGGGGCGCCTGGGTGGCTCGGTTGGCTGAGTGTCCGACTTCAGCTCAGGTCATGATCTCACTGTTCGTGAGATCCCGATGCAGAACCCTGCATCGGGTTCTGTGCTGGCAGTTCAGAGCCTGGAGCCTGCTTCAGATTCCGTGTCTTCTTCTTTTCTATCTGTCCTCCCTGGCTCGTGTGCTCTCTCTCAAAAATAAATAAAATTTTAAAAATTAAGAGAAACAATAAATGTTTGTTCCAAGAATGGTGAACACTCAGTGTTTATTACATCTGTGCATATAATTGGCACTCAGTAAATACTTGACTTTGTTCCATGTATCAGTTATCTTTTCTGCTATGAAAGTAGAATGTTTTTGCTTTTTATTATTGAAATAATATTAATTTGTTGTAGAAAAAGTAAGAGGACTTTTGTTTTATTCATATGAAAAAATATGAAATATTCACCTCCAGTCTGTGGAATGACCATGTTAATAGTCTAGCACGTTTGTTCCCCCAATCCAGTTTTATTTATTTATTTATAGTTCATTTATTTTTGAGAGAGAGAGTGCAAGTGAGCAGGGGGAAGAGAGAGAGACAGAGAGACAGAGAGAGAATCCCATGCAGGCTCCACACTGTCAGCACAGAGCCCAGAATGGGGATCAAGCTCACGAACCATGAGATCAAGACTTGAGCTGAAGTCGAATGCTTAACCAACTGAGTCACCCGGGTGCCTCTAATCCAGTTCAATTTAATTAACATTGATTAAGAAGTACCATTATGTATTAGGTACTATAGGCAATAAAAGGACTAAATCCATGCCTTCCTTCAAGAAGTTGTCAGTCTCGGAGAGAAAAACTTACACAGTAAAAGAAGCCCTTAAAGACCCTTGGTGCTTTAATAAGGGTTGACAACCACATGGGTGGGAGCTAAGGAAGGAATGACTGGGGACGGCTTCCCAGAAAATGTGCCGTTTGAGCCGCATCCTGAGAAGGATGAGTCCAGGTATACCAGGAGCAAAGGGATTGACCAGATGAGATATGGAAGGCATGGAGACATGGAACATTGTCATTTGTGCTCATTTTCTGTTTGAGTTTAATACTGACCTTGTGGTAGAAGTGTTACTATCCCCATTTTACAGATAAGGAAATTATGTTTTACTAGTAAAACGTAAATGTAAATTTGGGTTTCTGACTCACAGTTTAATGCTTTTTCATTAAATGTAACCGGTGAAGTGGAACCTGGCTCTCTAACTTGAGACACAAACTGTAAGGATTTTAAAACAAGTTGAGTAAAAATTACAAAATTACTAGAAAGAAATGTATGCTTTGTGCTTTTCTGTATGTTCAGTGATTTTCTTTGTTAGGGTCAGGATTTGTTTATTACATAAACTATATTAAATATTGATTTCACAATTATGTGGAAGATGAATTAAGGCCCACTTGGTGGATTACTATTTCTAACGATGTCCTTTCTTTTCTCAGAGTGAGTTTAAACCAAATAAAGATGAAGAGAAAAGGGAAATATATTTGCGATTAGAGACCTGAGTTGTGTTAGTTGGTATCTGTATGTATTTCAGATAATATTTTTATAACCCATTGGGGTTTTTTGGTACAGTACCTCAGCCAGACCCCAACCAGCCCAAGCCTGAGGGTCGGCAGATGACCCCTGTGAAGGGGGAGCCATTAGGAGTCATCTGTAACTGGCCTCCTGCTCTCGAGTCGGCCCTACAGCGCTGGGGCACCACTCAAGCAAAATGCCCATGTCTGACCGCACTGGACGTGACGGGGAAACCAGTTTACACTCTTACGTATGGTGAGTTTGCAAGATTCGCAGCTCCTTCCTTTTCTCCTAATAGTTCTTCAGATTATCACAGGTAGTGATAGATCTTGATATTTAGCAGTTGCTGGTCATTGTGTTTCAAGAGATCTTGTAAGTTATTTTAACAGGGTCCTAAGTTCTAAGTAGAGCTACTGTCAAATATTTTCATTTGCTAAATGATATTTGCAAAGCAGCTAATATTTAAAAGAGCAGAAAGAAGAAAGAGGCTTTGTGGATCCACGGCTGAGTTAAATATTAGAAGACGATTTGGAAAAGACATTTGGGCTGGAAATGTGTTAAAAATATGACAGTTTTATCTAAAAATTGAAGATTACATCATTTATTTATTTATTTATTTATTTATTTATTTATTTATTTATTTTAAGAGAGGGAGGGAGAGAGAACACATGCAAGCATAAGCCGGGGAGGGGCAGAGAGAGACGGAGAGAGAGAGAGAATCCCAAGCAGGCTCAACACACAAAGCACGAGATCATGACCTGAGCCAAAATCAAGAGTGGGACGCTTAACTGACTGAACCAACCAGGTGCCCCATCCTTTTTGTTTGTTTGTTTGTTCTTTTAGAGAAAGAGAGAGAGAAGTTGAGTCAGGGAGAAGGGCAGAGGGAGAGAGAGAACCTTAAGCAGGCTCCACAATCAGCATAGAGCCCAACTTGGGCTTGATCCCACGACTCTGGGATCATGACCTGAGCCAAAAGTCAACAAAAGCTGGACTCTTAGCTGACTAAGCCACCGTAGGAACCCTTTATTTTTCTTTTTTAAGTAACTTTTAAAAGTGGGGGGCGCCTGGGTGGCTCCGTCAGTTCAGTGTCCAACTTCGGCTCAGGCCATGATCTCACAGCTTGTGAATTCGAGCCCCACGTTGGGCTCTGTGCTGACAGCTCAGAGCCTGGAGCCTGCTTCTCCTTCTGTGTCTCCCTCTCTCTCTGCCCCTAACCCACTCACATTCTGTCTCTGTCTCTCTCAAAAATAAATAAACATTAAAAAAAATTTTTTTAATAACTTTTAAAAGTAACTTGAATTCACTTAAAATAACTTTATTTTTCAGTTTTTAACTAACAAAACAAATGGATTCAACTAGAGTGTATTATGCTAAGCGAAATAAGTCAGAGAAAGACAAATAATTGTGTGATTTCACTCATGTAGAACTTAAGAAACAAAACAGATGAACATAGGGGAAAGGGAAGCAAAAATAAGATAAAAAAAAAAAAAGGAGACAAACCATAAGAGACTCTTAAATACAGACTGAGGGTTGCTGGCCTGGTGTTAGGTGGGGGATGGGCTAAATGGGTGATGGGCATTAAGGAGGGCACTTGTTGGGATGAGCACTGGGTGTGTTATATGTAAGTGATGAATCATTAAATTCTATTCCTGGAAAAAAGTAAAAAAGAAGAATGGATTCGACCTGGGCTCTGAGAGTTTGTACTAGTTTATTCATACATACTCCTTTTTCCCTTCAGAAGTGAAGCACATTGTCCATAGACCTACATACAGAATAATTTTAGGGAAAAACAGTTTTTATTTAAACAATTGGACAGGTTGACATGAGTTTAAATTTTAGCTGCCCCTCTGAATGAGTTATATGTAAAACTAACCTGTCTACTCAAAATGGCATGACTTGTCCTTCACTTTCTACATAATCTATGATAAGAATTTCTAAGGGTGTTTGGAGAGAGGGAGCAGGAAGAGAGGAAGAATAGGCTTTTTTCCCTCCCAAAAATTATTTTTAGCACTCATTTCAGAAGCTGTATATTAAACCTTAAAGCAGTTAGCTGGCCAAATCTTTACATGTTTATTTAACATCTGTGAATGTATCTACATGTTTCATCTAGTTAGTTTCCATTTTGTCTGTTTTCACTGAAATACGTTGGTATGGAATGCTTAATCATTTGAGTCATACTTTTTGCTTTGTGGTTAACCTCAAATATCTAATACCACATATGTAAGTGATTCTTCAGAAAAAGCTCAGAACAGAAGTAGTCTTCTGATTTTCATCCCTGTGATGAAAATTGTTGCCCTCCTTTAAATGTGACCAGCCTAAGGGTGCCTGTGTGGCTCAGTAGGTTAAGTGTGACTTCAGCTCAGGTCATGATCTCGTGGTCTGTGAGTTCAAGCCCCATGTCAGGCTCTGTGCTGACAGCTCAGAGCCTGCTTCAGATTCTGTGTCTCCCTCTCTCTCTGTGTTTCTCTCAAAAATAAATAAATGTTAAAAAAATGTTTTTTAATTAAAAAGATAAATGTTGGATCAGCCCACATCACATTACTTCTAAAGATACTCGGATTACTTCACAAGAGAATTTGAAATATTATCTAAACCAGAATGAGCATCTGGTGATGTTTTCTTTTGTTTGGAAACAGGGCTGGCTTTTGTAAACTCCAGTGAATATAAAGCATTTTTTTGTGGGGGAGGGACTTTGTCTTGGGGGGTGATGTTTGTCTAATGAGTCATTTGGAAGTGGCCATTGTCTTATTAAACCTGCTGATGAACTGAATGCCTCCTCGCTGAGGTAGGCCTGTTTTTTTCTATATGATTCTTTTCTTTTTCCAGGAAAGTTGTGGAGCAGAAGTTTAAAGTTGGCCTACACACTGCTTAATAAACTGGGGACCAAAAATGAACCTGTATTAAAACCTGGAGACAGGGTAATTGGTTTTTTGGTTTTAGGGAGGTGATGTTTTATTGTTTTCTAATACGCACATTCTGAATTTTTAACGTACAACAGCACAGTTTATATAACTTTTATTCTTAGAAAATGAAAATGGTTTGGTTCCAACCAAAGTTAGCTGAATACCAGGTGATAATTTTTGTATTTGTAGATGAAGGAAATTCACATGTCCCTTTCTGTAGCTGCTAAATCAGTTAACTCTTGTGCTAATAAAAGAAAGAGGAGCCTCTTTCTGGAAATAAATAGTTCAATAATCAGACAACAAAAATAGCAATAAAGTTTAGTCTGACTTTTTTTATTAAAAATTGCCCCATAAAGTTTTTCAAAAAATTTTCTGTGGTTTTATGTAGAAAGGGAGGGAGACCCATATTCTAAGAAGAAACAAAATGATATCATTTAATTTCTTCTTTAATTGGAGGTGACATTAAACAAAAAAATATTTTTACTTTTTGAAGATTTTTTTCCTATCAATGACCTGTATATGATTACTTCTTACCATCAAACATGATTTTTTATTTGGTGTTTGTAGAACAAAGCACCAACTCACAGCAGGGCTGTTTTGAGTAGACGCATGATCCAGAACTTCCCGAACTAGCCTTTTAAAAATACCTTTGCATTGTGGCAGAGGACACCTAAAGGGTGACTCTACTTATAACTGTGATACATGAGGGTTTCCTGGTCCTCACTGAACCCTAGGAAGGTAATTTTGTGTCCTCTACTTGTGTACAGGAAAGAAATGGGTTGTCTTAAATCTTTTCTGGAATTCGTATTTTTCAGAACTCTAGGAAGGATTAACAACTTGAGAATTGAACTTAACTTGGGAGTGAGTTAAGAGAATTTGAAAGTTAAAGAAGGGGAAACAGCAGTCTAGTGGCACAATTAAGTTTCACATGTCAATCTATGAACATCTAAGCCAAGTAACAAGCTTCACAATGATCATGACTTCTGGGGTTTTGCATTCCTTGAGTAAATTGGGAAGGGTCAGTTATCCCTGTCAGACATTACAGGTGAGATCACAATTTTGAACGCATTACACAAGCTTCACTGTTTATCTTTTGTAGAAGAATTAACTTTTTATCCATAGTGGTTTGTGCCGGTGTTACTTACACCTCTTACCAGTGCCTTCATGCTAGAGTACTTGCGTTGTTAGTTAACTGAGTAGGGATTAAAGTTAAGTGAGCAGTGAACTCATTAAAGAATAAGAAACCTTGAGCTGGCCCTACAGTGGCAATCAAGTCAGTCAACACTTGTGAGTTCTCTGAGAGTTGTAAGGCTTATTCTCTAATATGCTGGCCTATCTAGAGAGATCCATTACATTTATTTTATTTAGTCCTGCACTAAAGTAAATTGCCTTAGGTTTCACAAGTAATTAACTTACTACTTAAGGTGAGTTGTTAATTGCTCAATCACCAGTAGAATTCAGTGACAATTTTTTCTTATCATGATGATGAATTGCATTACAGTTTCTAAAATGTGTCTAGTGTAATCCTGGGTATGCTAGAGATCTTTTTAGATTTGTGCATCTTTCTCAATAACTTAATTTCCTTTAGGCTATTAAATAGTTTGTGTTCATGATATGTGCAATATATATATATATATATGTATATGTATGTGTATATGTATGTATATATATATATATACACACACATATATATATATGTTTATCTTAGAGAATGATATTGAAGGTATTTGTTTTTGTTCCTGTTATTGAATGTCATTATGCATTTTAGGTAGCCCTGGTTTACCCCAACAATGATCCAGTCATGTTTATGGTGGCTTTTTATGGATGTCTCCTGGCAGAAGTGATTCCAGTGCCTATAGAGGTACCTCTTACCAGAAAGGTAACATTGCTGAATTTAAGAGGAATGTAGCCTGATGTGACATGGTGGGCATCGGGTTCTTGGATCAATTGATTCCATCATGACATTAGAAACAGCCTAACCGTTTTCTTAAGTACTCAGCTTCACTTTCTAAAAACATGAGAGTTGTAGAAAAATAATTATTATTATTTATAAGTTTCATGAAAATAATACATTTTCAACTAAGATAGACTTTATATAGTATATATATCACTTGAGAATCATGGGGGTATACCTGACTTTTCAGTAATTACTGTTTATAAAGAAGACCCCTATTGCTTCAGAGACTATAGATAATCCACATTTACAAGGTGGGAACTTTGTATAAAGGGTTTTCCTTTAACTGTATCTTGCAGCCCAGGGTTTTCCTTAGGTTGAAGGATGACACAGTGATGATGGCATGTTACTACTCTGGGAGATAAGATTTTACTTTAATGTCACATCAGCCCATGCAGCATATGTAACAAGTTTTCAAGTTTAACCGAATGATTTCTCTGTGAGCTGTTTGACCCTAAATTTCTCATATAGTTTATTATTGAGAGATCATGATAAAGACAAATATGGTAGATACTGTGGATTTACAAATACATATATATATATTTTTTTTTTCTGAAAGGAATGAAAAACAAATTGATAACATCCCTGAAACTTTGGTTGATGGGATATAGTATCTTTAGATCAGTCAGGAAATCGTAAGGTTGTTCTTAAATTATTGAGTTGGCTGTGTTTGTGTGGTTTCATAATGATACTTTTAAGGTGGTATTTTAATGGAAATACTTTATATCTTTTGTTGTTTTCTCTGCTCTTGCCATAAGTCTTAAATCTTTTTTTTTAATGTTCAGTTTTTGAGAGAGAGAGAGAGAGAGAGAGAGAGCGAGAGAGCGCACACAACTAGGGGAGGGGCAGAGAGAGAGGGAGACACAGAATCCGAAGCAGGCTCCAGGCTCTGAACTGTCAGCACAGAGCCTGATGCTGGGCTCGAACTCACGAACTGTGAGATCATGACTTGAGCTGAAGTTGGACACTTAACTGACTGAGCCACCCAGGCACCCCAGCCATAAGGCTTAAATATTACCTCCTTTAAAATATAATAATAAAGAGTATATGGATTTGGGTATAACCATCCATTCACTTTCATTGTAAATGTAGACCTTTGGTGTCCATTTACATTATTTTATTCTGACCTGGGTTGCTTTGCTTTTGAATTTGGGGATGTGGCTAGGTCAACACAGCTTAACCATGTTCACATCTATTTCACTGGCCTGAAATTAACTGTAAAAAAAAATTTTTTTTTAATGTTTGTTTTTGAGAAAGAGAGACAGAGACAGAGACAGTATGCGAGCCAGGGAGGGGCAGAGAGAGAGGGAGACACAGAATCTGAAGCAGGCTCCAGGCTCTGAGCTGTCAGCAGAGAGCCTGACGCAGGGTTCGAACCCATGAACTGTGAGATCATGACCTGAGCTGAAGTCGGACGCTTAACCCACTGAGCCACCCAGGCGCCCCTAAAATTAATTTAAAAGAGAAGCATTGCTAACTTTTGAGTAAAATGGTCACATTGACTGGTAGAATTCATCCTCAGCAATGTCAGATTAATAAAATACTTGATTTGTACTCAGGAAATCATTGTACTGTAGAAATTATTTGGAAGAACATATTGTCATTGGATGTTGACAACTGCCAGGTAGCAGTGGGGTTCCATGAATGTTATCACACAAGTGCCAGAGCATTGCTAAGTGCTAGGTTTGGGGCATGGGTGTGCTCATGCTCACTCCCCTGTCGTGCTCATTACCTTCTCTCCACAGGATGCTGGAGGTCAGCAGATTGGCTTCTTGCTAGGAAGCTGTGGTATCGCCTTAGCTCTGACCAGTGAAGTTTGTCTAAAGGGGCTGCCAAAAACCCAGAATGGAGAAATTGTACAGTTTAAAGGTTAGTAATATTTATACTTTGAATTATCAGTTAACAGTTAAAGCTTAGTGGTTTGATCAGTGTCTTAATTTAATAATAGCTAACTACTTAACATATATTTTCTTATTTAATTTTCACATTCTTATGAAGTAGGTACCATTATTATCCCCGTTTTACAGGTGAGGAAACTGAGACACAGAGAGGTTAAGTAACTTGCCCAAAGTCACAGCTAATAAATGGCAGAGCAGCGATTTGAACCCAAATCTGTCTGATTCCACAGCCCACACCCTTAACCTTTATGCTGATGGTTGGAAAAAGCTACCACTCTGTTCACTAAAGCTAAATGCTACATGTAGAGACAGAGGATAGACCACTAACCTCAGTGGACTTCCATTGCCAAATGGACCTCCCAATTGTTGAGGTAATGTCAAGGCCGGAAATTAGCATGTGGAACGATTGTACTTTTGAAAGAAGGTATAATTGTCTGGTGATCTATCACTGAAAACTAATAAATATAGTATGTTACTGATTATAAGATGACCTTGATTTGGTCTCTTGATATTTAAAACGACCAGTTCCATGTGAACTCCTTCCCTTATGGCTTAGGCAATTCAATTTTCATTTTGGGTTTGATTTAGGTTGGCCCCGGCTCAAATGGGTCGTAACAGATTCCAAGTACCTTTCAAAGCCACCTAAAGACTGGCAGCCCCACATCTCACCTGCCGGTACAGAACCAGCATACATTGAGGTAAGTCCTGAGACTAATACATTGTGGCTTCCTGTGGCTTCAGTTGCTATCTTATAAAAGTCAAAACTAACCTTTTGCAGCTTTAATGTTAGAAAAGCCTCCTGGTTTGTTAGAGTTCCATCTTTTGGCTTATAAAATGCTTGTGGTGGGCCTTCTGTTCTAATTATTTTTAACATAAATACACATTCAAGAGAAAGCAAAAAAAAAAAAGTGATCCTTCTCATATAAGAAAGTTACACAAGACTTAGAGATGTGCAAAGGTTTAAGAAATGTATACTGACAGAGATGTTTCTCTGCTGCTTTTGGTGAGGTAGGGGAGTGGAAAGCAAAAGAATGGAGACCCGAGGAAGGAAAATACCTGTACTTTAAAAGAACAAATTTAACAGATGAAAGATAAAGAGCAAGAAAAAACAAATGGTTAGAGGGTTTGGTATTGAAGGTCAGTGTAGCATCTGGAGTGGTTGCTAGCATTCAGTTTGAGGGATTAAGTCCTTCTGCATACCAGGCACCAGGCTAAGAGCTGCTTCCAATGCATTATCTCAGTCAGCCCTCACACGAACCCTGTGAGGTCAGGGCTGACATTAAACCTGCTTTATGGGGGAATAATATTCCATTGTGTGTGTGTGTGTGTATACACACACACTACATCTTTATCCATGTATCAGTTGATGAACATTTGGGCTCTCTCCATAGTTTGTCTGTTGTTGATAATGCTGCTATAAACCTTACTCAGCCATGAAAAAGAATGAAATCTTGCCATTTACAATGACGTGGATGGAGCTAGAATGTATTGTGCTAAGCAAAATAAGCCAGTCAGAGAAAGACAAATACCATATGATTTCACTCATATGTGGAATTTAAGAAACAAAACAGATGAACATATGGGAAGGGGGGAAGAGAAGAGAGGGAAACAAACCACAAGAGACTCTTAGAGAACAAACAGTGTTGACAGAAGGAGGTGGGGAGGGGATGGACTAGATGGGTGATGGGTATTAAAAACAGCACTTGTTGTGATATGAGCACTGGGCGTTGTATGTACGTGATGAATCACTGAATTCTACTCCTGAAACCAATATTGCACTGTATATTAACTAACTAAAAAAGAAAACCTGCTTTTGAGATAAGGAGACTAAGACTTAAATGAACTCAAGTAACCAACCGAAGGCCACATGACTCAAAAATGACAGAGCTAGGACTTATACTCACATTTGTTTCCCTCTAAAAGCTATGCCCTTGATGACTCCACATCCCGCTTGAGACATCTTAGTAAGTGCTTACCAAGTGTTTGCTAAGTTTTAAATGATAAACCAATCAATAAATTTAAAAAGTTTGAGGGAAAAAAATCCACTCAGCCTTGAGCCCCGTGGTGATAACTGGCTATAAAAGGGAAGAGAGTGGGCAGTAGCTTTGAGGCGTGATGTGTTAATGTTGGAGACGAGGAGGATTGCTTTGAAAGATGGAAGAGATTGGAGTATGTTTAGATGACAGACAAGTAAACAGGCGATTAAAATACCAAATGTAGCCATCATCCCTCAGTCCACATCATGTCTCATTGAGGACATAGTTCATCACTCCATCCTCCTTAACACTGCTCACTGGCTTCCCTGACTGCTCCCTCAGTTCTCCTGCCTCACTGACCACTCCTTTTCAGACTTCTTTATCAGTTTGTCCTAAAAAATGAAGGGTGCTTCATTGTGTGGCCCCTGCTTAACTCTCTGGCTTCACATAGAACGACCACCCTCCACATCTAGACTTTGGCTATTCTGAATTAACTTGCAGTTTTCACTTAGGACCCTCTTATGACCCACAGGACATTGCTAGTGAGTTTAAAGTACGCTATGAGTCATAGGGAGCTATTAAAGGGTTGTCAGAAGAGTTTGATAAGAATAAATATGTTATTTAAAGATGTATCCGGTTTGATTAGATTAATAAGGTAAACAGAGAGTCCACGTTTTACAGTTATCCAGGTACGCCCAAGCTCATGGTGATAGGGATAGAGAAGAGTGGGTGGAATTGAGAGATAGGAAGGAAGGAAGGAAAAGAGACAGGATTTAGGGACAGACCCTAGAGAGGGAGGAGGCAAGAAAGACTCTCAGGTTTCTGACTTGAGCAACGGGTAGATGGTGGCACCCTTTACCAAGATAGAAAATACAGCAAGAAGAGTTCATGGGCATGGGGTGGGGATGAAGAATACAGTGGTGGATACATGGGGTTTTATAGGACTATGGGTCATTCAAGGAGAACAATTGACTCTACGAGTCTAGATGTCTGGAAGGAGGGCTGGGTCAGAGGTTGAGAACTGGAAGCCATCAGGCACATGTGGTATCCCGATGGAAGAAAGTAAAAAGAGAAAGAAGAACAGAACTTTCAGGAAATGCCAACATTTAAGGGATGGGCAGAAGAATGGAAGGGGGAGAGAGATGGAGAGATTATGAATAGGAGAGAGGAATATCACAAAAGCTAAGGAAGAAGACAGTGTCAAGGAAGGAGGTGTTACATGTTACAGAAAGGTCAGATAAAATAAAGTATGTCTTGTGTCCTTTTGATTTAACAATCAGAAGTTGCTGATCTTGGTAAAAAGCGACTTGGATGGAACATTGAGGAAAAAGCAAAATGAGAGTTGATTGATTTATAGGAGTGAGTAGGCCATCTCTAGGTGTTCCCCTCCCAACCTGGGAGCTTCTGACAAACAGAAACCACACCTTACCCACCTATAACTCTGCGGTGCCCTGCTTGCCATGTTTTTGATACGGTGCTTCCATTAATGCAGCTCAAGTCACTTGTTTGTTTAGCTTCTTTAACAGCCACTTGACACTGATGACTAATTAAACTTGTAAGAATTTTTCACACATCCTTTCTTGAGTTTTGTCACTTGTCAATGCTATCTTTGCGTGATTAGAGTTTGGGGCCTTACCGTATAGTCTTAAATATTCATATGAAACATATTAAATGTAGCCCATTACCATGGCTTATCTGGGTTTCATTTTGGAATTCTAGTTTGTCATTTGAAATAACCCATTTTATTGTGTTTCTTATGCTTTTGTTTTTTGTGATTTTTTTTTTTTCCTAGTATAAAACAAGCAAAGAAGGGAGTGTGATGGGAGTTACCGTGTCCCGCCTTGCGATGTTGTCTCACTGCCAAGCTCTGTCCCAGGCCTGCAATTATTCTGAAGGTCAGACTTCATCTCGTGACTGCCCTCATTGTGAGCTTCAGATATATGTGACTGTGAGCAGAGTGCTCAAAGATTGGATTCCAGTTAATGACCAAACTCAGAGTGAAGTGCTCTAAGACACATTCTTGGCTTGCTTTTGCTTTTCTTTTTCACAAATATGCAGTAATTTAAAGGAACTAAAATGCTGGGCAAACCAAATATGTAAAGCATGATTTCTAGAGTGCAGAAATAGGAAACAAATTAAAACCATGTGTTTATTAGCTGCAGAATGTTACATATCTCCATCTCCCTGTGTTTATAGAGCTGACACCAGTTGTACATTTGGAGTTAAAGAAATCCAGCTACCAAAGAGCACAAATTAAAACACAAAAATGTATTCTGTATTGTGAAAGTTTAGATGTGTTGATATAGTATAGTGACTCTTTGCCTTAGAATGTTCTTTGCAATATTAAATTTTTTAGTACTTTATTTTCCTTTCATAAAATGAAGCAAGTTATACATGTTCATTATAGAACAGCATTCTTGTCTGGTAAAATGCATATATATAATGGAAGCAATCAAAAGCCAAAAAAATGGAGATTGATTAAATTATAATATGCTCAAGTAGTGGGTTATACCCTGAGGCATTAAGACTCCTGATCTTGAATATTAAAGATCTAAGGAAATTATTTCAATATATCATTAAGTGGAAACAAATTAGATACAGTGCAGTATGCCCGTTTTGTTATGGTAGATATCTGTCTAGATATAAGGATGCTTAGAAGTATGTGTAGATCTATATAAATATATAGATATAGATATACACCAACTTTTTTTACTTCCTCTAGAAAGTATAATTTTTTACATGTGTTTCTGAAACATGCAGAGTTTCTAAAATAAGCATGTGTTCCTTGTATAATTAGGAAAAAAATATTACCTCTTGGAAGACAGTGCCTATGTCATAATAAGTTTCAGACTCCTTATCTCTTCTGTGACCTTGTTCCCCTGTGATCGGTCCCCTAGCCAGTTTGAGGGGACCCTCAAGTAATCAGAAGCTTTTAGTGATTTCTTCAGAAGTATAAAATCAGTTGTTTAATAGAGACAAATGAAACACATCTGCTGCTTAACACTGAAGATGATTTCCTTTTTCCTATTTTTTCAATCTTAGGGGAGACAGTGGTAAATGTTTTAGACTTTAAGAAGGATGCCGGGCTATGGCATGGCATGTTTGCGGTAAGCTCCTCAGAATTATGGCCTTTAGTGTAAATTGTGCTTATAATTCAGGTCGGTATGTAAGCTGTGTAACCAGAGCATCTCCCAGTGGTTATTTGAAATGTAAGCCCCCCAAAAATCAATAATATTTTCCAGAAGAATTTTGTAATACAGATGGTAACTTTTTTAAAGGAGAATGTAATTCTGTTTTTTCTTCAGTGTGTGGTTGGACATACTCTTCACATAACTGTGTAGGAGAACTTAGGATCAAAAATTTTTTAAACATCTGCTATGACGGCTCAAAACTATTATAGTACCACTTTTCTACAAATGACTATATATGTATGATTAAAGTACATTTGAGATTTACTTCTTCTCTTTTCTGAAGAAAGGATTTACATGAATGTATTTAGATCCTGGTAACTGTGCTTAATGACATTTAACTTTTCCATTGGGCAAACTGTATTGAATGACTCCAAGCAACAATTAAAGAGTAAAGTAACAAGGTAGATCAGCTCCTTTCCACAATAGAGGAACAGGTAACATGCTGTGGGAGTTAGAGAAAGGTGAGTCCCTCCCACCTCCAGCATCAGGCCATTTTTATAGAAGAGCGACAATTGAGTTGGACTTTGAAAAATGGGCAAGATTTAGCCATATGGAGATATCTTGTGGGTGGAGGTAAGGAGGGGACATTTCAATGGGAAAAACTACCGTATATAGCATGCTGATTTGGAGGGAAGAGAGACAAAGGGTCCAAAAGTTGAAGAGGACCTTCAAGAGATTGTCTCTTCCAACTTCCTTGCGTATTGCAGGAATCTGAGAAAGAGTAGCAAATGAAGCCTAGGGGAAGAGGAGGAGGATCCCTTTTCACCCAGGACACACTTCAAAGTAGTAAGAGCCTGTTCCTTCAGTGTACATAATTTCTAGCTCATTTCTGAAGCCCTTTTGATTGGTTAAAACACCCTTTTGAGGGGTTAGAGGGAATTTTCTACCTGTGATACAAAGAGCAAGATGGGGACGTGTAGAAGAACTAGTATTAACACCATTTTGTCCTTGAAAATCCAAAAATTTGTCACCATAGCTAGAAACGTGGGGGAAGGAGGTAAAAGAGGTTTACAGTGGTGTCTTGTATTTTGGGGGGCCACTTAGGTGATGATCAGAATGGCCAATCTAAATACCAAGACTTAATTACTCTGTGGGCTGGATCTCTTTGGGAACCGGGGTCCTGTGTATATTTGGTTTGGGGGACAGGAGAGACACCAAATTCCATGACTCGCTCAGCTCACTCAGCTTTATCTACCCAAACACTTAAGAAGTCTGAGCAGATCCTCCTGTAAGAATCAGGGAAACGCTGATTTCTTGCTTTGTAATAGCCAGCTCTTTGTGGGATGTAGTGAGCATGTGCATGATGAAAGTGCTTAGCGGGTTGGAGGGCAGTTTGGCAGTATCTGGTGACTTTTAAAAGCACATATCCTATGACCCAGCAGTACTACTTTCTGTATCTACCGTAGACAGACACTTGCACACGTGTGCAGGGAAGTGAGTATAAATATGTTCCTTGAGAAACACTGTTTGTGGTAGCAAACGTTATAAATGATAGAGAAATACCTAAATAAATTGTGCTATAGTCATACTGTGGAATAGTATGCAGCAGCTCAAGAAGTATTATGTAGATCTCTTATACTTGTGTGCACAGATTTAGCTCTAAAACATTTTAAGTGAAAAAAAAGCAGGCTGCCAATCTATGTATGATATGATGCCTTTTAATGTTAAAAATACTTTTATCTTCCTTTGGGGACAAATATATATGAGTTATACAGCAAAAGGGCCCGGAGGATACATGCCAGTTTCATAACCGGTAATCTCTGAGGAGGAGAGGAACGAACCAGGTTTAAGGGTAGATAGCAAATAAGACTTCAGCCTTAGAGTTAATATTTCAGATTTTTTTTAAAGAGCATATGTTACTTCTGTGCCTAAAACCGTTAATGATAGTTCAGTTTTAAAATGCTGAGTATGTGTTGGGTATTGATTACTTTTTGTCTTTCTTTGCTTTTTCAGAATGTAATGAACAAGATGCATACAATTAGTGTACCCTACTCTGTTATGAAGACTTGCCCGCTCTCTTGGGTCCAGAGAGTACATGCCCACAAAGGTAGTTGCACACAACATCTGAGCTTTAATTATGTGACTGTTTGAACTGAGATTTCAGGGATTTTCAAATTGCTCTTCTGGAGACATAATTCTGTGCCTTGGTGGCTTGACGGGTCTTAGAGTTCAATCACTATCAAATTAGGTATGTTGTCTGTTTCATCTCACTTGATGTCCTTTCTTATGAGCCGAGATGAATTTGCTTGAATCTGAACCCTGAATTAGATTCATTGGGTGCTTCAGTGTTCAAAGCTTCCTTGGCCGAGCTATGTGGCCTGCCTGCAGGTCACAGTAAGCAAAACAATTGTGCGTCCGTGTCAGTTGCTACTGCTTCAGAGCACCTGGCACAATTTCTTTGAAGCCTTTTTTATTTTCTCTAACTGAAAATCATGATCCCTAAAATAAGTAAAAATGGTTTTATTATAGTGTATTAAATGCACACCAATTTTAGCATGTATGTGTGTGTTAACTTTATCCGTTTTGAATTTATAGCCAAAGTAGCTTTAGTAAAATGTCGAGACTTGCATTGGGCTATGATGGCACATCGGGACCAAAGAGATGTCAGCTTGAGTTCCCTCCGGATGTTAATTGTAACTGACGGAGCTAATCCCTGTGAGTATTTCTAGAGTGTGGGTGTGGGAATAGCCTTTCCTTTGGTAGGTTGAGGTTTTTCCCCCTTTCCGTAAGCATTTTTTTACATCTGTATTGAAATGTAATTCACATACCATAAAACTCGTCCATTTAAAGTGTGTGGTTCAGAGGCTCCTGGGTGGCGCGGTCTTTTAAGCATCCAACTTCAGCTCAGGTCACGATCTCACAGTTTGTGAGTTCCAGCCCCAATTCGGGCTCTGTGCTGTAAGCACAGAGCCTGCTTGGGATCCTCTGTCTCCCTCTCTTTCTGCCCCTCCCCCACTCGTGCTCTCACTTGCTCGCTCTCTCTCTGTCAAAAAAACATTTAGTAAATGAAGAAATGTATAAAGAAATAAGTGTGCCGTTCAGTGGTTTCAGGATATGCACAGTTATACAACTGTCACCATGAACTAAGTTTAGAACATCATTACCTCCCCCCATTAAAACAAAAGAAGACAAAACAAAACAAAACAAAACAAAACAAAAACATAACCATTGGTAGTCACTCCTTATTTCTCCCTCTCTGTTCCCTAGCCCTAGGCAACTGTTCATCTACTTTCTTTGTCTACAAACTTCACTACCCTGGACATTTCATCTAAATGCAACACTGTATGTGGCCTTTTGTGTTTGGCTTCTTAGTATGTTTTCAGGATTCCTCCATGTAGCATGTGTTCATACTTCATTCCTTTTCGTTGCCATATAATACTCCATTGAATAGATATACCACATTTTATAAGCTTTCAGAAATACCCCTTCTTGCTCACTCATTTATATCCTTTTTCTATCATGTGACTATAAGGAGTGATAAGAAGTTGACTTGATGTAACCCAAGTGTCTGGACTTTATATAAATTCCCCCTATGAACAAATCAAAGGACTTGGGGAAAGCTTTTGGAAATCTTACCATGTTACCTGCTTTTCCCTCCAAGTACAAACACCTGAGCCTCCACACAGTAGAATCAGGTAAAGTGTTAGAAACTGTGCTCTCAGGGCGCCTGAGTGGCTCAGTCAGTTAAGCATCTGACTCTTAATTTCGGCTCAGGGCATGATCCCGAGGTTATGGGATTGGGCCCTGCATCAGGCTCTGCACCGAGCATGGAGCCTGCTTAAGATGATTCTCTCTCCCCCTCCGCCCCTTTCCCCTGTTCATTCTCTCTCTCCCTCCCTCCCTCTCTCTCTCTCTCTCTCTCTCTCTCTCTCTCTCTCTGCCTTTCTCAAATTAAAAAAAAAAAAAAAAAAGAAACTGTGCTCTTTGCTGTAAGTGCATTTCTGTCAGTAGTCACAATGGTATAAACACAGATGTGGGGTTGACCTTACTTAGAAACAAATCTGAGAATATCGCATAGAAGAGAATGGCTGCAGTACATCTCTGCTATTGATTGCACAGTTTGGTAGGAGCAGCCCTATTCCAAGTTGTGACTTTAAATAGTGTCAGTGACCTTTTATGGGCTGACTGAGCATTTATTTGTCCTTGAAATGTATCCACCATCTCACAGGCACAATAAAATATCTGTATGGAATTAAGGAGGTACAGTGAGAGTTCTCATGAAAAGCAAATGTGTTGGCTCTCCACTCTTTACCAATTTTCTACAGTAATGAAAATCACAATTTTAGCTTTCACGTTGATTTGTTCCAACTCCTTAGGGTCTGTGTCATCCTGTGATGCCTTCCTGAGTCTATTCCAAAGCCATGGACTGAAACCTGAGGCCATCTGTCCATGTGCTACTTCTGCTGAAGCCATGACTGTCGCAATCCGCAGGTATTGTGCAGAATGTCAGTGTTCTTGATGTATGTTACAACTTTAATCAGATGTGTGCTATTTACTGGGCGATGACAAGAGGTGCTAACTAATTTTCTGCTTCATCAGCCTAAAAGTGAAAATGACTTTGTAAAGCAGTTGGAAGCATCTCATTTATTTTTCCCACTCTTGCCATAAGGGTAACTGGTAAACTGAAAATATACTTTAATTCTTCTCTCATAGTTGTGAACGAGTTCTTTTTCTGCATTGTTTTGCTCTTCAGACTCCTTAGTTAGCATCTTAGACGAGAAATAAGCTGTCCTTGTGGCGCCTGGGTGGTTCAGTCAGTTCAGTTAAGCATGTGACTCTTGATCTCGGCTCAGATCATGATCTCACGGTTCATGAGTTCAAGCCCCACGTCGGCCTCTGTACTGACAGCATGGTGTCTGCTTGGGATTCTGTCTCCACCATTCTATCTGCTTCTCCCTTCTTCCCTCTCTCTTTTTCTGTCTCTCTCTCTCTCTCTCTCAAAATATATAAATTATCTAAAAAAAAAAACAACCCACAAAATAGGCTGCCCTTGGTTACAGCTTAAGTGTGGAAAGTACACACAAGCTAATATATTCTTAATAATAGATTGAAATTTACTTTTTCCACCTGAATGAATGTGGACCATGCTTTATACATGTGAATTTGATTAATTTAACATGTTTTTGGCAGAGAAAATGAGGATTTTGTGTGTGTGTTGTGGTCAGAGGAAATTTGCTTTTATATGTACATACTTTTACGTTAATATCATTTAATTTGCCAAATTTGACGAGTTTATTTTGTTTTCAGGCCTGGAGTTCCAGGGGCCCCTTTGCCAGGAAGAGCTATTCTCTCAATGAATGGATTGAGCTATGGAGTAATACGGGTCAATACTGAAGATAAAAATTCAGCACTGACGGTCCAGGATGTGGGCCACGTAATGCCTGGTGGTGAGTTCTTAGGAGCACCATTTGGTTTTTCAAAAAGATTTGTCATTAGAGATAGTAGAACCTGATAAAAATGAGATCCACAACCAGGAATAAAAAATTTAGTTCTTAGTCTCTTAACTTCTCAAAGCCTCTCTAACAGTTCAGTGATTCTAATTATACTCCCTTTCCAGTAGTATTGTATGATTTCATTATGAATGATTCCATTACAGTTGTTCATATGGAAAGCTTAAGTACTGAGTTGCACTAAAGTTGTCTGGTTTTCACCGTAATTGCCAAGACATTGGGACCGGCAGAAAGTTAGAGCTCAGTGCTCCCGTGAGTGTTTGAGTTTGATTTGCCCAAGGGTAAATTAATTTCACCTGTTTCTTTGGACACTGTAGTCATTTTTAACATGTTACTGTCTTGGAAAGCGGTGGTCTGCATCTGTCGTAGTTTTATTTGCTGAATTTTAAAAATAATTGTTTATCATCGGGACTAAAAGATGGGAATTCAGATATACCTATGTAGCATCAGGTCTATTTTTGACATTCTTGTTTGGCATTCTTACTTAATTCCGTTCAGTCAATGCAAAACTTTCCTGGGCTCAGAAGGATGAGGCTGTTATTTTACAAAGGTTTTCCAGAACCTCTGTCTCTTAACTGTATTTTCTGCACCCTAGGGATGATGTGCATTGTGAGACCCGATGGACCTCCCCAACTCTGCAAAACAGATGAAATTGGAGAAATCTGTGTCAGCTCTAGAACAGGAGGCATGATGTACTTTGGGCTTGCTGGTGTGACAAAAAATACATTTGAGGTACATGATATTAAATTTGGGGGGGAACTTATCTAGTGAGGTCAGGGTGTCACTAGGTCAAATGACCTGGCCGATGGGAAACAGTACAATATAGCAGCTGAGAAAGTGTATTCCGGAGCTAGGCTGCCTCAGTTCAAATCCTAAGTCCGCCACTTACTCGCTGACCTTGGAGGAGTTGCTTAACCTCTCTGTGCCTTAATTTCCTTATCTTTAAAATGTGAGGAACCATAGTGCATACCTCATAGCATTGTTGTGAGGACTAAATGAGTTAATGTTTGTTTGTTTGTTTTTAACATTCATTTATTATTGAAACACAGAGAGAGACAGAGCATGAGCATGGGAGGGACAGAGAAAGGGGAGACAGGCTCCAGGCTCCAAACTGTCAGCACAGAGCCCAACACGGGGCTCGAACTCGGAAACCGCAAGATCATGACCTGAGCTGAAGTCGGATGCTTAACCGACTGAGCCACCCAGGCACCCCAACGAGTTAATGTTTGTAAAGTGCTTAGAACACCCCTGGTGCACAAGAATTACTGTTTATCTGTTACATAAATGAAGAGTAAAAGGCCTCATAAAAGTTCACTCTGGTGAATATGCCATACTTTGAGTTTCATAAGCCCCAAAATTTAATTTTAAGAGTACAGTGACAGCAGATCCATCTCTCCAGAGTAGACTCAAGTTAGCTGAGCCTATGAGGACTGATGCCAACCAGAACACCAAGTTACTGATGAAAAACTGTCCTGTCACAGGGGCAGGTTGCTCCCATTATTCAGTCTTTCATTCAACACATGTTTACTGAGCACCTTCTGTGTGTCCCAGCAGTATTCTAGATGCTTGGTACCTCAGGAAAACAAACGGAGCTCCTCAAATAACTCATGTTCTAGTGAAACCAGCACATTGTTTTCCTGCGGACAGTTCTGAGTGTAAAGACTAACAGTAATGAAAGTTTGCCTAGTGAGGCTGGAAATCAGAACAGGCATAAGGAATTATCTATATTTCCTAATTGGGAGTAACCTGCCACAGGGTAGCTTTTAGGGAACAGAAAAGTCCATCTTATGGGCCATGATATTATAACCAACTGCCAATTTTCAGTTCCTTGAGCTTCCTTTTTCAATACTTGACTCTCAGTCTCAGTATGGCAGGGCATATCTATCTACCATACCATTATTGGCACATACCATTACATAATTATGTTGTAACAGACCTGACAGGAGAGTATTACCTATATGAATAGTGTGGTAACTGGAAAAGGTGAAGAGCTCCTGGGCTGTCCATCATCTGTTTACACAGCCTAGAATGGTGTAAATTATTAAATGTCTGTCTGTTGTGACCATCCTTGCATCATCAGTAATACTATTACATTCTTGGCCTTCCTTCAGAAGTTGCGATCCACTCACCTCGATGAGAGTGGGCATTGATAAACTCTTAAAGCACGCGTTTCCCACCAGTAACTTTGCTCTCACAAGTGACTAATTACTTGCGCTGTCTATACATTTCACTAATTTAAATGTCACCCTAAAAGAAAAAAAAAATCTCACCCTACTCTTCTTCTTTTTAAACGCTTGGACTACATATGTTTCCAATATCTGAATTTTTCGTCATTCCATTTTCCTTACTATAAACAAGATCCTCAAGCAGTGTTTGAAGACACCGATAGTATTTTATTACGTTGCCTTTCCGATAAGAGCAACTGCCTAGCCAAAATTCTCAGATTTTAATATCAAACTGCCAGGTCCATAGTGATGAAGGGATTCTGAAATCTGCAGTATAAATTTAACAATAGGGAAGTAGAATAAAAATCCTAACCAAAAAAGGAGAAAACAATTGCCTTTTGTTTGGTTTTTTGCTTTTTTTTTTTTTTTTTCCAAAGTGAAGTTTCTAGTATTTTTCTTACTGGATTTTCTATTTAAATCTTGAGAGAGTTTTCCAGTGTGGTTAACCTTTCACTGGGACAGAAGACCTAGTAATGACTAGAAAACGAAGCAAAGTGTATCTTTAAAAATAAGCTGCTGGTGAGAAAAACTTCAAAGAGCTCATGCCTTTTGTACAAATACACCGAGATCTGTACAGCAATATTCAGTAAAGCACATTTGTAACAGTAAAATTAGATGGCCTTCCTCACTGGAAAGACGGCTTACATTCTAAAAGTACTAATTCTTGTAGTTTCCTGAGTACCGATTCTGAGCCAAACACTGTGCTTATGCCTGCAAATCTGTTTACGTTCCCTTAATCTTTACCCTAAACCTGTGAGAGGCATTGGGAGCTCTGTTTTATGGCCAAAGATACTGAGGCTTCGAGAAGTCCAGAAACTTACTAGTCAGTGGCAGAGCCAGAAGTTGAACTTTCATCTGACTCCAAGGGCTATTCCGTCTTGTCCCCCATGCGATGATATGTTGCAGGACTGTTGAACAAAGGGAGCTAGAGCAACTGTCACCAACTTGCAGAGATATCCCAAATACATATGTTATGTGAAAAATATATAGTATGTGAAAAAAGCAGGTTGTGAAACAGTATATGTAATAGGATTCTTTTTTTTTTTTAAATAAATTCTTACTACATTAATACATGCGTGTAAAAAAAGTCTGAGAGATATACAGCAGATTGTAAATGTTTCTCTCTTAAAGGGGTGGGGATACTGAAGTCATTATTTATATAATTTTAATTTTTCAATAAGCGTATATTACTATTATAATTTTTCTAAGACATTTTAAAAATTAAATACAGGGCGCCTGGGTGGCTTATTTGGTTACACATCCAACTTTGGCTCAGGTCATGACTCGTGGATCATGGGTTTCAGCCCCGTGTGGGGCTCTGTGCTGACAGCTCAGAGCCTGGAGTCTGTTTTGGACTCTGTGTCTCCCTCTCTCTCTCTATCCCTCCCCCACTCATTCTCTCTCTCTCTCTCTCTCAAAAAATAAACATTCAAAACAATTTTTTTATAAAATAAAAATCAAATACATATTTTAAGAAAAAGCTAAGATTTTCACTGCTTTCTATCTTTTAGGTAATTCCAGTCAATTCTGCAGGCTCTCCTGTTGGGGACGTGCCCTTCATCCGGTCAGGATTACTGGGGTTTGTAGGGCCGGTAAGTGATGCATTCATGTTTGTTTTGGTGTATCTGATCCAGATATTTAGACTTTACAAGGTTTTCGTCACAGAACAGAACAAATTCAGATTAGTTCAGAAGTGTTAAAGAGTGTTACAGAGTGGTTTCTGTAAGAATGTCATAAACTCACCTAATGTTTATTGCTTTCATTACCCACATTCACTTGACTCCTTTAAGCTGAGATATTTTTTATTTTCAAAAATTCTTTTCATTTAGTCTTGCTACATTTCTTTGATTTGATTTGTATGTTTCACTGAGTTAGAAGAGCGCTAAAAAAAAAAAGTCACCTTCAATAGCAAAGGGAATGACACCTGGGAGGCTCATTTGGTTAAGCATCTGACTTTGGCTCAGGTCATGGTCTCACGGTTCACGAACTTGAGCCCCATATTGGGCTCTCCTCTCTCAGCACAGAGCCCACTTCAAATCCTGTCTCCCTCTCCCTTTGCCCCTCCCCAGCACGCTCTCTCTCTTAAAAATAAATAAATATTTTTAAAAAATTTTTTAAATAGCAAAGGGAAATCATAATAGTGTGCAAAGCATTTTCATACAAATTATCGGCACTATACCATGTATAATAATAAATTTTTCAAATATTAGCAGTTTGTTTTCCAGCAAATGGTATTCACAGGCACTGCGTTCATGGAGACCATTAAGATACAAAATCTGTTCTCAGAGAGTTAACAGTTTTGTGAGCCCACAAAGAAGGCAGAGAGCCAGATTATGAAGGGTTTTGCATGATGTTGTGGGAAGTTTGGGTTGTATTTTGTAAGTAACAGACATTTGTGGTCATAGTTAAACCCATATGTCTCCATGTACCTCTCTTTTACCTCCCTACTCTTTCATCTCCTCTTACCAGCTCAAGTTACATAAGAAAAGACCTAATTTTACTTCTTCCCCACCATTTATGGGGGCAGGGGGGTGAGGGCATGCCACTAAGACGATTGCTATCCTAGAAAGAGAAGTCTATACCTACTGTCTTAACTAATCCTGTCCGCACCAAAAAATTCTCTAAAACCTAGCTCCTTTTAAAGCTTACCTGTCCATGACTAAAGTCCAAGATGGAGCTGCAGGATCCCATCTGCATTCCAGAAAACGGGACAGGGGAAAGAGTGTATCCCACCATCTCATAAGGAAGATTTCCTGAAGCTACTGAGCAACACGTCATATCTTTTTTTTTCTTCTTTTTTTTTTTTTACATCCAAATTAGTTAGCATATAGTGCAACAATGATTTCAGGAGTAGATTCCTTAGTGCCCCTTACCCATTTAGCCCATCCCCCCTCCCACAACCCCTCCAGTAACCCTTAGTTTGTTCTTCATATTTATGAGTCTCTTATGTTTTGTCCCCCTCCCTGTTTTTATATTATTTTTCTTTTCCTTCCCTTGTGTTCATCTGTTTTAGTCCTATCTTAAAGTCCTCATATGAGTGAAGTCGTATGATATGTGTCTTTCTCTAATTTCACTTAGCATAATACCCTCTAGTTCCATCCACGTAGTTGCAAATGGCAAGATTTCATTCTTTTTGATTGCCAAGTAATACTCCATTATATATATATATACCACATTTCCTTTATCCATTCATCCATCGATGGACATTTGGGCTCTTTCCATACTTTGGCTATTGTTGATAGTGCTGCTATAAACAAGGGGGTGCATGTGTTCCTTCGAAACAGCACACCTGTACCCCTTGGATAAATGCCTAGTAGTGCAATTGCTGGGTCATAGGGTAGTTCTCTTTTTAATTTTTTGAGAAACCTCCATACTGTTATCCAGAATGGCTGCACCGGCTTGCCTTCCCACCAACAATGCAAAAGACATCCTCTTTGTCCACATCCTCGCCAACATCTGTTGTTGCCTGAGTTGTTAATGTTAGCCATTCTGACAGGTGCAACACCTTTTATCTGAACTGGTCTGAACTAGTCCCGTGGCCACACTTAACTGCAAGGGGGCGCTGAAATGCAATCTTTATTTTGGTCAGCCATGCCCAGCTAAAAATTCTACTGCAGTGAAAGAAATGGAGAAATGGACAGAGCAGTGTCTGTCTCATTCTCTTTACTTACGTCCACCATAGCACTTTTCAGACTGTGTTGGAAATGGCTGGTTCTTTCCTGTCTTCTCAGATTAGCCTGTGGTTTCTTGAGTCTAGAAGTTCTATCTTACTTACATAACCCAATCAGCATATGGCACTACATTGCGCTCAATAAATCACTAAGTGACATTCACGTCGAGATGACTACTAGATAATTGAATATGTATAAATTGTCCAGGAAATTTAGGACTTGTGTAATGAATGGAAAAGTCAATTTATTGCAAATGGATCTAGGAGAATTTTTGAGAAGTATTATTTGTACAGTGATGTCTTTAGGGCGTTGACAGCAACATTTCCTGCAGCTACGTTACCTTCTTGGAGAGACTCCTATAGTGTTTCTCAGACCTTTCTTTATTAGCCTGTTTCTGATCTTGCCAGATGGAAGCAGCATTACCCTTATAAATCTCCAACAGGTGTTCTCACATTGAGCTGTTTTCATCTCTTCCTAATTCCAGTATTAAATAAGTTAACAATTTTTTTCTTTGCATCCATCTCGTGATTAGGTACAAATGAACTAATATGACATAATCATGGCTGAGAAAATAAAATATGCTTGTGTGGAATCCTAGTTGCTTTCTTTCTTTTTTTTTTTTTTTTTTTAATGTTTATTTATTTTTGAGACGGAGAGAGACAGAGCATGAATGGGGGAGGGTCAGAGAGAGAGGGAGACACAGAAGGAGAAGCAGGCTCCAGGCTCTGAGCTGTCAGCACAGAACCCGACTCAGGGCTCAAACTCACGGACTGTGAGATCATGACCTGAGCCGAAGTCGGACGCTTAACCGGCTGAGCCACCCAGGCGCCCCAATCCTAGTTGCTTTTTTATAAAATTCCTCCCTAAGAATAAATATAAACAAATTCTTTTCTTATATACTGTAATTTTTGTAAAATGCTATAGATTTCTCCTCTGATCTCTGAGATATGAAACACTTTCTTAGAATCCATAAAATACAGTGTTGTTTTCTTATATTTTTGATGAACTATATTTCAAAGCAGAAAGTAAAATACCTGTTTTGCTATTTAAATAATGGAAATCAAGGTAAATTTGTATTACCTTTCAGGGCAGTTTGGTGTTCGTGGTTGGAAAAATGGATGGGTTACTGATGGTTAGTGGTCGAAGACATAATGCTGATGACATTGTTGCTACTGGATTGGCTGTTGAATCAATAAAGACTGTTTATAGAGGAAGGTGAGTAGTACAAAATTCAGATGTTAGCACTTGCAGTGGAATCTAAATGTATCTTTACAGGGTAATTTGAGTTGTATTCTGTAGAGTAAGTGATTGGGGGTTTTTTTGGTTAAGCATAGCAGGAATTGGGCTTTAAATATTTATCTCAACATGGCTGGGTTTGGCTGAGATTGAGAGGAATAAGATATAACCATATCCTGTATTTCAGTTTTTAATTATTACTATTTGTTCAATACTGAGGAGAATTCTAAAACATTGAACTTCTTACATTCCATCAATATAGAAGTAGTGCCATTCAGACTATCATCTAAGATAGATGCTACTTTGTAGGAATTTTACATCTGAGAACTGTTTCTCTTATAACTCATCTCTAAATTTTTACAACATTTTAACACAGAGATTGACATAGTACCTAAGTGCTAATTTCAAATTCCATGGATAAAGTCAACTACAAACCCTCTTTTCTTTGCTTATTAATACAAGGAAAGATATTTGGTACATACTTGAGTAGTTGATGTCTATCCAATAGTTTATTTACAATCATGGATATGTATCCTTAAAGCATTCCTGGTATCCCTTTAGTTTTTTAAGAAGTAGGAAAAACTAATGAAACCAGTAGAGAACCAGTTCCTAAAACGTGTAGTGTTTATAATAACGTGGCTTCCTCTGAGATATAAACTCCGTGGGGCACTCGACCTTCTGTCTTTGGTCACCGTTATATCCCCGGCACTCAGCACAACGCCTGGCACACGGTAGGTATTCAATGAATATGTGTGGAAGGAAGGAAGGAAGGAAGGAAGGAAGGGAGATGGTCCCGCGTGCTGGCACATTCAGCTCTCCGGTGACTTCCCGTTCTTTCATGCATCCTTTCAACAGATATTTATTGGGTGCCAACCGTGTGCCACTATCATGCATGCTCAGAGTGTGGCATGTGGCAGTGAACAAAACAGGCCAGGTTTCTGCCCTTGTGAAGCTCACGTTCTCATTGAAGGAAACCGAGAGTAACTACAAAGTCAGGGACAGAGAGAACATGTGAGATGGTGATAAGGGCCACGTAGAAAGAACACCCTGGGGGGTGGGAGTGCGCTCGCCGGTTTCTCTAGGGTGGTCTGGGAATGCCTCGCTAGTAAGGGGACGTTCGAGCGGAGACCTCACTCAGAACATCCCCCTCCCCTCAGCCTGCCAGGTCCCCCTGCCTGCCCTGGCCTGGCTCTGACCTCTCCCCACCACTCTCTGCTTACCACTCTGCTCCAGGCACACTGGCCTTCTTGCTGTTCCTCAAACCTGCCAAGCTCGTTCCTACCTCAGAACCTTTTCGCTTTCCGTTCCTTCTGCCCGGAAACCTCTTCCTCCAGATCTTCGCATGGCTCGCGTCCTCACTTCACTCAGGTCTCTGCTCCAGTGTCCGCTCCTCAGGGAGGCGCTCCCCAACCACCCCGCCTTCAGGAGCGCAGCCGCCCCGCATACCCCCGCATACCACTCTGCCCCTCGCCCTGCCTTGCCTTTCTTCCTGGTGTAATACGACATGACGTTATTTTTATATTTATTTGTTCTGTCTCTGACGTGCAAGCTCCATGAAGACAGGGACTTTGTCTTGCTTACCACTGCATCCCAACGTTCGTGCCGGTGGTGCTTACTAGTACATGTTTTTTGAGTCCTCATTTTGATGGTGATGACTGTGGCATTTTCTTTTCGAAACCACTCGTTTCTGGGTAGTGTGGTGGGGACAACTCCTCTCTGTAACTCCAACTGAGCAAAGCAGATAGGACTGGTTGTGAAGGGAGTCCTGATGTGTTTGATCTGTCTCTCTTAGAATTGCTGTGTTTTCTGTGTCTGTATTTTATGATGAGCGCATCGTGGTGGTTGCGGAACAAAGACCCGACGCCTCAGAGGAAGACAGTTTCCAGTGGATGAGCCGTGTGCTGCAGGTGAGCGCGCCTGCGGTTATTTGTCGGAGCAGGTTGGCTTTGTTGTCAGAGGTGCTGGCAGCCACTGATGAAGCCTCCTCTTTGTTGGGCCAGTCATGCCACCGTATTTCTTCTTGCCAGTAACTGCTCAGATATTCTGGGTACTATTAGCAAACTAATATAATCGGTACCATTTCTCCCTCCGGACGACATAGGATTTTCCTGCTCAGGTTGCCAAGAACAATTGAATTGACCTGCCTCAGCAAATTCTCTCACTTTTTTTGTTCCTGAGTGTTCACTGCCCGTGAAAGTTTAAACTGACCACGTGTGCAGTACGTCTTTGACAGAAATCAATCCACTTGTCAACAACATGTGTGTGTAACCTGGTGCCTAGTGTGCAGGGATCCCAGCAAACGTAAGATGTCATTCTTGCTCTGAAGGAGCTTGCCTGTGGAGTTAGAGAGCTGGAGAAGGAGAAGATCTGGGCTCCATGTAAGGGATATGTCACTAGTCGTTGGGGGCGGCGGGGGGAGAGTGGTTAGGAGGCGTAGAATGATGAAAAGAGCCTAGTCCTCAGTTTGAAATTACAGCCTTTGAATCACAGCACCTCTCCGTACCAGATATGCACCTTTAGGCAAGTTACTTAACCTCACTGAGTTTATTTCTCAACCCATAAAGTGGGGCTAAAACGATCTTACGGAGCTGTGGGAAGGATTAAATGAGATCATTATTTGAAGTATACTGTGTGCATTCAGTAAATAACGATAGTGATTATTATTAACATCAAAAATAATAATCGTAAGCGTCACCTCCAATAAGGAGTTTAGAGAGACCCACTGTTTTCAGTAACATTCCCTTTCATTCCACAGTTATTGTTTGCTGCATCAGCCATGGTCAAAGGCCCGTGAAGGCTGGAACCTCCTCTCCTGATAGTCATGCTAGCACATCAGCATAGTATAGGCCCAGCAAATATTTGTTGGATAAATGTATGATCCAAAGAAAACATGGACTGTCCTTCACAAAGAAAATTCTATGTTATTTTAAGTGTTCCCAACATCTATAAACTTGTCTACTTGGGGCGTTTGGATGTATTCACTGACAGTTAGTAGTCATGTTGTAGAAATAATGCAAGCCTGAGATGAGTGATAGGGCTAGATAACTTTTAAGATTTCTTTTTATTCTCGAGGTCTGTGGTTCTGAATTATCAGCTGGCAGAGCGTAGGCTGTTTGTAGTGACAAGACAAGAAAGAAAATCTACTGAGGATAGGATGGACAGAAAAGACTATGAAGAGTGGGGTTGGGCTGATCTCTGAAAGATGGCTAAGAATCAGACTTGCAAAGAGAGTGTTTTTCATATCATTCATGTTTTCAAATAAACAAAATGGTTATTTCATTCAGAATAAATTGTGAGGCATAATGGTAGAATGTTGTGATGAATTAGATGTTTTTTCCCTATGATAGGAAATTGCCCAAGGTATTTCTTATTTTTCCCTGGAAAGCAAGTATAGGAATTATATGCAGGAATTATTGCAAAATTACATGCTAAGTTACTAATCCAAATTCTTGTAAAAGTCATTCAGGGTCTGATTTGGTCATGGAATAAAAGGGCATTATTTCCCTAGTCTCCATAGCTTCTCAGCCTAGAGCATTTGGAGCTATACAAGAAAGGTAAGGACGCCGTATGTTCTGGGAGATGAGAGAGCCCAGAAGTTAACTCCAGATCTATGTATAATATGAACTAAATACTTAACTCAGCACCTTTTAAAGAAAGTAGTCAATAGATAACTTGCCAGATGGTGTATTTTCAGTGGGGAATCTAGGCTATATGTAATAACATTTGCTAACTCTCTGTATATTCTTGAACCCAGAGACATAGGAACCCTGCCAGACTTTCTGTTTCCCAGTTGTCTCTGTTGATTAGTAGGATAATCTGAGGAATATGATATTCATGTTTATTCCTTTGCCCTATTAAGTTGTTTTAATAAAAGGCCTTGTCTGTCTTTTATGACTGTTGGTCCATTCTTCTGAGGCTGTATCTCATTTTCAGAAAGACTTATGAGTGATACAGTAGAGTTCTCTTGGCTGGTATGTTTGGAACCGGTATTAATAGTTGGTCAGTTTCATTATCATTTTTTTGAGAGGAAGAGCGTATACAAGCATGCACATGCGAGGGGGAGGGGCAGAGGGAGAGGGAGAATCTTAAGCAGGCTCCACGCCCAGTGCGTTTTAAAAGGTGGTTGAAGCAGAGAATCATAAAAATGAGAAATTCTTCAAGTATTAAATTTTAACCCAAAACATACATATCCTCCTTCATTTGATAGACAGTAGCATGAATATGCATACACCAGTTTGCATTCCAGTCAACATTCTTCCATAAACCACATCACATTGCATGGTTTTGGTTTCTGTTTTCATTTCCTTTAAGTTAGACTAGAATGCAAGTATGTGCAAAGGGACTAGAATACATAATCTTTTAGAATTAACTTGTGTCTATCAACAGTAGTTTTTTAGGAGCTTACCTTCAGTGAGTCTTTCCAAAACAATTCCAGAGTAATTCTCTCTGTCCTTTTATGCTCAGTTTTATCAATTGATATAATAGTTAAATTATGTGAACACAGGAACAAGCACAAACGTAAAAGGTGTAGAAGCAAGCCAGCTGATGCTCAGCGAGGGCACAGGTGCATGGCTGGGAGCGGAAGTGCACTGAGGAGGCCAGTGGCCTCTGGGGTTCAGTGTGTAGTAGCCTTACCCCATTGTTTTGCAAATGGGATTCTGGGTAACTTTGTGAACCACTTAAGCAGGGGCCCACTTCCAGTGCTTCTCATGTCCATAATAAAAATACTCTGCCTCTGGGGCGCCTGGGTGGCTCAGTCGGTTAAGCAAGCGTCCGACTTCAGCTCAGGTCATGATCTCACAGTCCGTGAGTTCGAGCCCCATGTCGGGCTCTGTGCTGACAGCTCAGAGCCTGGAGCCTGTTTCAGATTCTGTGTCTCCCTCCCTTTCTGCCCCCTCCCCCGCTCATACTCTGTCTCTGTCTCTCTCAAAAATAAATAAAAACATTTAAAAAAAAATTTAAAAAAATACTCTTCCTCTATTGAACTGAGCTATGTTGTATATTAAAAGAATCAAATCGGGTGCCCGGCTGGCTTAGAGGAGTGCGCAACTCTTGATCTCAGTGTTGTGAGTTCAAGCCCCATGTTAAGTGCAGAGAGTACTTAAAAATAAACTCTTAAATAACATAACATAACATAACATAACATAACATAACATAACATAACATAACCAACACAAATTTCTAGGTGTTGGACATTATCTAAGAGAGAACATACTGAGGCTTACAAATCAGTATCCACTTCTGTCCATTTAGATCGTACCTTACCCCTCTTCTGTTGATCGCTGCCATTGCTGAAAGAATTAGGTAACTTCAGGTGTATGAGATCTTAATAATCTAGCAGATTCTAGACCTAGAATGGATTCTAGACCCAGAATGGATAGAAAAGGGAAAATCCTAGAGTAGAATAATGGATTATTTTAGGAGGATGTCAAATGTAGTAAAATTAATCTCACTGAATATTTTTCTTTATATCTTTCTAGGCAATCGATAGCATTCATCAAGTGGGGGTTTATTGTCTCGCTCTGGTGCCTGCCAATACATTGCCAAAAACTCCACTGGGAGGGATCCATATATCTCAGACGAAACAGCTCTTTTTGGAGGGATCTCTACATCCTTGCAATATCCTCATGTGCCCACATACATGTGTGACCAATTTGCCAAAACCCCGGCAGAAGCAACCAGGTAATATACTAGCTTTGAAAACATCATATTAAAATTAGAACTTCAAGAAGCTGACTTTTTTCAGCGTGATTCTTTCTCTAGATTTGGACTTTACAAAGACTAGTAACACAAGAATAGCATTAGATGACCAAAAGCAGGGAAGATTGAGAACCTGCAGAATAGCCTTCTCTGACTTTATTCCTGACTTCCTCTTCTGAGCAATTCTTAATAGCGTGCCTCCATGTCCCCTGGATGTATAAAGGGTGGGGTCAAGATGATCAAAATCCCACTGGTGGGACTGGAATAAAACAAGTTCTATAAGAGAAAGTTCTGATAATAAGAATAGCTAGTATTTATTGAGTGTTCAGCAAAAGCCAAATACAGATTAAGCATTGGACATACGTGATCCTGAAGTGTTAGCCCCGAGCTGTGGAAAATAAAGTTCAGAAAAGTTAAGAATTGTGCTCAAAGACATGTAGCTAGTTAATGGCAGAGCTGAGATTCACACCAGTTGTGACTCTAAAATCCACACTCTGAATCACTGTTATACTGCCTTTCTGTTGGGAATCACTTACCTAGAGTCTTCCCGTATTCCTTTTAAGCTTTAGGGGTCTGATTTAGGCCTATGATACCTGTAGGGAGCAAGATAACTTCATTTTGAAATTTTGTGGATTGTAAGCACAAGATAAATAATGCATTTTGCATTTGCCATATTCCTGTGAATTCAAGATGCAAGTAAGTATGTGTGAATTGCCATATGGAAAATAATCCATTTCACCTTTCTGCCTACTTTCTGAGGTTAAAGGACTGAGTAGGAGGCTAAAGGAAGGAGTAATTGATTGGTGGTCAGTGATGTTGAAATATCTGTTCACCCAACATGAACTCATTAGGTTTTAATGCTATTTTATTTTAATGGAGAAGTTAATAAAAGGATCCTAGTTTCCTGAATGCCTGAAAACAATCAAGAGCCAAAAAATCTGGCCTTTACAGAACCCGCCACCACCACCCACTCACCCACTTGCACGTGCATGCACACATAGACAAACAGAGTGTACATCAGCAGCATGTTGGGCTCCAGATGTGTTGGGGAGAGAGAAGGTAGTGGGGAGTTTAGGAAGGGAAGGGTAAGTGTGGCAATTAATCAATTTCTGTAAGACAGCTTTTGTTGAAAGGTAAACATGATGTACAATAATAAAATACAAGGTAAGCCACTTACTTTCTAGAACATTTTTATCCTAGACGTGATTCTACCATTATTAAAATGTTAACGTACTCTGCTCTACGATGGTTACTTCAGTCGTCCGGTGGCTGAAGATGATGTCCCAGTTGTTTATCTAGATATGATTGTCAGCTCATCAGCTAGCCTTATCTTAGTAACAGTAGGTATGGAGCTAAAGTATATATGGATATTTACCAGTTTCTGCTTGTGGAAATAAGTTTCTGAACGTAACTCATCAAGAAATGTATAAGAAATGCCTCTATGTTGCCTTCCCAAGTGTCTGGCAGATGCATAGAACACACAGCTCCTCACATCCTGGTTTACTGAAGTCCTACGTTCATTTGTCATAGGAGTAAAAGCCCATTTTTTTAAGTAGTTTTTAATGTGTTAAATATCTTTTTTTAATTGAAATACAATTAACATACAGTGTTATATTAGTTTGAAGTGTACAATATGATGATTCATCAATTCTATACATTACTCAGTGTTCATAACAATAAGTGTACTCTTAATTGTCAAATCCTGGTTTTTTTTTTAATTTGCTTAGTGTTTTATTTTTGAGAGAGAGAAAGACCGAGCATGAGCAGGGGACGGGCAGAGAGAGACAGAGACAGAGACAGAGACAGAATCCAAAACAGGCTCCAGGCTCTGAGCTGTCAACACACAGCCCAGCCTGGTGCTCGAACTCACAAACTACGAAATCATGACCTGAGCTGAAGTCAGACATTTAACCAACTGAGCCACCCAGGTGCCCCTGTCAAATCCCATTTTAAAGAGCATTTAATCTAAGATTCTTTTAACAAAAACTTAATGTCATAGTAGATGTTTAAAAGTTGCCACCTAGAGGCACAGTAGGTGCTTAAAACATTGCTTTTGCTAGCCAGATTTCAATCAACTTTATTAAATGATAAAAACCTACATAAAAAATTTATTCCTAAGCCCCCAGAGGCATGGTATCTGCCTGTGTGATGAAAGCATTAGGTTTGGATGAAACAGAACTGTTCCATGTGTCTCCTCATCATGGGACCAGTAGCTACTGGGCCATATTTTTCTCAAGGCAGATGGCAAAAGCAAGAAGGCAAGCCAAACCATACAAGCATATTTAAAGCTTCTGTTTGTGTCATGTCTCCTAACATGTCATTGTCCAAAACAAGTCAGACCATGTCCAGAGTCAGTGGAGCAGAGAGGTGTACTCCTCTTATGTAATCACAGCAACAACAGGAAGGAAAGGAAGGATTATAAGAAAATAAAACAGTCTGCCACAGCCATCCCAGCATATCACCTCAGGGCCCGGTTGGGCCCCCTGACCTCCCGCCATCATTCTTGCATTCCAACTAAGTGGGGGGAACAAAGGCAAGAAAAATTTAAACATATTTTCTAGAAATTGTACGTATTATTTCCTCATATATTTTGTCTCCCACAAAAGAATGTAGTCTTAATTCCAGGCATTTACTTATCCAGTTTAAAGCTGGGGGGTCTGTTACTAAGAAAGAAGAGGAGAATAGATGTTGGGATTGATGACTAACAGCTTTGCCACAGGAAATATACATAATTTTGTGGAAAAAATCAGAAGGTATATTTACAGGTATAGCAAGGTGTCAGCAATTATCCTTCTAGATGTTATTGCTGTTGGTTATTTTTCACTCTCTGTGATCCTTAGACTTAAGAAATGCACAAGAAGGACCTCAAGAAATTGCTGCTGAATTATTTTTTTGTTTTAAATTACCCTGAAAAATTCACCTTTAAAAAGGCACACCTTGGGGTGCCTGGGTGGCTCAGTCGGTTAAGGTCTGACTTCAGCTCAGGTAATGATCTACAGTTCGTGAGTTTGAGCCCCACGTCCAACTCTGCTGACAGCTCAGAGCCTGGAGCCTGCTTCAGATTCTGTGTCTCCCTCTTGGCCCCTCCCCAGCTTGCATGCGCGCGCGCTCTCTCTCTCTCTCTCTCTCTCTCTCTCAAAAATAAATAAACATTAAAAAAATTTTTTTTAAGGCACACCTTTATAACTTTTATAGTCTAATTTCAGGTTTGGGTAGCTAACACAGTCAGATACACTGTGAGTCCTTGTCTATATAAAAGGCTATCTCCAATATGATCTTTCTGTAACTAGTTATACTTCTTCGTAGGAAGGAGTTCTACTGAAAATTGCAGTAGACACTTTGTAGACAAAAATTGTTCAGCAGAGTGTTGGAGTACTTTATGCTTCTTGAGTTTTTAAATTTCATTTGAAAAAAATTTTTAACTTTTCTTTTTGAAATAATTTCCCACTTAAAATTGCCAAACAGTACAGAAAATTCCCTAACATCCTTTATCCAAACTTCCCCAAATATTTATTTAAAGTGTATAAGTTTAGTGATTTTATTCCAGCTGTTCCAATACATTTAGGATCAACAGATCTGGGTAATAAAAGATATTTACTGTGAATTCATATGTAGCATTAGCATTACTCAAAACTTAGCTGGCAATAAGTTTTATTATCTTTTAGCCATCTGCCTAGTTTAATACGATACAGTCTTCAAGTGACCATCAAAAAAGGCATACAGCATCCTAGCACTTTTTTCTTGAAGAGAGGGAGAGTTCTGCCTTTTTATTTGGAAGTGTCAAACCTATGGACAAGTTGAAAGAATACCACAGTGAACACCTATATACTCCCCCTTAGTGTCACCAGTTGTTAACATTGCTTTACTGAACTCCTTGAGAATAAATTGCAGATATCACGACACTACACCCCTAAAAAGTTCAGTAATGTCATCTCCAAAGGAAAAAAAAAAAAAACTTCTCCTAAAGTTTTCCTAATCAACCACAATGCCATTATCCTATTAAGATATTTAACCTTAATATAATGCTATCATCTAATGATACACAGTCTGTATCCAGAATTCTTCACTTGTTTATTATAGCAGATTTTTTAAAATTGAGTATCCATTCAAGGTCATGCATTGCATTAGGCTGCCCTTTAACTTAGAAGTTCCTAGCCTTATTCTCTCTTACAGACATAGTTTTTGAAGAATCCAGGCCAGTTGTCTTACAGAATGTCCCACAATCTGGATGTCATTACTCACTCTTAATAAAGCACTTCTGAGATTCCTGAAGAACCCACTTATACGGTCATACTGTGACTGGAGCTGATGAAATTATTTGTCAGTAGGAACCAGTGGAACCAACTGTCACCTGAGAGTAAACTCCCTTAGACCCAAGATACAGGAGCCCACCTGCTCCCCTCCAACCTTGCAAATCCCAGTCTCTTCTCTGCTTCTGTTTTTTTCTAACACTTCCTACTACCTGACGTTATTTATCTGTGTATGTATTTATTGGTTGCCTTTCCCCACTAGAATACAAGCTGTTTGTCTTGTTTGCTGCTGTGTTCCCAGTGCCTAGAAGAATGCTCAGTCTATATTGTTGAGTGAATATTTGAAGTAGTTTGGGTCAGTCTGGAAATACTTCGGGAAGATGTAGTTTGAATTACCATCTCCAGAGAGTTGATTTTTGCCTTTTCTTACAGGTGTAGGCCCTGCTTCTGTGATGGTTGGGAATCTGGTTGCTGGAAAACGCATAGCACAAGCTGCAGGAAGGGATCTTGGGCAAATTGAAGAGAATGACTTAGTGAGGAAGGTAAGTGTTCAGATGTGTTGATTTTTATAAACAGATTAAGGACAGGTGGTAGATGGAAGCTGCATTATCCAACTTTCACAGAATTACTGACCCTGATTCTTGTTTCTGTTTTACAACTTCAGCACCAATTTCTGGCCGAGATTTTACAGTGGCGAGCCCAGGCAACCCCTGACCATGTACTCTTCATGCTGTTAAATGCCAAGGTATTAAAAATTCAATTGCATATCTAATCGGATGAAAATTGTGGTAGGATCTTAGGCACTCGTGATCTCTTTCATCAGAAAATTTCTATTGTCAACTCTCAGGAAGGAGTTACTGCTTCCTCCTTGTTTTGACATATGAGGATAAATTGTGCAATCACTTCAAGGTTGAAATGAGACCTCCTGGAGTGTTATTTAATGCTGGCTCTCCTTGTGTTACAGTCAAGTCGCCTTTATTCAGTTCCAATAGGAACAGTTGGGCCAGCAATGCAGCTCCATGGATCTACAGATATATAAGATGCATTATGTCATGCCTTCTTTTACCCAGTTTGACTCTTAATTTTTTGACTTCCCCCAGGAAGAAAATGACTTTAGAGAAACATTTTCTAAAACAAGGTTATGTTTACTATATACTTAAACGATTTATTGCTAACAGATATAAAACAAATTGACAATTATTCAAAAGTACATTTAACTCCTACTTTATAACAGATGGTTCATCAGAATATTATATTTTTTAAGTTACGCATTCTGTGGGAAGATGCTGGTATTTGTTTTATGGCTGAATCAGAGGCTGAAATTACTGTGACCATGGCATATAACATTATGTGCCACCATAGGGGGAAGACTGGAGGGCCTATTGAAATCCCCTGGGGACTTATCTAAAGGGTCCCCTTCTGCCCAGACCCCCCCTAGATTCTGATATATTTTATACAGTTTGTACAGAGATTATGTAGTGATAGGACTTAATGAGGGGAAATATGCTGTGCATCTTAATGAAAAGTCATTAAAAATCGTCAGAACCATTGCTCTCTGGTAGAAAACTTTGGGATTTGCTTGCTGTGCCTCTGTGTGAAGTGGGTTTCCCTCCAATCACATGGATTCATTAGGGTCCTCATTTCAGTAAGAAGATGTCAATCCTGCTTACTTCCCCACTCCACTCCCAAGCTGGGCTACAGTTGAAGCTATAGCCCCATGAAATCTGTACCCCAGGTATTTGTTAGAAAGCATAAGTTTAAATTTGCTTCTTGGTTAGAGAAATGATATATATTTAGTCCATTTATTCCGCATATTCTAATATTTTACCTTGGATTAGCCCAAACCGTCAGAAAGCTTAATAACTGTATCACATTGTTCCCTCATGCCCAGAAAACTGTTTTTATCGAAGGTTTAGTTTGCTGCTGTACCATGGACTGAAAAGAAGAATATTGTAAGATGTAAGAAACGGCCTTAAGAATTTAACCCTGACTTTTGCCAAAGGGATATCCATTTTAGTGTTAAAACCTTAATGTCCAACAATAGGCAACTGACTAAATAAAATATAGCATATAAAATCATGGCATGAAATACTTTGCAGCCATAGAAGAATATTTGATTATGCAGAAAATATTCATGATGCATAAGTAGCAAAAATAGTTTATAAAAAACTTCAGTAAAATAATCAAGTACCTACTGAAGACCCTGTTCTGGGTGCTATATATTTCATAGGTCATTTTGAGGTTGAGGACACTGAGGCCCAGAGACATAAAATAAACTTGCCTGAGGTCACAGTGCTGGTAAGTGGTAGGACTAGGAAATGAGCTCTTCATTTGAACCCAACTGGCTTCTGAGCCCACATCCTTAAGTAACCAATGCACCCTATAGCTTCTGGCAGACAGTATAATATGGTAAATTTTTTTGTTAATGTTGCATGTGAATTTACATATAATACCTAACTCATTTTTTAAAAGCCAGGAAAATATACACCAAAATGTTAGTAGTGGTTACATCTGACCTATATTTTACTTGTCTATATTTTCCAGATGGTCTATATTGAACATGTACTATTTTATATTAATGAAGTTTTTTGTTTTTTGTTTTTTTTTTTTAGTTTATTTATTTTTGAGAGAGAGAGAGCACAAGCAAGGGAAGGGCAGAGAGAAAGAGGGAGACACAGAATCCAAAGCAGGCTCCAGGCTCCGAGCTGTCAGCACAGAGCCCCACGCGAGGCTCAAACTCACAAGCTGTGAGATCATGACCTGAGCCCAAGTCAAACGCCCAACCACTGAGCCACCCAGGCACCCCTTGTATTACTGAAATTTAAAAGTTATTTTTAAAAGAAATAGCTCAGGAAAACTTGTTTTTCTTGTGAGACTTTTTGAGATATAAAGTTACAATAATTAAGATAGGGTGGTATTAGCACAATAGGCAGAGAATAATTTGGTTTTATGTAGTGAAATTGAAGATAGGTGTACCCAGTGACCCCGCAATTCCATTTCTAGGTCTGCACCCTGCCAAAACTCATATTTATGCCTGAGGAGACATATATGAGAATGATATTATCCAGCAGCAGCAGAATGAATGAATAAATTGTTATATGTTTATACAGTGGGATACCACGCAGCAACAAAAATGAGTGAACTACACCATTCCCTAGGGCATAGATGACTCTTAAGATAATCTTGAGAGAGAAACAAAACACAAAAGTATATACAGCACAATTACATTTATATAAAATCAAATACTTCATGGGTAGTGACACTATAAAGAGGAGGAAATCAGTGATTAAGTTGAAAAAGTCAAACGTAGTGGTTGTATATGGAAGGAAAGAAGGACTAGACCAAGGAGATCCCTGGGGGTGCTTTTGCACTGCTGGCAGTGGTCTTTTTCATGCCATTCTGGGTCTCACACAGAGGCTTGCTTTGTAATTTTCCACTAAGCTACACATTCATATTTCATGCGCTTTCATATCCGTGTGTTTTATTTTACACACAAAAGGGGTTCCCAAAGCCCAGCTCAGTGAAACTTGAATTGACACTAAGGAATTGATGAAGACCTGCAGGAGGAATTATTCTCAGGATCAGGAATAGTTGGCCATCTTCTGATCTGCTCCTCTTTATTATTAGCTAGTGGACTCTGATTCACTGTTCCTGTCTTGTTTACATCTTTGCTGTTAGAAAACTCAGAGCCAAATTTGTGTCATGCACAACAAATGCACATGGCCACGTGGCCAGCAGTTACTGTCCTGATCCCGCTCCCGCCCTCATTCTGCTTTTATTTCCTTTATTTTCCCTCTACTCTTATTTCCTCCTTTAAATAAAAAATTCCTGTGTATTTTTGAAGCTACCTTAAACAAAAAACGACTATAAATACTATAGTCTTTATAGTATAGTATAGTATAGTATAGTATAGTATATAGTATACTATATATAAATAGGTTCTTTCGTTCAATACCAGGGGAATTTTCACTGGTATGGATAACTTGCTACAGACAACCGACCAAGGCACAAGCCTTTCCGATATAATGTTGAGTTGGCTGTGCTTGTCGCCGTTTTGTTTCCCGAGTTTTGACCCACTTATACTTTCTTCTGTTTAAAGGGAACTACAGTGTGCACAGCCAGTTGCCTTCAGCTTCACAAGCGAGCAGAGAGGATTGCGTCAGTTCTTGGTGATAAGGGGCATCTCAATGCAGGAGACAACGTGGTGTTGCTCTATCCACCTGGTAGGTGTTGGGTTGATAAACTAGACTCAAGGTCCATTACCAGACTACAAAATAGAAGAATTGAGGAAGTCAGGGCCGCCGTCTGTGCCCCTGTAGGCTGTGCACTTCCCAGCTCCGGGAGTCCCAGGCACCTAGGCCAACGTAAGAACCAAGCCTCGCCCCCTGGAGCTGTGCAGTGCCGTGGGTCTGCTGGGCTGTGTCTGCTGCATTTGCTCTTGTATTTCCACTGTCTAGCCTAGTTCCTGGCGCTATGGTAAATATCAAATGAATTAGTGGAGACTTTCTGACTTTTGGAAACCCTCGAAAGAGGTGCTCTGTTTCTAGGAGTGTTCAGGAATGGAACCATTTCACCCAGTTCCTGAATATTGTGTGTGAACTCTTTTGACTTTGCATTCTTCATATCCCGATTGATGTTCAGTATTCCTCAGTTATTGCTGCTTTCATATTCCACGCTCTAATTTAGTGTAATAATGTTCTTACAGTGAGAGGTACTCGAAATTATTTGGTAACAGTCTGGTGTAAATATTCAGAACGTTGGGTGAAATATTTGAGTTGTTTTTTTTTTTCTTCTTCTGTCACCTGCCCCTCTCATACATCTGGCCTTGTCTGGTCTTCTGTCCCCCTCAGTTCATTTTGTTCTGAGATTCTTACTCTGCTATTTTATTTACACTGACGCGAAGCTTTCTTAAAAGGTCATCTAGTGAAAGAATCCCTCCTCTGGTGTTCCTGTGAGATTGTCTTCCATCTACCAGTGAATGACATGGTGGTGGACCAGAGCACTTCCAGAGGAGGCCACTCTGCATGTGCTGGTAGTTCAGTCTTCAAATTGAGTCACATTTTGCCTCCCTCAGAGTTGCACTCCCTGTAACTACTCACTCAAAGTAACTACTCACTTAGTAGTTACTTCTCCTAAGTAATATCAAATAGAATGACCTCAAAATATCTTCCTCAGGTGTCTTTCAAGAGTTTTCTTTACTTCTGACTACCTTTCTTCTTAATTAATCTTAGCTTCTCGGTATGTTTGAAATTGTTTTATATGCTTCCTTCTCTACATTCAGTTCCTCCTTGATTTAAAAGATTTCTTCTGCTGTTATCACGTGAAATCACGATCCAAAGAAGCTATCTGGCACATGATTTAATAAACTGGTTTTGGAAGATCTGCCTTAAATTTAGTTTCTCAGCGATGGTGGGCAGCTAAGTGTCTCTGTCTTGCAGGCATCGAGCTAATAGCTGCGTTCTATGGTTGCCTGTATGCGGGGTGCATACCTGTGACTGTCCGGCCTCCTCACGCTCAGAACCTTACTGCCACGTTGCCCACTGTCCGCATGATTGTTGATGTAAGTACCCAGTGTATTGTGCCTTGTCCTCATCTCATAAAATCAAGAGACAGTAAAGGATCGTTACTAATTTTCTAGTGTTCTTAAGTGGGAAGTCAAATCTGTCTCCTGAAAATCCCTTCCTTTTCATTTATCTGACCAAAACGACTAGCATTATTTCAGTGAAAGAATGTGGAAAGTGATCATTGGTGCGGTACAGAATTGTGTTGTTATGAACGTTAAGGAGGAAGCTGTTGTTAGTAATTCTCCATAAAACTTGTTTTTTTCCCTCCCTTCTTAAAAAATGTTCCCATTTTTTCTGCACAAGGTAATTTTATATGCCATAAATTTATATGGCTTATTTTTATTTTGGTTAGTTTTATAAATTCACTTGGTATAGTATTAAAAGGTACCCAGATCTTGCCCTGGAGATGACAAGTTTCTAGAGGCTATGAGAATTGAAGGAAGTAACATAAATCTGTATTGCATCATATCGCAATTTGCATTTCAGCAAAGAGACAGAATTCTAATTTGTGTAACATTTGTTTCTCTAAGAACTGCTGCTCTGTCAGCAACTGAAACCTGCAGTATAAAGGCCATGTTCACCATAGATGATTTTATTACAAAATTCACTTCAGCAAAATGCCCTCTTTGCATTCTGCAAAGTAGGCCAGAGCAGCAGGGAGGGCAGTTTCCTTCTGTTGACAGTTTAGGGGGAAGTTGGTCGCTTTGCATTTCCGTGTGTAGGTGTGAAGGAGAGCTTTGTTTCTGTGACATCTCCACGTCCCTCAAATTCAGGATATGTTCTAGGTCGGGTAAATTTCACCATTCACCAGACTGCAGCAAACACGAACTCCTACAGAGATGATCCCCTGACTCCTCTCGTTCCCTGAGCCATACAAAATCCACATTTTTACTTTATCATAGTCTTCATGAAATCAATAGATGTTTGGATCCATGCTGAGATTATAACAATGAAATATTTGAGAATCACTGTTGTACACAATAACTTTTGTTGTGAACAAGTCCATCCTTCTGAGACAATTCAGCGTTACACATTTCCAGAAAGACAAACGTAAGGGGAACACCCATCCATTGTACTATTGTGTGTTCTTTGAAAAACAAATACTGTCCTGTCCAGTATGGTGTGCTTTTTAGTCCAGTGTGAGTTGCTTTTAGCAGCAGCCAGAATCTATGGTGCCACATGGGGGCTAAGCCTCCTGGGTGCTTATTTCTGTCATTTGTTTTCTAGGTCAGCAAAGCAGCCTGCATTCTCACCACGCAGACCTTAATGAGGTTATTGAGGTCCCGAGAGGCAGCAGCAGCTGTGGACGTGAAAACGTGGCCAACCATCATTGACACAGGTGAAAGGGAGATTTCCTCAGAACTGTCAAAGGAGCAAGAACACTCACTCCCTGAAATTTCCCAGATTCTCATGCCAAAGATGTTTACACAACTCTTAGGTTGCAACACGTTCCACCTGCTAAGACAGGGCAAAACTTCATGTCCGGTTCACTTGCATTCCCAAAGGCCTGGATGCCACAACAACCAGACTCAAAGATGCAGATCACAATATGCTAAAAGCTCTTGAGACAGAAAGTGTCTCGCTCTTACTCTTGACATCCTCAAACGGTGGTTAGGTTTTTATGCAGAATATAACTCTGTACACATGTAAGGCCATATAAAGTCTTGAGACGATCTGATCCTTGCCTTCCAGGTGTGACACAGTTAAAACAGCACTGGACTAGGAGTCAGAAGGCCTGGTTCTAGTTCGAGCCTCAGTACTTATTTTCTGTATAACCTTGTCTGAGATTACCCTTTCCTAAAATGCCACCTACCCTTACCTGACTCACATATTTGTTGAGAATATCCAGTGCAACATAACATGAAAGTGCTTTAAAAACCATGAAGTGCATGAATTTTAGATGGCATTCGTGCTAAAAAAGCGGGTGGGGATAAGACATGGCGATATCTGGAGAATGATGGTAGAGGGAAGAGGAGAGTGCGCTCTGGAGTCGAGTGGGCGATATTTAAATCCTGATACTCTGTGCGTATCCCCACTAACTTGGGCAAAACTGTCTGTCAAGTGGGAGTCGTGATAACCACTTCATGGAGTTGTAGATATTAAATGACATAACTTACGTAAAGCACCTTGCACATAATCATAATAACATTTTTTATTGAGCCCTGGATGTGTCAGTCATCTAACATACATTACCTTGTTTTATCCTTACACCAACCCTATTAGATAGGTGTGAGTTTCATTTATTTTACAGATAGGAAAACTGAGGTATAGGGAGGTTAAATAAGGAGCGGAACTAAAACTCAAACCCCGTCTATTTGGCTCCATTCCCAGCCTCTTACCCAGAAGTCTCCTCTCTACCTGTTTTTGGTACGTACCACATGGTATCCATCTCAGGAACATTTATGTGGGTTTAAATGCAGGAATGGCATGTATTTGTGGTTATTGTGTGCCAGGTGCTGACCTAGAGTTTTTTGCATTTGTTACTTAAGGACATAAGCACAGTTGTATACATTATATAACACAAATGGCCTGTGCTGATGTTCATGATGCAGAAAGATCTCCTATGGTTATTGGACTCAGTCACATTTTAGGAAGACTTGAGCTGTGGGCTGATACAGACAACAGGAAGGTTTCTTTAGGAACATGAGTGACCTTACCCTATACAAAAGTGGGCTGAAGGTGATAGATAAAGTCTTTGGTTTGACTAGAGATGGGTGTCCAACGATACAGAGATTTAAAAGTCAGAGTCAATTGTTTCTTGATCCAGAAAGCCACAGGAACCATTAAAGAGGTATGGTTGGGGCCAGAGACATCCTTGACATCCTTGGTTTTGACACGCTGTACAAAGCAAATTTGCGAGGAAGGGAGAGGTATATAAATAAATGAGCAAAGGAAGATAATTCCCTAATTCTAGGTTACCCTTAAAAATCTACCATGTTAACTTGGGGAAAAAAAACACAACTTTTAAAGCAGTCCGTGATTAATGTAGCATGTACTAATCTGTAAATAATGAACTTTAAATTGGAAACAGCATGATTAACAACTAAGGCTTTTAAAGCTTTTTGAGTTGTTTTAGAAGTACTTTATGTGAATTTACTTCCTAACAGTTGCTATGAGGGTAGGTATCATTCCCATTTTAGAGATAAGGAAACAGACACAAAGAGGTTAAATAACTCCAAGGTCACATTGGTGGTAAATGGCAGAGCTGGGATTCGAACACCAGTGACCTGCTTTCTTGGTTCGTGTATTCTACCGCCGTGTTACATTACTCCTCACTTGCCTTCTAGTAAATACATTTACCTGATGTAGATTTGCTTGTTTATATTACCTACTGGTGTCCTCAACCTCAACCCACCTCTAGGAGTGACATACATGAACTGTTCAGTTAAATACGAGAAGCCAAAGCCTTAGCAGATCCCAGAAGCTGTATTTGTCCGTAGCAGAGCAATTGAAGAGCAATGATACTCACTTCCCAGTGGGTCTGATTGACATCAGTTTTTTTTCTTTTCATTGCAGATGACTTACCCAGGAAAAGGTTACCTCAGCTGTATAAACCACCCACTCCTGAGATGTTGGCATATCTTGACTTTAGTGTGTCCACAACCGGCATGCTTACAGGAGTGAAGGTAAAGTAGTCTGAATATGTACTCACTCACTCTCTGGATGCTGGTAAAATGCCAGGGCTGCAAAAATAGAGATGACCACTGCCACAGGGACTTCAGATGTGGAGGCCAACTGGTTGTACCAGAGACCAGTAGGCGGAGGATCAAAGGTCCCTGCTATATTTAAATAAAAGCATTGGCTCTTCCGGAATAAGTTATCCCGAGGAATTTATGTTACGAAGTGTTCTAAACCTGGCCTAAAAGCTAATAGATAATAAGAGTCACAGTTAAAGCCAGTATGAAGCCATAGATTCGTATTTCATAGAACTCGGTATTGACTAAGGAACAAGAATATGTTAGACTTAGATAGGCTTTTTGAAACAATGAAAAATATACATCATTTGGAGGGGTTTGGGGGAAATTAAAATTTTTCAAAACTGTCATTAGAGATTTTTTCTGCCTGTGGGATGCCAGTTCCATCCTGTTCCATGTTCCCTACTTTCCAGATGTCCCACTCTGCAGTCAATGCTCTTTGTAGAGCCGTCAAGCTCCAGTGTGAGTTGTATTCTTCTCGGCAGATCGCCATCTGCCTTGACCCTTACTGTGGACTTGGCTTTGCACTCTGGTGTCTCTGCAGGTAGGAATGGAAGAGCAAAGAAGGACTGAGTGGGGATGTCTTTGGGGCTATAACCGTCTCATCCTTCCTTCTGCTCCCTTAATTTGGTAATGTTTCAATAAAATGCTGATGTTTCCAGAATGTGTACACCTAAATAGGATCTCCAAAGTTCATTTAGTTTTGTTTATACTCCCTTTCTTTCTTGTCTGTTAGTTTTATGCCTCATACTTTTGTATGTCAGTGATCTTATTACTTGCTCTCTGCTCCATCCTGTAATCCTCATTTTAGAAGCAGAGCCAGGTAGAAGGGTGATACTTGGGTGAAATATGTCATGCTTTGACAGCCAGAACGCACCCCCTAGGTTTGGCAGGAAGGAATATAATGAGATTGGATGACAGCGTGTGGCTGGAAAGTGGCATGCCTGTCCTGGCCAGATTGTGTCTTATGGAATAGCAGATCCCCACTCCTCCCAGGGAACCGTACCTCAGCCCTGAATTTTCATCTCCCCGGTGGACATCTCCATGAATGCTTCACAGACACCTGCAGCTTGGCATTCTTGTGCGTCCTCATCTTTGTTAGGATGGGACCATTCACCTTAGGGGCACCTAGATAATGCCCACTAGGAACTTGGGCATTGTCTTCAACTGTATGTCTCACATCCAATTAAGTGTCCTGTCCTTTGTGGCTCAGTTGTTCTTAAACCTGTTTGTACATAAGAATCACATACGGGTCTTTAAAAAGGAAAGTTAATGGGCCTTCTCCAGACTTACTAACTTAGATCTCCAGAGGTAGCAACCACAATTTCCTGTATTTTATAAATACAGGATTCTTGGGCTCCTCGGGATTCGGATCTATGCACAGGTTTAAGAAGTTGAGGATTCATGGCAGTAGATTATACATATAATATGTGACTCTGTCATTGCTTTCTTTTTATCCTGGTTGCACTGTCGGGATTCAAGCCCTCATCATCTCTCACTTGTTGTAACTGTCTTCTGTCATCAGTGTCTGTGTCTCCAGTCTCTCTCCACGGTGCTAATTTTGCCCCAGCTTAAAGCTGCAGCGACTGCCTGTTGGGTAAAGTCTCAACTCCTTCATACAATAATTATGCTTTTTTACACTTTGGCCCCAACCCTTCTGGCCAGACTTCTCACCACTCCCTCATGCATACTGTGCTATAGGATTTCATACCAGGATGCTATTTCTGATGACTTTAAACACACCATATACATCTATGCTTCTTTTCCTTTGCATATGCTGTTCCTCTGCCTGGAATGCTCTCACCATCACCCCCATTTCCTCCAGCCACTGTCAGATTCTTGCTCATTCTTTAGGCCCCAGCTCAAGTGATGCCTACTCAGCGAAACATCCCCTGCCCCAGCTTTCCTGATTTGAATGACTTGCTCTTTGTTTTATGATCTTCACATCTCAGTTACTGTCCATGCCACAGTCTGCTTTATTTTAGTTATTGTGTCTTGTGAGGTGGACAGGAACAAGGTTGACTCTTCAACCTTTATGTCTAATATGACCCTACACTGCCCTTCCTGCTCAGTAAATATTTGTTGAGTGGATGTTGTTCTAAAACATCAAGATATCTAGGATGAATTGATAATGTCAGCTCCTGCCTTTTTTCATTGCAGTGTCTATTCAGGTCACCAGTCCATCTTAATTCCTCCTATGGAGTTAGAAAACAACCTTTTCCTCTGGCTCTCCACTGTCAACCAATACAAAATAAGGGACACTTTCTGCTCCTATTCAGTAATGGAGCTCTGCACCAAAGGGCTTGGAAACCAAGTGGAGGTGCTAAAGGTAAGAAGCAACTCCAAGTAGCCAGTCCAGGGAGGTTTTATAGAAATGGGCCAGTCATGATGATACCTAAGTAGGGGTTAACAGGCGTATCTGCCTGTTCTTTGCTAGCCAGTCAATATTTTGTAAACCTCAGGAAGTTTATTTCTTCCCTTTTCTAATGTAATGCACTCTTTCAAAGTTGAATCTTACTCTTCCTTTATGGAGAAGAAGGTGAAACGAGTCAGGAAGCTGAATGAAAATGACTTCATGTAAAGGTGAAAGACAACTGGGACCTCCAATAGGACTTTTTCCAAAAGAGTTTGCAACCTCAGAATATTAGAGATTGGAGACTGCCCCAAAGATAAGGGTCAGCTCGTTTATGTTTGTATCCAGGGATGATACATCTGACCGGCATAGGAGAGAGTTCAAAAACACTGACTTTTATTTAATAAAGAATTATGACCCTAAGAAGGAAAAAAAAAGAGATAAGATTTGGGGCGCCTGGGTGGCTCAGGCAGTTAAGCATCCGACTTCGGCTCAAGTCATGATTTCATGGTTCATGAGTTCGAGCCCTGCATCGGGCTGTATGCTGACAGCCTGAAGCCTGCTTCGGATTCTATGTCTCCTCTCTCTCTGTCCCTCCCCCATTCACACTCTGTCTCTCAAAAATAAACATTAAAAGAGAGAGAGAGGTAAGATTTGATCTCCAGTGTGCTAGATTTCTTTTTCTCTCAGTACCCCCTCTCCATTTTGAAATAGACATCTAAAGCACAGAAATGGGGAGGTATAAAAATGAATTGCTGAAGAACCTAAGATTCTTAGATAAAAGCAGAATTAGAGAATGAACAGATTTACCAGTGGGTAGTGATTTTAGTTGAATGCCTTGGTGTTTCTAAAAAGTTTTGTCTTTTCTCTGGGTGTCTTGAGGTGAGAAGACACAGTTCCTTGAGTTTTCCTGACCAAAGAGATAGAGCAATGGCCCTACCCATTCAGTTCTTTTCCTGATCCTACTAACTTGAGCTCCTGTGCCATTGGCGTCTTACAGACCAGAGGAATCAACCTCTCCTGCATCCGAACGTGTGTGGTTGTGGCCGAGGAGCGGCCCCGCATTGCCCTCCAGCAGTCCTTCTCCAAGCTCTTCAAAGACATTGGTCTGTCCCCTCGGGCTGTCAGCACCACTTTTGGATCAAGAGTCAATGTAGCGATATGTTTACAGGTGACTTTCATGAAATCTTCCTTGATAACAAATGGAGGAGAAGTGTGTGGTGCCCCACAGCAGAGGCTTCGAAGCCAGACAGCCTGGCATGAGCCCAGTTACACTTACTTGCTCTGGGATTGCAAGCTTATCGTTTGGATTTCACTCTGCCTCATTTGCTCACCTGTAGGATGAAGATAATAGTATTGTTCTTCACGGGGATCATTCTGTAGAATCAATGAGTTACTAGGTGCACACGCTTGGAGCCATGCCCAGCAATTGAGCACCAATATAAATGTTTACTCTAGTAGTTTAATGGTACATGATGATGAATCAAGAAGATTTTTGAGTCTTATTTGAGTTTTATTAATATCTTACCTTCTGTTTTTCTGTCTCCTCCTTTTTTTTTTTTTTTTTTTAAACAAAGGAAGCACAAATAAACCTGTATTCTTTTCTCCAGCCAGATGGCAACTTTGCCATGTTACTCTTGGTGGGTAAATGACAGAAAAGAACTAAGTCTGATTTTATGTAGCTTGGAGGCTAATGTGGTAAATATAGGCATGGACAAGAGTGAGAGTAAAGGAAGATGGCATACTGGGGTGGGTGCTTTCAGGGCTTCTGTGACCGCAGGCAAGTGACTTTCAAGTAGCCTGATCATGATGGAGCCCCATCACTGTCCACTTGGGCCAGTGTTAGTTTTGAGAATCCCATGGATGCTGGCCTGTGTCATCTCTGCCTGGAGTCCAGGGATGAGGATCCTCCTCAGCCTGCTAACCTTTCAGGGCTGTTCTAGCCCTTGTGACCGGGCCCCTGGCCTACTCTCTCAGGGGAGGGAGGGAGAGAAACACGAGGCCATGAGCCTCTTTCAGGTTTTGACTGCAAACCCACCTCATCTGGTTGAAGAGAGGGTGAGCTTTCAAAATAGAGTTTGGATTTTTCATGTGAATGACTAAATTATCTGTTTCTTGATTTGAGAATGTGAAATATGGAAATCAATTCATTTAAATTTTAAGTGAACAATACATTGGTTTATTTTTCTTCAGGGAACCTCAGGGCCTGATCCAACTACTGTATATGTAGATCTAAAATCATTGAGACATGACAGGTACAGTATATTTATTATGTTCACTCCCTATTTGAGCGCTTTTTTTTTTTTAAGTTCATTTACTTATCTATTTTGAGAGAGACAGAGACAGCTCAAGTGGGGGAAGGGGAAAGAGAGGAGGGGAGCAAGAGAGAGAGAGAGAGAGAGAGAGAGAGAGAATATCCCAAGCGGGCTCCACAGTGTCAGTGCAGAACCCGATGCGGGGCTCAAACTCACTGTGAGATCATGACCTGAGCTGAAACCAAGAGTCAGACACCCAACCGACTGAGCCACCCAGGCGCCCCTCTATTGGAGCTTCTAGGCATAAAAAATTCTGAGCCTCAAGAAAGCCAGCACTTTTCCTTCATTCCTTTTGTTTGTATCTTCCAGGGAGGGTTGGGAAGAGGGAAGGAATTAGTTTTTATTAATACCTGATTAAGATTTATATTTGTAAGGAGAAAGTTTTATCACGGTTGCTGCGCTGTTTGTTAATATTTAAATGTAACACTTCGTTCCTGTCTGTGTAAAAATGTTTTGTAATATTTGATATGAACCAAAATGGATAGACTCTTTCCTCTGGGAGTTTAAAAATAAAAGGTGGAACAGACAAGATAAATGAGGCAGAGGAGAGTTTTTGAAACAACACTTTATCCAAACCCCGGGAATAAAAGCCTTCTTCCTCATCAGCTTTTAGCTCTATCCCACGGAGTCCTAAAGGGCTCTGGGACATTTTTCCCAGGTCCCACTGACTTTGGCTGTGTTCACTGATGTCCCCGTGACCCTGACCTAGCCTGCACAGGTAGATCATCTCTCTAGTGCAGTGTTCCTCAGCCTGGGGAGGTTTTGCCCTCCAGAGGACATTTGACAATGTAGACGGTTTGGGTTGTCACAAGAAGGGAGTTGCTACTGACATCTAGTGGGTAGAGGCCTGGGATGTTGCTAACCATCCTGTAATGCACAAGATAGATAGCCCCTCATAAAAAATTATAGTCGAACATTCTCTGACCCAAAATGTTAATACCGAGTTTGAGAAACTTCTAGCATAAGGAGAGACAAAATAGAGGTCTCAGGAGGGCAGTATATAGAATATATAGCTGTAGTAGACGTGGGGCAGCCATTTTTTTAAAGAGAGATATATATATACACACACACATATATATAAATTAAATATTGTTCTTCTACAGGGTTCGTCTTGTGGAAAGGGGTGCCCCTCAGAGTTTACTCCTCTCAGAGTCTGGAAAGGTAATTTGTTCTGTTAACCACTGGAAGGTGGTCTCCCGGGGAAGTGGTTCATTTTAAAGAACATTGAAGCTATATAATAGATTAGTACCCAGGGAAAAACTTAATTGAAATCTGGAGATGATTCAATAATTTTAACTCCACTAAGACTTGAAATTCGTATGGGTACATAGATACAAAGAATTCTAGGTTCGAACTTTCTTAATTTCCACAGATTTTTTTGTTTTTTAACTTACATCCAAGTTAGTTAGCATACAGTGCAACAATGGTTTCAGGAGTAGATTCCTTAGTGCCCCTTTCCCATTTAGCCCATCCCCCCCCCCACAATCCCTCCAGCAACCCTCTGTTTGTTCTCCATATTTAAGAGTCTCCTATGTTTTGTCCCCCTCCCTGTTTCTAGATTATTTTTGCTTCCCTTCCCTTGTGTTCGTCCACAGATTTTTTTTAATCCAACTGACGTGTTATTCTTACTTGACAAATCAGTAAAATTCACTGTTCGTTATATTCAAGGTGGAGAGATGAACAAGAGGCAATTCTATTTTTGTCAATGTTACGAGGAAAAAATAGGGGGGAGTAGTGAGGTGTGGTTGAAGATCAGGGAAGACATACATGTATTTAAAATTGAGAGAGAAATCAAAATGACGAAGAGATTACAGATATATAGAGTGAGTGTCTATGGGGATAAGATTTCTTAGATTAGAATGATGCTTTAAAATGTTCAAGGAGGGACACAGTTATTGTCTTAGTCCATTTGGGCCACTGTCACAGAATACCATAGACTGGGTGGCATATAAATAACAGAAACTTCTCACAGTTCTGGGGACTGGGAAGTCCAGGATCAAGGCACCATCAGATTCTGGTGAGGGACTTTTGGTTGATAGGTGGCCGTCTTGTTGCTGTATTATCACACATGATGGAAGGCTGCAGCTCCTAATACCATCACATTGAGGATCTGGGTAGATTACATGCAACCCAACATAGGAATTTTGAAGGGACACAGCATGAAGTCTGGAGCAGTTCTGAACAATTTACTAAGGGTGATCAGACATCAGCCTAAGCTATCAAGTTTCTCACCCTTTTGAAGACATAGTGATGATGCCTCAGAATTCCTTCTAGTAATTCTGAAAGGCAGAGGGGGAAATTATAAAGAAAGAAAGGAATCCTGCATAACCTATCAAGCAGCGGATCAAGCCCACGAGGTGCTCACTCCAGTTTCTCTCTTCCATTTAACCTCTTTGGAGAGGAGTTGGGTTGATCTTCTTACCATCTTGTCAGATCTCCATCTGCCTCAGCTAGTGGTTGGGAGCCTCAGAAGCTTTTGCACAGTGCCTGGCCCAGACCCGCGCAAACGATCTGTTCTCTTCCTTCCTTGAGGTCTTAGGTGTATGAGACCAGATAATCACTGTAGCACTTCTCAACTAACCTCATACTCTAGAAACCCACGATGAAAAAGGAGGTTTAAGGGACAGAATATGGGTAACCAGAGAAGCCGTGAGCCATTCTCACAGCCAACACCTGTTCTTCCTTTTCTCTCCTGAGGGAGATCCCAAGCATGTGATGTCTCTCATGATCCCAGGGTCAGGATCCATTCTCCTGCTACGCTGCCACCGTCCTCTCTTATTCTTCAAGTTCCTCTAACTGGCTTTCACTGTAGATCAGAGCCAAGCCTCTTGGGCAGTCCCTCCCTGCTGCCCTTTCTGCTTTAAGGGGTTTTACTGCAGTCACACCAGTGAACAGAATAGATCATGAGAAGGAGCAGTCGCATGAGTACAGATCCTTAGTCTTATGGTTCTGGCCGCAATTTCTCAACCCTTTGAAGAGAAGGTAGACTGGTTGGTTCCCTGGTTATTTTTGAGGATGAATCTTATTGTATCTCTAGTCTCCACTGAGGACAGTCCAGGGAGCATCACATCAATTAGCCCCTGTCTTTGTGCACTCCCTCACCTCACTAGAAGAGGGGTGGAGGGGTGACTGCATTTCCTAGGGATCACTAGATTTGATTTAGTCTTTGTGTTTTCCCTTTGATTCTCAGATTTTACCTGGAGTGAAAGTGGTTATTGTTAATCCTGAGACCAAAGGGCCTGTAGGAGACTCTCACCTTGGAGAGGTATGTGTCATTTTTATCTTTACTCTGAAAAGTCGGCAGTAAAGACTTTAGGGTTCATATTCGAGAAGTCCGCGAAACTGTGGATTTAGCTTTTCCTCCACTGTGAATTTTCGTCTTTTAAAGAGTTTCCACCTTTCTCCGTAAGGCTCGAGACTAAAAAGAGGGAGGTTGAGACCAGGATGCAGAGAAGATTTAGGCACCCGGATTAGAACTACTCCCAGATTTCTCCACTGACGTTCCCTTAGCTGAAAAGGAAAATGGCCAAATCCTATCTGTTCTCACCTATTAAGTAGTAGAACTGAAAGGAGCCACAAATACTAAATATTTTTAATTCATGGAAATTTTTTTAAGTTTATTTATTTTGAGAGAGAGTGAGGGAGCATGAACGGAGGAGGGGCAGAGAGAGGGAGGGAGGGAGAGAATCCCCAGCAGACTCCATGCTATTTGTGCAGAGCTCCATCTCACAAACCGTGAGATCATAACCTGAGCCAAAACCAAAGTCAGATGCTTCACCAACTGAGCCACCTAGGTGCCCCTAAAATTCGTTAAAATTTTATATTCTATTCTAAAATGTATCTGTGTATTAGTATAAAGACTCTTTTTTGTAAAGATTTTGTAAAAGACTTAATTTTTCTTCCCTCAAATATCTGAGGGGCACTGATGTTGCATCCCGTAGTTTACTGGGAGGAGTGTCGGAGGTGCAGGAGCCAGATGGCCTGGGCTTGCCGGTTACCAGCTTCTAACTACTGAGCAAGCTACTTAATCTCTCTGAGCCTCAGTTCTATCATCCATAAATAATAATTGCACCTATCTCACTTACCTAATGAAATTGTGTGACGGTTAAATACATGAATACCTAGATCTGTTATGCACATGGAACAGTGCCTGTCACATAACGGGTTCTCAGGAAATACTAGTGTTATCATTTTTAGCTCTTGCTATATTTACATTGTAAATTCAAATACCCTGTAGTGTTTTCCTGAGGGTGTTATACCTGAGTTTCAGAAGCGCAGAAACGATCCCCACTGCGTTTGTGCAGCTCTGAACGTGGTTGAGAAATGAGCCAGCCAGGGAGGCAGTGTAGCATCGTGGTTAAGAGCACGGCCTGTGCAGCTGTAGCTGCAGCCTGTGTACAGGCTTGGGTGGGAGTCTCGTAGTTTCTGCCTCCTCTGCGAGTTCCTTAACTCATTTTTTCATCTGTAAAATAGGAATAATAATAGTATGTAACTGTACTGTCACGTGTATCATGATTGATGGGGCTGAGGCATATAAAGTACTTACCTCTCTGTTTAGCACAGTGGAAACACTTGGTAAGTGTCAGCTGCCTTTCTTGTTGTGTTGTTATTGTTGTTAACATAAAAGTGAGAATTGGAAAAAAAAAAAAAAAAACTGTCCCAAGAGAATTGAACTGATACAGTTCTATGTTCCTGGTGAAATGTGACCTATGCCTTTTTCTTGTTGTAGATTTGGGTGAACAGTCCCCACACAGCCAGTGGCTATTACACCATCTATGATAGTGAGACTCTTCAAGCCGATCATTTCAACACTCGCCTCAGTTTTGGGGATGCTGCGCAGACACTCTGGGCTCGGACAGGATACCTTGGTTTTGTCCGCCGGACCGAGCTCACAGCAGCCACTGGAGGTAGCTTCCTCAGCAACGCTTCGCCCTTCAGCCTGCTTTGTGTTTCATCCAGTGTCTCCGGCTGGCCTTCCTCAGCCTGCCTTTCCGTTGTGGAGTGTGTGTGTTTCATTATTCCCTTCTGCCATTCTTAAACCCATACATGAATTTATGTTCATTTGAAGAGTCCCTGGGATGCAGGCGCCAGGGTACCGCGTCAGCATCTCTGAACTACGGGGTAGCATGGCCGACGGCCGTGGAGATATGCCTGATGACGACCGAGTGCCCCTGGCAGACCGTGCACCCTCGGCCCCTATGGAGCCGATCCTACCCCTGCACAAGCTCCTAGGACAGGTGTTTCATCTTGTAGCTCCTCTACTCCCACATCCCATTTTGGGAGCAGACGAATCGAGCCTGATCCCTGATGTGGAGGAGCCGTCTTGCTGAAGCGCTCTGTCCCTTCGGCACCTCACGTTAGATACCAGACTGCTTGGCAAGGCTCTGGTGTAGGCAGCCCCCCATTACCCTCTCCTTAGTTGATTGGCTTGGCTTCCCTGCTGCCTGCCTTCAGCTCTTCTTCCTGATGCCATTAATGGCCATGTTGAAATGCCCAGCGCTAACTGTGTCGTGCATTTCAAGAACTGATACAAATAACTCACTGGACTTTACAGGCCTGAATTAGAGCCAAGTCCTTTCTCCTAAGCTCCTTGTGCCTGGTCCATAGAGACCAGCAGCCACAGTTTCTTCCGAGTTTCGTGGAGAAGAGGAAGTTATCCCTCCCCAGGTCCCTTGGCTTTGAAGCCTACCTCTGTCTGCCATTTGCTTTGTGACCTTGAGCAGTCAAAGTCTTTATGAGCTCTTCTCATATGATGGGAACCCTGCTGGACCTCCTCATCCTTCTCTCCCCAACAGCTTCTAGCACTTTGTTTTGCTCAATTTTTCAGAAATGTTACCTTTTCCTGAAAATATTATATTCAGTAGACTTAGCAAAATCATCTCTTGCTTCAAAATGCAATTTCTATATAGACATAAACCATGTAGACTTACGTATATACAGTGTGTGCATAAAATTTAAAAAAAAAAGGATTTCTTCCAAGTTCCCGCTGGATTACAAGCCTATTAATAACCAGGACTAGTCTCTCCGTATTCTGTGATCCTGCTCCTTCTACCTGGACTCCTTGAAGATGTCTGGGGATCACAACACATGCTCATTTCTTCACCCTCTCAAATCTTCTCCACCCCCCACCCCACCGCTCTCCCAGCTGTCACTGGCTAATTCCTATTTATCCGTAAAAGCTCAGCCTGGTTTCGGCTTTTCTTTCTCGGAAGCCTCGAGCTGAGCTCCGGCGGGGGTGTCCTCTGCTCACCTCAAACCTTATGCCCGCACCGGGCCCACCACATCACAATGGAGTACTTGTTGTGTGTCTGTTTCCCCACTAGACAATAAGTGTCTTCAGGGCAGGAATTGTGTTTTGTCATCTTTGCTTCCCAGCACTGGGCACAATTCCTGGGACGTAGTGGTGGTAGCAGCAGCAGCAGCAGCAGCAGTAATAGTAATAATGGCTAATTTTTTTTTAGCACTTATAATGTGCCAGGCATCATGGGAACTCCCTTACATGGACTATCTCATTTAATACTCGCAGCAGCCATTTAGAGTTCTCCCTGTCTCACAGAGGGGGAAACAGGACCGGAGACTCCAGTAATTTGCTCAAAGTTAACCCAGCTGGTGAGCGGTGGAGTCAGGGGACACGGCAGGCCGTCTGACCTTGTGCCCTGAACTCCACCATTGCATCGTACTCCTTATGTCTGATGAACCAAATTTCTCTTTTTCTTTCTGTCAGAGCGTCATGATGCATTATATGTGGTGGGAGCTCTGGACGAAACGCTGGAGCTGAGAGGATTACGATACCACCCGATCGATATTGAGACCTCAGTGTCCCGGATCCACAGGAGCATTGCCGAATGGTAAATTCCCCTGCACGGAATAGGTTCCCCACCTCAGCGGTAGCGTCCATTAAATTGATCTAAGTAGTCAGCCTTTTGTACCCAATGGCACCTACAGACGTAGAACTCCTAGGGGAGTAAGAAAATAAATGGACCGATTCTTTCCTGTCTTGGTGTGCCATCTGCTGTGGCAGAGGAGGCCGTGGAGACACTGAGACAGGCTCCATAGAACCATCATGGGGTTGAGTCCTTTCTACGGATAGACTCTTACCTTTGGAAGCGATCGAACTGGTCATCTGCTTTTAGAAAGTGGGTGTGATAAGGTGGAAAGAACCATGACTGGAAGTTCAAAAGACCCAGCTTGAAGGCCCAGCTCTCCCACCAGGCAGCTTTTCTCATGTAAAATACTTTTTCTGCTGTTTCCTAATTATGGTGAAAATCAAATGAGAATGTGCCTCACAAATTGTCAAATGATAAGCAGATGAAAAGCATCGTTATTATTTCATCCAGCTTCCTTCTCAGTGTAGGAATTTCCCCCACATTCTCCCTGATAAAGGATTATCCCGCCTCATACTGACTAGAAATTCCTTAAAATTAAAACTCTTTAGTTTTTACCTGGCTTTCATTCTGGATTCTTGATAATACAGAATCTTTACAGTTTCTTTTTCAGGTTTTTTAGTTTTTTCTTAGTGTTTATTTTTGAGAGAGAGAGAGAGGCAGAGCATGAGAGCATGAGCAGGAGAGGGGCAGAGAGAGAGAGAGAGAGAGGGAGACACAGAATCCCAAGCAGGCTCCAAGCTCTGAGCTGTCAGCACAGAGCCCGATGTGGGGCTTGAACCCACACAGCGAGATCATAACCTGAGCCAAAGTCAGACACTTAACAGACTGAGCCACCCAGGTGCGCTTTTCCACATTTTTAATGTAGGATGTCCTTCCTTGGTTGTTTTTTTGTTTTTTGTTTTTTACCTATGCTAAATTGCCACAGTTCTTTTCATGGTTGCTCATGCTTTCTAGATGTTTCTTTGTCAGTATTTTCATTCACTTTGCTCAGAGTCTGTCCTCAGACCTGAACAATGCCCGTGAGTTATAAGAATAATACAGAGAAGTGAGGTGCCATGATTAACCTCTAATTTTAGACCTTTGACTTTTAATGAAACCAAAGGCTGTGTACCTTTTTTTAATGATGGAATCTGTTTTTTAAAGCCATTTAACACTGCATATCACAAGCCTAACCCAGTAGTCCCACTCAATGTAAGGCAACTTTCTACCTTATGGCACTTTTATGGCATGATGGAAGAGACACTGTATGGGGCACTTTAAGCTCAGATAAGGACAGGTCCACTCCCTTCCTGTTGGCCCTAAGAATATTATCTTAGTCAAAACTCTTCTGTTGTAAATAACAGAAACTCTGCAAAAAGAAAACAAAAAGACAAAAACTTAAGCAAAAGAGAGGGTTAATGGAAAGAATACCTAGCTACCTCAGAGGTTCCTCAAAGTCTCTCTGGGTCTCAAGAAAGGTAGAAACAAAGGAAGGGAAGGCCATCAGGAATCACTGTCCTCTCACTTTCTAGAGCCATGTGGGCATCCACTCCATTCTTTCTCTGCCCCCTGAAGAGCCGTTCCCTATGCTTCTTTGGACACCTGGCTACCACAGACCTTTCACATGTGGCCAGTTCACGTGACCAGCTGACCAACTTCCAATCTCATTTCCAAACCCCCAAGAGATTGTGGATGGCTCAGCTGATCTACTGTGATCACAGGGGCAAGGCCATATATTACAGACATGGCTGCCAGCCTTCTGGTTGGATCCAAGAGAGAAGGCAGTCCTCAGGGAAATGGGGACAGGTTTTGGGCAGGTACTATAAAAGATGACTGGTAAACGGACTGACAGGTTAACTGAATGTCGTTGGAATTTCAGTGCCGTGTTCACGTGGACCAACTTGCTCGTGGTGGTCGTAGAACTGTGTGGCTCTGAACAGGAAGCCCTAGATCTGGTTCCTTTAGTGACAAATGTGGTCCTGGAAGAGCATTACCTCATCGTTGGCGTTGTGGTTGTGGTGGACCCAGGTGTTATCCCCATCAACTCCAGAGGAGAGAAGCAGAGGATGCACCTCCGGGACAGCTTCCTGGCTGACCAGTTAGACCCCATCTACGTGGCTTATAACATGTAACCCGCCTTGTGGGGCTTGCAGGGGGCCGTCCTGAAAAACCACAAGGACCCAAGACCGGCGACTAGGAGCAAGCTTTCAAATGATGTGAAATAAGCTGAGATGGTTACATTATACCCTTCATCTCATCCTGTGGGATTCCGCAGTCACAGGACACACAGGCAAGGGCAGTGGTAGCAAATGAAAAAAATGTTAACAGCCCATTAGTCATGAGCTTTGACATAGCGTGAGCAGCACGTTACTAAAGCAATTACATGCATGTTGCATTTTTTTCATCTGTTGTAAATACTTGTATTTTTATCTAATGCTGTTTTAGAATTTTGTAAGGGAGTTCAATGAATTCACACGAAGGGGGTAGTCGGAGTTCCACAGCTCCCCGCTCTGTACTGTATTCTGCTGATTTACCGTCGCTGGACATTCTACGGGTTTTGTTAACACGGATACTCGGCTTACTTTCCGCTGACCCATAAGCAAATCAGATATAACCCACTGAATATGAGAGTTACTCTATATATATAATTCTTGACAGGAAAACATTTTGACCAGTGTTTTAAACATGTAAATAAGAAGACACACACAATTCAGCTAAAAAACTGACACATTGGCTTGTATAGTCCTAACAACTAAAGTAGAAACATTTCTCCTTGGAGAGCATCTCAGTGTTCTCTTAATGCAGTGTAATTGAATAGGTAACTAAAAAGTGCAAATCGATCACAGGTTTTGCTGCACATTGTACTATGTCTCTGTTGGCTGATGTGTTTTATAAACTAAAGCTGCCTCTGTTTGTTTTCAAAGCTTGCATTCCCAGAATCGGCTTAAGCTTTTAAGAACTCAACCTGTTCCTACAAGCTAAAAATCTCAGTTTAAAAATCAAAATGTTAATGAAAAGGCTAAGCTTCATTAGATCCCACCCTATTCTAAGGAACCACAATAACTCACTGTGGCCCCCAGTGTTGAAACTGTGTTTCAAATTTCGAGTGACAGGTAAGAATTTAGGATTTCCTCTTTTTCCAGGCCCATTGTCAACTGCGTCTACAGTTTATACATATAGCTTCTCTTTTCTGAAAACTGAAAAGCGTCCTCTGTTCTTCCAGTTCATGAGGGCAGGGATTTTAGGAACAAGAATGACAGGCTGGGAAGGCACTGGGATCGACAGTCACGTGAAACCGCAAAGGCGACATAACTCCGTATCTCAAAACTGACTGATTCGGGTTGCCAAAATAGCTAGGCTTACGCTGAAATAGGGGAAGTCTGATGTGTGCAAGAAACTCTTTTGAAATAACTGTGGTGCCCGGGCCAAGTGGACTGAGCATGGGACTGAATTTGGCCTCTGGCTCGGTTTCCTTTCTTTGGTCTGATACTTCATGTATTTGAATATAGTTGAATTTTATTATTTTTTTCTTACAGAAATATTTTTAAGAATTTAAAAAAAAAAAAAAAGAAGCTCCAAGTGAACAGAGTTAACTTGTTAAATCAGAATGGTTCTCTTTGACCCACTCTGGTCTATTGTGTAAATATTTATTTAGACTATTTTAATAATACATATTATTTACCCCACTGTAACATCATGTAAACTAAATATGTTTTTAAACAATTTTTAAGACTTGTAATTACCCTGAAAATAAGGTTTATAATGCAAAGCCCAGACCCTTCACCATGGTGGCACTCCCAGGGGCTGCCCTCAGTCTCGTGGCTCAAAGCCACTTTCTTGCCTCCCTTTTACACAAGCCTCTTTTCCTCCCAGTTCTTTCTCCACTGAGGGCAGACCCCAAGGCATGTTCCAGTTCCAAATCTCTTTTTTGACATTTTGGATGAAATTAGTTTACACATGACGGAAGAGGTTCTAAGATGTACAAAAAAAAGCACTTACGCTGGGACAAGAAAGCCCAGTGACTAGCTACAGTTCGGTTTGTGGAAAAAAACAGCTTGCTTATTTGGAAAGTAATTTTCACCTAAAGTAGTTTTCAGTAATTCACTAAACAAAGCAGGGGATTTCTGAAGATTAAAGAGTTCTATCTCCATAATCCACAAGTTCTAAGAGAAAAATAGGCAGAGTATTATCCTTTGGGTTGCTGTGAAAATTGTCACTATACAACTGTGGGTGTCTGCTAGAATTATAACGGGAGCCACATCTGTCATTTTAAATGTTCTAGTAATCACGTTTTAAAAAGTAAAAGAAACCAGCGAAATTGATTTTAATATATTTTTGTAACCCGGTATATCAAAAATAGTATAATCTCCATGTGGAATCAGTATGAAAAGTGAGAGATTTTATTTTCTTTGTTTCCTATTAAGCCTTTGAAATCCAGTGTGTATTAAGCACATTTCAATTCGGACTACCCATACTTCCAGTTTTCGGTAGCCACATGCGGCCAGTGGCTACGATATTGGACCGAAGCGATCTGTACTCATTCTTTCAAATAAGATACTCCATTCCTCTCAGAGTATGGTCAACTCCCATTTACTTAGGATCTGATTATCTGGATTTGTAGTTCCTCAGACCTCTGCTTTATCTCTAGTTTTTGCTCTCTGCCTTATGGCTGCTCGATTGATCTTTTGCCTATCCCTCAAAGCCAGAATATGCTAGTGGAAGAAAGAAAGCTGAGCTGTGTCTTTGGGAACTTCATTAGTAACTGTGGTGAAGTGTCCTCTGGAAGGGGAAGAGAGTCCAGTCATTAGCTAGAGGTGTTTGGGGGGTCATCTGCAGATTTAATGCCTGGTCTGTTACAGACTTGAATAAGAAAACTCCCTCTTGAAGACGCAATGCTTGTGCTCTTTCCACGTTAAGTAGAACCTTTGTGGTAGAAGGTCTTAGGACAGACCCAAAAGGCCATTATTGATAGAAACAGCCTAGCCAAAACTCTGGAACACATTCTGTCTGGGTTTTTACGCCTGTGAAAAAGAAAACTAGATTAATAGCAAGGCCCCATTCCAGTTAAGAGAAATCCATTCATCTTAAAGCCTTTGAACCTCTTTCTGCCTCTCAGCAGAAGTAATTGAGGTAGATCAGGAAGGGGCTGCCTCAGGAAAATTCCTAAGCCCAAGGGATTCTTAGAGCTGCACAAATGTCATCTCCTGCATCAGTGAGACCCTGGGAATGACCGGCATGCCAGCGGGCATCAGTGTGAATCCACAGCCTTTATTTACTTCCTGCCTCACAAAGGGCCCCGGTCCAGACCGCCACAACCACCAAGTCCTTTCCTCCTGAAGTTGTGCTGCCTCGGGCTGTTTAGGGACCATTGCCTGTCTGTTGGTAATCCGAGTGTTTCTCCTTTCTTTAGTCCCTGAGCAGTGCTTGCTTAATGCTTTTGTTGAATCAACAAAGGGCCTGAGGCCTTAGGTTTTTTGTTAAGGTCTCTGCCCCAGGCATGGTGCTCAATATCTTGGCCAAATAAATTACTTTCCTTGAATACGCAGCAATCTTTTAGACTAAAGCAATGAGGAGTTATCACCTCACCCTCAAACTCCAACATGACCTATGCCTTAGTGTTGTTGTTTTCGTTGTCTGCTCTGATGTAAAAGCAAGAGTGTTTGGAGCAAGAAGCTGCACTACTCCAGATACACAATAGGCCTTTTCTTTATCATTCATAATAACATTTCCGGTTTAGGTATATGTAGATGGGCCATGTTATTTGTCCACAGGAAGAGAGTGTAAAGATATGAGAATAATTTTTTAGTCCTAAATGATGTTTTGTTTACTTTCTGTCAAGGTATTTACCAGTGTCAAATTCAAACTATAGTACTGTGTAATTATGTATAAAGTTTTTTTATTTATTTGAAATTAGACTAGATATACATTTTTAAATTTAACATCTGGCTGGACAGTGTTCTATTAACTCATTGAATGTGTTTCCTTTGTCTTGTGTTAATAAATATTGATGCCTGATTGTGTTTAGTGCTTCACACATTGGGAGGATGGATAAATTGGAATTGATACATCTTCAATTTGACTTCAGATAGCAAAACCTACAGAGAGCTGGAGCGGTCTAAGGAAAATGAACACAGAGATCCAAAGTTATTGCAAATCACTGCTGTTACCGGAAGACAGGTCAAGGAACAAAAGAGAGTCATTTTGAAAACTAAGAAGCCTTTTTCAGGAAAAATTAAAGTTGAGTTTACCTCCTACCCATGTGGCATTTGGTTAGTTTTAAACTATGGATCATAAATTGTATTTTTTTTTTTCCTCATGTGTGATTGGGCTGGATTTCAGCCTTTACTAAAGCAATAAGTCATTTGCTCTTCATTTCTTGGTTTCAAGAAACGTGATAGGAGCCCATCAAATTGTGCATGTTCTCCAACACTAAAACTGGTCCTTGAACGATTATCCAAGCTATTTAGGCAGCTGGGAACATTCTTTCACCTAACATACATTTATTGAATGCCTACCCATTAGGCCGAAGGCACTGCAATAAGAACTGAAGTTAGAGAAAATTAAGTCCCTTCTTTGGAGGGGATACAAGAAAACAGTACAATATAGTAAGGGTTATGAGTAGAGGTGGACAGTGGGAACAGGTAGGACAGGCACCCAACCCAATGATGAGGGAGAATAATGAGGAATATACATGCTGACGGAGGTAGCCCCTGAACTGAGTTTTGAAGGATGAGACAGCCAGATAAAGACAACAAAGCAGAAAGGCAGAGTTGCATTCTCTGGGAGCTACAATTCGTTATTAGGATGGAGGGTTTGAAGGGGAAAAGTTACAGATCGTTATCCATGGGGGCTTGATCCAAGGCTAGATCACCAAGGGCCTTGGGTATCATGCTAGGAACTTTGGGCTTTTATCCAGGGAGTTAAAGAGCGCCAGTGAGGGATTGATAGCAAGGGGATGACATGCTCAGATTTGCAACCTAGAAAATTATGCTGGTGGGTGGTCATGTAGAAAATGGATTCATGTGCGTAGGGAAAGCCAGGTAAGACCCAAGGCGGGGAGACCAGTCAGGAGGCCTTTGCGGGAACTGCAGTGATCGAGGCAGAGGACTTCAACGAAGGGGGTGACGGGACAGAGACAAGAGGCAACACAATGCAAACTTGGGAGATGGTAAGATTTCAACTGCTGGGTATTTCAGGTAAGGAAGGAGGAATCCAAAACAACTCCTGGGTTTCCGACTTGGGGAGTCAGGTAGATGTGGGGCCATTTACCAAGGTAGGGAACAAAAGGGAAGGAATAGATGTCGGGAAAAAGACGGTGCTCCATTTTGTTCATATTCGTTTGAGGGTGCTGTGGCACATGCAAGCGGAGAGGTCCAAAAGGCAGCTGAACATGAGGTCTCTGCCTCAGGAGAGCTGTGACCATGAACTAGATATTTGGGAGACATCCGTTTAAAAGTGGTAGTTGAGGGGCGCCTGGGTGGCGCAGTCGGTTAAGCGTCCGACTTCAGCTCAGGTCACGATCTCACGGTCCGTGAGTTCGAGCCCCGCGTCAGGCTCTGGGCTGATGGCTCGGAGCCTGGAGCCTGTTTCCGATTCTGTGTCTCCCTCTCTCTCTGCCCCTCCCCCGTTCATGCTATGTCTCTCTCTGTCCCAAAAATAAATTAAAAAAACGTTGAAAAAAAAAAATTTAAAAGTGGTAGTTGAAGCCGGGGAAGTGGATGGTATTGCCAAGGAAGATCATGTGGAGGGAGAAAAGGGTCGGTAACGGAGCTATGGGAAACAACTACGAAGACGGGCGGAGGAAGAAGGGAGAGCCAGTCTCTGGAGAGGTAGCAAAACCAAGAAAGAACATGGGCAAAGAAGTCGTCGGGAAGAGTTTTAAAGAGGGAGTGGTCAGCAATGCCAAAAGCTACAACGAGGCTGAGTAAAACCTGAATTGACTAGCATGTGCTCTATCTGGCAACAGAGCAGTCACCGGTGACCTTGGTCTTCGCAGTTTCACTTGCCGCCGTGGGGGGCGGAAGCCAGAAAACTGGTTCAGGAGAGGAGAGAAGTGTGACTGAACGAAGGCTACTCTTCCCAGAAGTTTCTGCCCACAGGAAGGAAAGAGGGAACGGTAGTTCAAAGAGGTGTGTAGGAATCACGGGAGGCTGTTTTAAAAAAGATGGAGGAGAGGCGCCTGGGTGGCTCAGTCGGTTGAGCGTCCGACTTCAGCTCGGGTCACGATCTCGTGGTCCGTGAGTTTGAGCACCGCGTCGGGCTCTGGGCTGATGGCTCAGAGCCTGGAGCCTGCTTCCGATTCTGTGTCTCCCTCTCTCTCTGCCCCTCCCCCGTTCATGTTCTGTCTCAAAAATCAATAAATGTTTAAAAAAAAATTTTTTTTTTTTTTAAAGATGGAGGAAATAAAATATTCCTGCATCAGGGGAAAACAGTCAGTAGAAAGGGAAAAGTTCCAAATACTGCAATGAGGGATAAGACAAAGCAAGGCCATTGAGGAAGCAGGAGGGGCAGGGATTCAGAGTATGGGTAGAAGGATTAGCCTTTGAGGGGAGGAAGCATTTCCCACCCCCCTACAAGGGTAGAGGCAAGATTCTGATAGTCGGAAGTTGATAGAGGTCTAATGACCTCATTCACTTCTCTGAATCTCCGTTCTCAACCTATGAAGGTGAACACTCCTTTCTGAGATCATTTCTATGAATAAGTATGACACAGCTGACAACACAACATGGAATCTGCAAATAATGGGAATTCCTAAGAAGCAGATCTAAGGGAAATTTATATTAACTCCATTTATTAAGAAACAAACACTAAGTTGTATTCAACTAAACAAAGGAAAAGACCCTCTAAGATGGAAGGAAATAAGGAGGAAAACAAATTAATAAATAGAAAACAAGGGAAATAGGGTTCAAGAATTTGATTTCTTAACCTAATAAAATGTCGATAATATTCGCACACACACACACAACTAGTAGGAAACAAAAAATATAACTACAACTCTGGTATTTTTTTTTAATCTTAAGGGATTATTATAATTTTGCCGTAAACTTGAATTTTAAATGAAATGGCTCATTTTTGGGGGGCTCAGAGACAGTGCTTGAAATGGCGGGTGCGCCAACATATCCCGTGGTTCCAGCGCTGGGTTTGATCGCCACATTACCATTTTTTCACCCGAGGGCCGGCTCTACCAAGTAGAATATGCTTTTAAGGCTATTAACCAGGGTGGCCTTACATCAGTAGCTGTCAGAGGGAAAGACTGGGCAGTAATTGCCACACAGAAGAAAGTACCTGACAAATTATTGGATTCTAGCACAGTGACTCACTTCTTCAAGATCACTGAAAACACTGGCTGTGTGATGACAGGAATGACAGCGGACAGCAGATCCCAGGTACAGAGGGCACGCTACGAGGCAGCTAATTGGAAGTACAAGTATGGCTATGAGATGCCTGTGGACGCGCTGTGCCGAAGAATTGCTGCTATTTCTCAGGTCTACACGCAGAATGCTGAAATGAGGCCTCTTGGTTGTTGTATGATTTTAATTGGTATAGATGAAGAACAAGACCCTCAGGTGTACAAGTGTGATCCTGCGGGTTACTACTGTGGGTTTAAAGCCACTGCTGCAGGAGTTAAACAAACTGAACCAACCAGCTTCCTTGAAAAAAGAGTCAACAAGAAATTTGATTGGACATTTGAACACAGCGGAAACTACAATTACACGCCTGTCTACTGTTCTATCAATTGATTTCAAACCTTCAGAAATAGAAGTCGGAGTGGTGACAGTTGAAAATCCTAAATTCAGGATTCTTACAGAAGCAGAGATTGATACTCACCTTGTTGCTCTAGCAGAGAGAGACTAAACATTGTACGTAGTTAGTTTACCAAATCCAGGACGCCACTTGCCTGTGTGTTTGGTAACAACAGACCAACATTATGGAGGCCCCTGGATTGAAAAAGGAACCTCTCCCACTCCTCCAGCCACTGAAGTGGTTAGGACTCTGTATAAATAAAAAAATATATATATATTGCTTTTGGAAAAAAAAAAAAAGAAAGAAATGGATAATTTTCTATAAACTATAGAAAATTCATTCAAGAATAAGAAAATCTGAATTTTAACAAATTCACAAGGCAGAGAATCCCTGTTTCACATAGAAAAAGCCATCCCGACTCCTCTTGATACCAAAACCAGACTAAGGCAGTTTTCAAATAAATCAGTCTCACCCATGAAAAGATTAAAATTATAAATAAAATCTGTTTCGGTCGCTGTGTAATACACCACTCCAATTTAGTGGCACTGGGAAATGACCACAAGGAGACAGAAATGGGAGAGTAACTACTTCTGAAAGATGAAATGCAATAGGTGACATTTGTGTGTTTGTGATTTTTCTGTCTGAGGACATTGCCATAATTCCAAGGAACTTGACTGATAGCCACTGCCTACTGGCTTAAGGTGTAAAAGGATAGAGTTCCATGTTGTCAGGGAAGTCAGAGTAGTTAGGTGGGAAATCTGTGAAAGGAGAGAGCCCCAGAAGGTAGGAGTCCTCAAATCTGCATATAAGATGTGTCAAAATCTTTGGCTGATGACTAAACTAAATTATATGGAGAAAAATCCAGAGTTCCAGCGGGGGGGTGGGGGGGGAGGGTGCGGGGGGAGGAAAACAAAAAAGCAGCTAGAAATGGAAAGAGGCAGGAATTTCGGCTGTTGTCCATGACAGAGGAAAAAGATTGGAAATTAAGTCCTCTTAAATTAACTGCCTTCTGAAATAAAAATCACTCTGTAAAGCAATATAATTCATTCCAGTAATAAAACTACTAGAAAGGTGAATAAACAGAAAAGGATGCCCTATACTTAAGAAAATCAGTCAATAGATACCAACCGTAATCAGCAGTCAAAAGGTGTCACAATTAGCAGTCAAAAGGCTTAAATCAGCTGTTACATATATATCGAGACTTAAAGGGAAACGTAGGGTCACCTGGCAGGCTCAGTGGGTAGTGCGTGCAACTCTTGACCTCGGGGTTGCAAGTTTGAGCCCCAGGCTGGGTGTAGAGATTACTTAAAAATAAAATCTTGAGAAAAAAAAAAAAAAAAAAAGGAAAATGTATACACAATGAATGGGTAAGGAATTCCTACATAAGGAATCTAGCAGAGAAACAGAAACTAAAAAAAAAAAAAAAAAAAAGGACATACAGACTGGATAGGAAGAATTAAAGCTATCTTTAGTCACAAATGAAATGACTTGTACATTAAAAAATCCTACACACGTACAAATTGTAAAATGAGTTCAGCAAGGTTGCAGAATTCGAGATCAATAAAAAAAAAAATACCTATTTAATTTCCATTTACTAGTAATGAACATTCTAAAAAAGAAATTTAAAAATCGATTCTAGGGGCTCAGTCAGTTAAGTGTTGGCATCTTGGTTTTGGCCCAGGACATGACCTCCCAGTTTTGTGAGTTCAAGCCCCGAATCAGGCTCTGTGCTGACGGCTCAGAGCCTGGAGCCTGCTTCACATTCTGTGTCTCCCTCTCTCTCTGCCCCTCCCCTGCTCACACTGTCTCTGCCTCTCTCAAACTAAATAAACTTTAAATACATACATACATACCAATTCTATTTGGGGCACCCAGTTGGCTCAGTTGGTTAAGCATCGGATTCTTGGTTTTGTCTCAGGTCATGATCTAGCGTTTTTGTTAGTTCAAGCCCCCTGTCGGACTCTGTGCTAACAGCTCAGGGCCTGGAGCCTGCTTGGGATTCTCCGTCTTTCCCCCTCTCTCTGCCCCTCCCCTGCTCGCACTGTCTCTGTCTTTCTCAAACTAAATAAATAAACCATAAATAAATAAATAAACAAATAAATAGATAGATAGATAGATAGATAAATACAAATCAATTCTATTTGGGGTGCCCAGGTGGCTCAGTTGGTTAAACATTGGGTTCTTGATTTTGGCTTGGGTCATGATCTCACGGTAAGTGAGTTTGAGCCCCACGTTGGGCTCTGTGCTAACAGTGTGGAGCCTGCTTGGGATTCTCTGTCTCTCCCTCTCTCTGTGTCCCTCCCCCACTCGTGCTGTGTCTCTCAAAGTAAGTAAATCAACTGTAAAAAATTAAAAAACTTTAAAACCAATTCTATTTAACATAACATCAAAAGGAATAAAATACATAACTTAATGAAAGTACCAACTTGCATACTGAAAACTACAAAAATCATTGAAAGAAACTAGAGAAGATCTAAAAGGGAAAGTCATCCCCATGTTCACGGATTGGAAATTTTTAAATTGTTAGGATGGCAATTCTCCGCAGATTGATCCAGAGATTCAACACAATCTCTATCCAAACCCCAGATGCCTATTTTGCAGAAGGGGATACGCTGATCCTAAAATTCATATGGAAGTGCAAGGGATTCAGAAAAGTCAAAACAATTTTGAAAAAGAGCAAAGTTGGAGTACTCACACTTCCATATCTCAAAACCTACTACGAAGCTAGGGTACCGGCCAAAGGATAGACCTATCAATCAATGGAATCGAATCATAAGTCCAGAAACGGAGAAGCCTCTGGGCCTGACCCAGCCAAATAATAAATCAATAACGGTATTAATGTTGCATCTCAGGGGGGAGTGGGGAGATGAGTGCCACCTGTAAGTGTGTCAGGATTCAGAGGTAATGGTCCCTGGTCTGGTGTATACCAGTCTGGTTCTACAGATTCCTGGAGGATGGCAGTTTACCAGGGCAAGCTTAACCAAATAGTAGCCTCAGCTGTAGCCGTTGTACCCAGTCTGATACCTTTGCTAGATCAGATTAATACGGTCTCAGGTACACAGTACGTAGCCATTGACTGACAAATATGTCCTTTTCCATTCCAGTCCATTCTCCTCACTAGGAAAAAAATTGTATGCGTGAAGATGGATGCTAACTATTGTGACTTACTGTGGTGATTGTTTTGCAATACATACATATCAAATCATGATGTTGTACATCTGAAACTAATATAATTTTACATGGCAATTATATCTCGGTGTTTTAAAAGTTAAAAAAAACTTTTTAACGTTTGTTCATTATTGAAAGATAAGAGAGAGACAGAGCATGAGCAGGGGAGGGGCAGAGAGAGAGGGAGACACAGAATGGGAAGCAGGCTCCAGGCTCCGAGCTGTCAACACAGAGCCCGACGTGGGGCTCGAACTCACAAACCGTGAGATCATGAGCTGAGTTGAAGTCGGACGCCCAACCGACTGAACCATCCAGGCGCCCCTTGGTGTTTTAAAAGTTTTTAGAAAGGGGAATCAGAAGGAGTTCACATTCATGTAGAAGGGATAAGAATATACATGTATAGTTTTATCCCAGGGTTATGTTACATGATGGAACAAGATGTAATTAGTACACTGAAGGTCTTGGTAAACTGCAGGAGATCCCGAGGATGGGAAATTAAACTATGAAGAGTCAGAGGTCTAGCAATCAGGGGCACGCTGACGTATCTCCTGACATAGAAACAAATTACTGAGGCACCTGGCTGGCTCAGTCAATAGAGCACGCACTTCTTGATCTCGGGGGCATGAGTTCAAGTCCCATGTTGGGCGTAGCTTACTTAACAACAACAGCAGCAGCAGCAGCACCAAATGAATGGATCTTACGTGCCCTTTCTCAAAGAAGGAAACACGGCCCTGGCTAGGCCTCTTCAGGTGGTGGAGACATGCATGCCATCCCTGGTAATACTGCTGTGCACAATACATCAGGTGACAGCTTTAAGTATATAGCTTTGGAGCTGATGATACGGCAGACCAATGGAGGTGAAGGCGACAGTCGTGGAAAAAGAAATGGTGCGTAGTTGATGGCGAGATCCAGTGGAAACTCTGGAGCAAGAACACGCCAGTTGTAGCGGAGTGTGCTACTGGGCCATGGTAAGAGACGGAAAACTTGCCCAGGGGACACCAGGTGACCACGCGTCTGGAACTGTCCATCACTGACTGGATTCTGTCAGACACAGCAAGTCATAAAGTCAGATGGGCCCAGCACCAATCCATCATAAGAAGGAAATGTCACACGTGACATCAAGCCTAAGCAGGATCAGAGGACACAAGCAATCTGCAGGAGCAGGCGCCCCAGAAACCCACGTTTCACACTACAGTTGCACCTACCTATGGCTGTAATGGAGCCTAGGGGAAGAGTACAAATTTGATCTATGGGTGGGTGATGGCCATTCTGTTGCAAGGGAAATGTATCTAATGGGCAGATTTTAAAATGATCACCCATTCTGTGTACTATGTGAGAATATAAATGGACTCATGGGCAGTGGCAAATGGCCTGGCCAGTTGGTCAGTGTCTCGAAAGGAAAAAGACTGGAAGACTGGATACAATAAGGTCTGGGGTACAGGTCTCTGCATCACATGTCAACGCCCAGTAAAAAGCATCCACCGTGGGCAAGACACTGAACGTCCAAATAAACACGTGACCTGGCCGGTTGATGTCAGCCAGCCACTGAGCATGTCAGAATCGGCACAATGGGCACATGTATGGAGTAGCCACAGTGGCAGAGGTAGAGACTATATTGGGGCCCAGTGGTATGGACTCCCACTTACCAAGGCCTATTTAGCTACTGCTGTCTCTGAATCTTCAACTAAACATTGACACGAACCAATACTGAAATAATAGGACACTATTTCTTCAGGAGTTGATAACACTAGGCTTCTTCCATCCTAGAAGGGCCAGGGATTTGTTCGCAAGTGAACACATTTTTCTGAGGGGGGGTTAAGATATGACTCATAGCACCACTCGGTGTCACTACCAAGGGGCTTACAAAGGCTCATGACGCAGGCTGCTGTGACCGACATAAAGAAGGTTCCTCCAATAAGCTGAACTTCAGTTCCAAGCTGACTTGCTGCAACTGGTTAGTAATAATCTTGAAGGTAAATAGTTTGCTTATACAATCCAACTACACAACAATAACCAATTCTTAGCCGTTATAAGCTTTTACTAGTGGCACCAGCTAGGAGGCCATCACAATACATAATGCAAGAAGTGATGACAGCGTGGACTAAGGTGATGGGGTGCAGAGAAGGGGACGAAGTCACAAGGAAATTATTTCTCTTGCACCCAGGTGTATTAGATAGGACTCTACAAAGAACAGCAACCAGAGTAAACTAGCTTAAATAGAAAAGTGCTATTCATTTCAAGGACAAAGGATGGCTTGTGGAACCTAAGGGCTGGAGCAGGCAGCTGTATCTCAGGCAAGTTCTAGAACTGGGGCCTAGAAAGCCACTGGTTCGCTCTCTTAGCTCTGCATTGTTCACAGATGGAAGAGGCTCATTACAGAGCTGTCAAGCGTTAGGTCCATTTACCTAGAGAAAGATTAATTTTTGGCCAAAGACAAGTTCCACAGGGGAGACTCTGATGGCCAGCTTGGGTCAGGTGCCCATTATTGGTAAGATAGATTTGACTGTGAGAAGTTTCCATAAAAAGTAAGAGGGATAGTTGTCCACCACTCTCAGGGCTCATAGACTAGTTCTAGATGTTCAGTTCAAGCACAGTTAACATGAGGCAGCAAACAGTTTCAGGGCTGATTTATCTGAAATAGTGTGGTTGTAGGAACTACAACCCCCTGCAGGGGGTTAGGTTTTCCTGTGTGTTTAGCCTTGAGTATTGAAAAAGGACAAAACACAAAAGAAGACAGAAACAAGCCTATTGCTTAGACCATAAAGCCTACATCTACTAGCTTTTGTAATTTCTGCCTTTTGAGAGGTGGATTGTTCCAAACACTGTTTCATGGCTCTCAGGTCCTCTACTCCAGCTCCATCCTTTTGCTAACCAATGAAGCTTCTCAAGGTGTGTGTCCCCTTAATGGTTTTTAACTAAATTTCCATAGTTACACCGCAGCATTTTCCATATTAATATCCAACATTTATTTACTGTTTCCTGTGTGCCCGGAGTGGCTCTAATTTTACATGTATTAAACTCATTTAATCTACAAAACTTTACGGGACAGGTAGTATTACTTAAACCCATCTCCTTATAATATAATGTCTCTCCCTCTTAATAGAAAACAGTGCACCAGAAGAGCCGAAGACGTGCCACCACTGGCTTGACCAGTTTATGTAAAAATTTTTAACATTTTATGGGGCGCCTGGGTGGCTCAGTCGGTTGAGCGAGCGACTTCAGCTCAGGTCACGATCTCATGGTCTGTGAGTTTGAGCCCCGAGTCAGGCTCTGTGCTGACAGCTCGTGGCCTAGAGCCTGCTTTGGATTCTGTATCTCCCTCTCTGCCCCTCCCCTGCTCATGCCCTGTCTATCTCTGTCTCAAAAATAAATAAAAACACTAAAAAAAAAAAAAAAAAAAAAAAAAAAAATTAAACTGCCACCCAACGTTCAAAAAAAATTTTAACATTTTCTTTTTTGAGAGAGAGAGAGACAGAGTGTAAGCCGGGGAGGGGCAGAGAGAGGAGACACAGAATGTGAAGCAGGCTCCAGGCTCTGAGCTGTCAGCACAGAGCCTGATGTGGGGCTCGAACTCACAAACTGTGAGATCATGAACCTGAGCTGAAGTGGGACGCTTAACTGACGGAGGCACCCAGGTGCCCCTGACCAGTCTATTTTGGACAATTGCTTTTGGCTCTTGAGTGTTAGGTTATTTTATTTCACTTTACTTCCTAACTTCTAAAGTCAAAGACCTGTCCATCTGGTTTATAAATTCTTACTACTCAGTACCGTGTGTGGTGTAACCAAGCCTTCTTTTTTTCTTCATCTGCAGTTATTTCTCAAAGTTCAGAGCAGTGGTAGGTACAGCAGGTGGCACTTCCATGAGAAACAAGTGTGGTGGAAATACTTGTGAGCAGCACGTTGCACAACATAGTATCTAAGCTTAAGATGCTTTACAAGTGGAAGAGGAGCTGAAGTGGATCAGTCCATCCATGCACAGTTTGAAGGTTTGTGTACAGCTTAGTTTGTTTTTATGGTAACATTTTTTCAGTCCATCCACCCCCTTTTGCCAATCAGCATTTGTTAGGCATTCTGAGTTCAAAGAAGAAACAGCCAACACAAAAAGGACAGTAAACTTACAGCCAGCTTTCTAGACTTTAATATTCTGGATTCAAGAATGACGGGCGCTGGGTGTTGTTAATCAGGAAAGGCTGATGTCTGAGAACCTCTTCGTGGTTTCTTACTTTTACAGGACACTTTGGTTTTCTATGGTAGATGACCTTTTGATTCTTTGAACAATTCTGGAACAAGGCTTGAATATTATATTTTCCCCAATTTTGATAACAGGAAGATAAGCTTAGAGAGATTTGGGTAATTTGCCTAATCAAAAGTCTAAAATAAGGGCAGACACCTGTTTTTAAGTTATAATGGGTAGTCAACAATGTTTGCTGAACGAAAGGCATTAGCGAAACGTTAGTGAACTCTTTTAAGTGTCTGGCAGAGTAACTCTCGAGTTTTAAATCACATTATCTAGTCTTGAAGGTCAAAACCAGGACGGGCTCTATGCACTAAATCAGTTTCCTACGTCGTGGAGATCTCAAACTAGTAAAACTCCAGAACATCCCAGGACTTTTGTCAAGCACACACTAAAAGATGTATCATTTGTTGTCTGTTATCACAATAAAGCCATAAAGTAGTATTTTGCAAGGAAACGGATAAAGAGACAAATCAGAACAATGCATAATCCCTTCTCCAGAAAAGTAGACACATTTGAGAATATTTTTAAGTTTTTGTAATGCATTAAAACGACGGCGTAACATTTTACAACGCTCCCTTCTAACAGCTGGGGTAAATCCGTTTCAGGTGCCACGCGAAGTGGCGCTCAAAACACCCTGCCGGCATCGTGGGTGCGTGTGTGTGCGTGTGCAACCAGTCTTTGGAGAAAATCCTTTCGTATGGGATAAAGGATGCAGCTCAACGCAATTGGGGTTAAAAAGAGTCCGGGGAGGGGCGCCTGGGTGGCTCAGTCCATCAAGCGTCCGACTTCAGCTCAGGTCACGATCTCGCGGTTCGCGAGTTCGAGCCCCGCGTCAGGCTCTGGGCTGATGGCTCAGAGCCTGGAGCCTGCTTCCGATTCTGTGTCTCCCTCTCTCTGCCCCTCCCCCGTTCATGCTCTGTCTCTGTCTCAAAAAATAGACGTTAAAAAAGAAAAAAGAAAGAAAAAGAGTCCGGGTAAACTACGAGAAGATGAGGAGGGCAAACCTCCACGCGTCAAATCACTTCTCTCTACAAGACCCGGACAGGTGAGGTGTGGATCAAGGCCAAGGACGACCGTTCGGGACCCGATCACCCAACCCAGACCAAGCAGCAGCTGAGCTCAGAACGACGCTTCGAATCGATGAGAGCGGCCCCGTACCGAGCGGCCTTCCGACACCAGCAAGCTGTCGCGGGTCTCCGAAAACAGAGGTGAGGGAGGAGTGAAGGCAGACTTCCTGAAGCGAAAAACGACTCCGGGAAACCTGTGGCAACTATCGCCGGAGTAGCACCTTCCGGAAGTGCGCCAGGTTTTCGGAAGAAACCCGGCACAAGATGGCGGCGCGTCACGTGAGCAACGCGGTGACGTAGGACGGCGACCCGCGCGGAGGGACCGCCTTAACTTCACCCCCCACGCTCAACTACTCAATTTTGCCCCCCTCTCCTACCCCGCCCCCGGCCTGGTGTAGATCATGCCGCCAGTGGCGGCCCTGACTGCCGAGGAAACGGTAGCCTAGGACAGTTGGCTGTTAAGTGACACAGATTCTCCCCGCTCCGCCTAATCCCTGGGAGAGGCACATACCCCGCCGCGTGAGGGCGTGGAGAAGTGGGTAGAGAATTTCGGATCCACCTGGGAGGGGGGAGTGGAAGTTCCCGCCCCGGACAGCGGCGAGGCGGCAGCCACAGGTAAGCAGGGGGCGGGGGTGCGACGCGTTCCCGTGTCCCTGGGCAGCGGCAGGGCGCGGGGACTAGGCGTCGGAGGGGACGCCGCGTCGGGTCTCGCGCCGGGTGGGGGTCGCGCGCGGCGGCCGCGGTGGGGGAGGGGCGCGGAGGGCGCGCGGCGGAAGGGGGAGGGGCTGCCCGCTGTCCCCGCGCCGAGCGCGCTTCCGGTTCTCCTGCTCGCCCGGCTGTTTCCCCTTCAGTCGTCAGTCTCCCTTTGGCCCCCACCCCTCAGCCAAAATAAAACCGGAGACCTCCCGCCGGGGGTGGCTTTCGCGTCTGAAGCGGCCCCTCTGCGGCCCTAGGCGAGCGCCCTCCGTCGCAGGTCTAGGAATGGGGCGCGGAGGGCAGCGTGGCCTTGGCCTCCGAGCGTTTTCCGCCCAGCTGCCCGGGACCGGTTTAGGTCCGCCAGGGATCCCCCAGAGCGCTCCGGGCGCCCTCGGCGTGCCAGGCCCAGCCGCTGGCGGTGGAGGGTTCCAGAAACCGCCCTTGCCTTCGGGGAGCTTACAGTTGAGTGGGGTACAGTAATGACACAGACGGACGAAACGGTAGCGGAAAGGTGGAGCTGATGAGCGAGAAGGAGGGTGTGGGGTGATAGAAGCTCCTCTTTTTATCTTTAGGCAGGATCAAAGCGAGGAAACGGTCCTTTTGATTTTCTCCTTTCTCGCAAAAAACAAAAGCATGAGATCTCCCGGCGTCAGCTACACGGTGGAGCGTGCAGCGTAATCTGCTCTAAAATTATATTGTCAGTGTTAAATGATGGTTATTTGGTTAGCTTTTGAGGAGCAGTGGGCTAGTACCGGTTCCCTCAGCTATCAGAGCATTCCTTCATGAAACCTGTCCTTCAGGGAGAAGTGGCCTAAAGCCAAGAAGCAATTACCATGAATGTATGCGGAAATTTTTTTCAGTGGTTCCAGACCCGGAAAAGAATCTCTCAGGCTTTTCTGCTCCCTTAGGACACGTCTTACTAACAAAGTAAATCGAGGTAAAGTCTGGATGCTCACAGACAAGAGTTCAAAGCCACGGACATGAGATGCTGGGTGTAGTTCTGGGGGAAGGCTGCGAAACACACACTGAATGGTGTTTTCGCTTTTCTTCTTTTTTCCCTGAAAGTGAAAATCCTCTTTCTTCGGATTTCTTTTGGTTAGCGAAATCCGGTATTAGTGTGGGTTTTTTGTAAAAGTGAAGTGATGGAACACACATTTTCAGTAAGCAGGGGGATAGCTGTACTACTCCTTGAGAATACCCTTCTGAGGCTTTTTCAGCATAGTTTTGGCAAGCATCTTTGTCAGACTGACCTGGGCTGTGATAAGAGTCTGTATGTTAGGTTTAGGTTGCAAAATGCATTTTGTCTTGAGAATTTCATTACCGGCAGAAATAAGCAGGTTCATTAAAATGCTCCTTTTCCGATGGAGTTTATAATGTGCAGTTACCTCGGTGTCCCAGCTGGAATCAGTACTGTTGTCCTAACGCTGAATGTGTTTGTTCTATGATTTGTAGTTAATCCTTTGAGGTTCTGTTTGGTCTGTGATGTATACAGATGTATACATCTGTACAGTACTGTTATGTCACCAGTAGGTGGTAGTCCCGTCTAAACATGCTTTTTCTTCACATATCATCCTACTGAATTATAATGAATTAACAGTAGGATGTTTTCTTGTGTCTGAGTTGTCCTGAGTCTAAAGCTGAGTTGAAGTAATTGTCTGAATATGTATTTTTTTTAATGTTTATTCATTTTTGAGAGAGAGAGCGAGCGAGCAGGGGAGGAGCAGAGACAGGGAGGGAGACAGAGGATCCCAAGCTGGCTCCATGCTGTCAGTGCAGAGCCGAAATCAGGAGTCCGATGCTTAGCCTACTGAGCCACCCAGGCATCCCTAAATATATTTCTTTAACCATTATTTTCATCTATAGCTAGATAAACCCCAACTAAAGACATTGATTTATTCACCTTTAATAAATATGCAAGGTATTAGTGCTGTGTTGGGACAGGATATGGTCCTTAGCTCCCTAGAGCTTGCATTCTGGTGCTGTTCAGAAAACAGGCCGTTACAGTACTGGGATAAGTGCCATGAGCAGAGGGGGTAACATGTTCTATGGGGAGGCAGGCAGAGCTTCTAGACTTGTCTGAGGGAGTAATGAAAGTTTGCTTGGAAGAATAAATAACTCAAAGGAGTAGGCCACATGAAGAGAAGAAAAGGAGTGTCTTCTGGCAGAGGGAATGGCATGTGTGAAAGCCTGAAGGTGAGAGAAAGCAAGGCAGACACATTTGAAGATCTGAAAGAAATGCAGTATGACTAATAGGAACAGTTTTGAGGGGAGATCATGAATTCACTTGTGGAGATGTCGAGCAAGAGCCTTTTTGCCCTCAAGCTTATCATAGTTCAATATTCTCTATAGGTGTGGAAGCTGAGACCCTCTTCATTCATCAAATGAGATTACTAACTGTATTTGTTGATGTTTATTGTTTACTGCATACATGAGGGTCTCTGCTGGGTAGAGCACGCATTCACAGAATACAGGCCCTGTCCTTAGGCACCTTAAGACTGGGGGAATCAGACATGCCAATAAACAGAATTCCCAGTGTTAAGTAACCTCGTTAGAAATAACCGCAGGGCACAGTGAAGTAGGAAGAAAGGACCTGGAGCAGTTGGGAACATAATGTTTGAGATGAAACTTGAAAAGAGTAGGTGTTTGCCAGATGGACAGATTGACAATGTGACAGGAAGATGGGCGGTGTGGAATAAAAAACAAAACAAAAAAACCTCCATGGGTTTTGGATTAAATAGTTATGGTTTCAGGTCTTGTATTCACATCTTACCATGACATCCATAGTAAATGATAGTTTCCTTGAGCCTCAATTTACTTATCTCTCAAATAGGGCATTCAGGAAATGATACTTTAAAAAGCTGTTAGTTTAGTGCCTACTGTATAATATTCCTTTCTTTGCAGATTTTCTTAAAAGTACCCTGCTTTTTACTTACATTTTTTTTTAAACGTTTATTATTGAGAGAGAGAGACAGAGCATGAGCGTGGGAGGGCCAGAGAGAAGGGGAGACACGGAATCCAAAGCAGGCTCCGGGCTCCGAGCTGTCAGCACAGAGCCCGACGAGGGCTCGAACTCACAAACTGCGAGATCATGACCTGAGCCGAAGTCGGGCGCTTAACCGACTGAGCCACCCAAGCGCCCCTCTTACGTTCTTTATACGTCAGCAAGATCACAGCCTGCTGCCTTTTCAGTTCCCCAAATTCATTCCCATTGATGGCACTTTTGAAACTGTGTTTCACTGCCCCCCTGTGATTCTGCCCTACTTAACCCTTGTCTAATGTTAAGCGTCCATCTGCTGCTGGGGGCTACTTTCATGGAAAATGCCTTTGTACACATACAGTTTATTCTGTGTTGAGGAACCAGTTTTTAACGGATGGTTAATCTTAACCTTAATTTTAGGAATAATAGTTCAAAAGTGAGTAAAGATTATACTCTTAATATTAAACATATATAGTATGTATTGTTTACAATGAGAGCAACTATAAAGCTGTTTTCATTTTGGAAAAAAAGAGTTGATTCCTCTTTTTTTTTTTTTATTAAAAATAAAGGTTTTTTTTTTTAATGTTTATTTTTGAGGGAGAGAGAGACAGAGCATGAGTGGGGGAGGAGCACAGAGAGAGACACAGAATCCGAAGCAGGCTCCAGGCTCTGGGCTGTCAGCACAAAGCCCGATGCGGGGCTCGAATTCACAAGCTGTGAGATCATGCATGACCTGAGCCGAAGTCAGACACCCAAGCGACTGAGCCACCGAGGCGCCCCTCCTCTTTATTTTTATTTAATTTTTTTAACATTTATTATTGAGAGAGAGAGACAGAGCATGAGCAGGGGAGGGGTAGAGATTGGGGGAGACACAGAATCCGAAGCAGGCTCCAGGCTCCGAGCTGTCAGCGAGAGCCCGATGCGGGGCTCGAACTCACAAACCGTGAGATCATGACCTGAGCCAAGCCACCCAGGCGCCCCATTTTTTTTAAAGTTTATTTTGAGAGAGACAGAGACCTTGTGAGTGGGGGGAGGGGCAGAGAGTGAGGGTGAGAGAATCTCAAACAGGCTCCTCACTGCCAGTGCCCAGCCCACCTGGGACTTGAACTCAGGAGACCATGAGATCATGACCAGAGCCAAAACCAAGAGTTGGATGCTCAACTGACTGAGCCACCCAGGTGCCCTTAGTTGATTACTCTTTAAAAAATTATAGAAAATAGGCTATCTTATTTTCCATAGGAAATGTGGTTGTAATAATTGTCCAAAATCTTATTTGCTGACTGTAGTGGTTTTTAGTAGGAAATGTGTGTTTTGTTGATTGTGTTAGTTTCCATTAGAGAGAGGGTTTCTTAATGATACTGTTATGGAGGAAAAATCAGTGAGTCACAGTGAAACAGAAAAGTATCATTTCCAGTAATTTAAGGTTTTTAAACATCTTTTATAGTTTCTTTCAGTGCTTTAGCACTATACATTTTTTTTCTGCATTCTAACTTACGTCTTCTGAAATGGAGTGTTAAAAAAGGCATTTTAGGGCTGCCTGGCTGGCTCAGTCAGTAGAGCATACCACTTTTGATCTTGGGATGTAAATTTGAGCCACATGTTGGGTGTAGAGATGACTCAAAAATAAAATGCTTAAAAAAATAGAGGCAGTATGTAGAAAATAGATCATTCCATTTTTGATGCTGTCTGTATATTTAGTCCACGGAGATACACTTGTATCAGTGGAGATTAAAAACCACTATGCTCTTCCTAAAGAAGGGACTGTATGTGACCTTAAAAGCAGTTGAAGAAACAACATAGGAAGGAATAGATGAATTTGCCAAAGTTAAAAGTTTTAAGGTAATCGTAGTTAACTCACATTGGAAAAATATTTATATCCACGTGATAGAATGAAATTTATATTAAGAAATATAGGTTAAAAAGAAAAACTAAAATCTGGTAGATGGATGGACAGATAATATGAACAGATATCTCACACAACTAATAGAGAATTAAAAGAAATGTAAAACAATATATTGTTTTTCACCTATCTGCTTTTTCACGTGGTTCTGATAGAGTGTAATTCCTTCAGAAAACTTTAAATATTCAAACTCTTTGATCAGGCAATTCTCTTTTTTGGAATGTATCCTATAGAAATAATTTTAATTGTGGAAAAGCTTTATGTACCAAAGATATCAATCACAATATTGTCTTGTTTGGTAAAAAATTATGAATCATATATCTATTCACTGGATGGAATATTGTGTAGCCTTTAATATGTTTCAGTTTTCTTTTCAATTTTTATTAATATTTTTATTTTTTAGAGAAAGGGGCACAGAGTGCAAACAAGGGAGGGGCTGAGAGAGAGCCAGACACAAAATCTGAAGCAGGCTCCAGGCTCTGAGCTGTCAGCACAGAGCCCGATGCAGGGCTTGAACCCACGAATGGTGAGATCATGACCTGAGCCAAAGTCAGGTGCCCAACTGACTGAACCAGCCAGGCGCCCCTAAATATGTTCCAGTTTAAAATCTAGAGGGGCGCCTGGGTGGCTCAGTTGGTTACGCGGCCGACTTCGGCTCAGGTCATGATCTCGCGGTCCGTGAGTTCGAGCCCCGCGTCGGGCTCTGTGTGGACAGTTCAGAGCCTGGAGCCTGTTTTAGATTCTGTGTCTCCCTCTCTCTGAACTTCCCCCGTTCATGCTCTGTCTCTCTCTGTCTCAAAAATAAATAAACGTTAAAAAAAAATTTTTTTTTTAAATAAAAAGTTTAAAATCTAGAAAATACTAGTGATAAGTGGGAACAAGATACAAAATTATACGTAGGGGAAGTTTACAACTTTTGTTTTCATTTACTTAGAGACAGCACAGTGGGGAAGTGGCAGAGAGAGAGAGGGTGAGAGAGAATCCCAAGTGGGCTCCGCACTGTCAGCACAGGGCCGGACGCGGCACTCAAACTCCTGAACCTGAGCTGAAACCGAGAGTTGGACGCTTAACCAACTGAGCCACCCAGGCGCCCCAGCAGTCTTTTTCTAAGTGGTTCTTTTCCCATTTGACATATCCCATCTCTCATAACCCATTCATTCTTGTTCTTACCAAGCCTGCATATCCTGTAGTCGATTATCTAGATCTTTAGAACCTACTTAGGTATGGTGTTACTTGTTTAGTTCAGCTTTTACTCAGTGAATTCTCTGTAAAGAAGTATATGTGCAATGAGAAAACTGTTCCCTAGACTGGAGAAGGATGCTTGTGTCCATGGACAGGAAGACTATCATACTTCTTTTTTTTTTTTTTTTTTTTTTTAACTTTAAAGAAGGTTTATTTAATTTTTGAGAGAGAGACAGAGTGTGAGCAGGCAGAGAGAGGAAGACACAGGATCCAAAGCAGGCTCCAGGCTCTGAGCTGCCAGCACAGAGCCTGATTCAGGGCTCAAACCCATGAACCATGAGATCATGACTTGAGCCGAAGTCAGACACTTGACTGAGTCACCCAGGCACCCCAGAAGACTATCATACTTCTTGAGTGGGATAACATTTGAAAATGTAGTCACAATGATTTACATGTATATGTGCCATTTATTAAATTTTAACATGTTCATGTGGGTCAAAATTTTAAAAATGAAAAAGAGTATGCAGGGTAAAGTCTTTACTATCACTGTTCCATAGCTACCAATTCTCTTCTATGGAGACATCCATGTTGCCAGTTTTTATACAACTATGCAGTATGTTATACATATTCTATAGCACTTTTTATTTGCCATTTCTTGAGATCTTATAGTTAGATTTCTACACAGAACAGAGCGTCAGAACATATTGAGTCTGGATAAATTGAGCTCAGCCCACAGCATAGAAAAGCTTTGTCTGTTTCTCTGAAAAAGTACATGTTTAGAAAAGAAATGTCTTGGGGCGCCTGGGTGGCGCAGTCGGTTGGGCGTCCGACTTCAGCCAGGTCACGATCTCGCGGTCCGTGAGTTCGAGCCCCGCGTCAGGCTCTGGGCTGATGGCTTGGAGCCTGGAGCCTGTTTCCGATTCTGTGTCTCCCTCTCTCTCTGCCCCTCCCCCGTTCATGCTCTGTCTCTCTCTGTCCCAAAAATAAATAAAAAACGTTGAAAAAAAAATTAAAAAAAAAAAAAAAAGAAAAAAGAAAAGAAATGTCTTAGGATTTCTTGAAAATGAAGTTAGGAAGCATCTTTTAACTAACTTTTTTCCTCTTATAGTTGATTATGGAAGATTCCCACAAGAGTAACACTTCAGAGACAGCACCGCAACCTGGTTCTGCAGTTCAGGGAGCTCATATTTCTCATATTGCTCAACAGGTAAGGCCTTTCCCAACCAAAATACTGAGCTAATTAGGAATATTTCATAAAAAGAACCAAGCAGAAAGAAGTGTAAAACGTTGAAATGTATGGAAGGAAGGTAGATTTGATTTAAAAATCCTGTCAAGATCACTCAGTTTTATTTTCTTTCATGTGAAGTATATTTAGTGTTGTTTTAATATGTATATACTTCTCAAAACTTGAAGAAGTAGATTTCATTTTACATGGGGCATGATTGTTTAGATTTTTTTCAGACTGATTTTGTTGCTATGTGAGAAAAATGAAAAATTAACTGGCTCTTTGAGCTAACTTGAAACAGACGAATAGTTTTAAGAGGCAAACCATCTTTAATTCAATAGATTCATTATGGATAGATAGAAAATATTTCTGCTTAACTGGAAAATAGGCATGTATACGTAAGAGAACTTCAGTTGATAGGCATGCATATTATAGAATTGACATTTTACAAATTTCAAATTGTCTGATCCATGCATCTGATCCATTTCAAGGAAACAACTATTTGTTGTCAGCGATAAGATTTGGATTTTCAAGCAAAAATTAGAATTTTGGAAAACTTGTATTCACAATTGTGAGCTTGACAGTTTTCCAGTAGTTATAGACTTTTTAGTTGCAAACTTGTGTACAAAATCATGCATGAGTATAAGATTTGGTCAAAGTACAAGGTAGACTAATGGATTTTAATGTTAACAGAATATGCAGTGCAACGTTCAGAGTGTACATTGCAAACAACCTGTTGAGTTTTAATGTGGTGTCAAAGAATATCCACAATTATCTGAAAAGACTATTAAAACAGACTTCCTTTTTCCAACTACATGTATGTGTGAGGCCAGACTTTGTTCATATATCTCATCCAGAACAACATATGGCAACATATTTAAGGTAGAAGCAGCTAAGAGAGTTCAGCCGTTTTCTATTAACTCAAACATTAAGGTAATTTGCAGAAATATAAAACAATACCATTCTCTCACTAATTTAGGGGGGTGGAGTTTAGTTATAGAAATGAAAACATATTAACGTGTAATAGATTTATATTATTTTAAAATAAACTGGTAAATATTTTTAAATTTTTTGATTTTTTTTGCTGTTGTTTACTTATTTATTTCGAGAGACAGCAAGGGAGGGACAGAGAGGGGGAGAGAGAGTCCCAAGCAGACTCTGTGCTGTCAGCATGGAGCCCAACATGGGCTCGATCTCATGAACCGTGAGATCATGACCTGAGCCAAAATCAAGAGTTGAATGCTTAACCGACTGAGTCTTGTAGGTGTCCCTTGTTTTAATTTAAGTGTAAGTGTTAGTAGATTAAAAGCCCATAAAATAAGAATTTTGTGGGGTCCTCAGTTTTTAAGAGTGTTAAAGGGTCTTTAGACCAAAGCCTTTGAGAGCCAGGGCCCTAAAGGGTTATTAATCCTTCCAGCTTGATGTATCCTTCTATATTATTTGGCTGCATCTGTGTGGAATAATTATATCTACTCCAGATGGTGCTGGAAAAACAGTTATGGAGTCTTTCAGTTATCTTTCTGTTAATAGCGCCCTCCACAGAGATGTTTAAATTCACTTGGCTTACGTGTGTATTTCAGTTATTTTGGGGAGATGTGAATGTTTTTCAAGTTTCCTTAGAAGCATATTTATAGTGTTGTGGAATAAGTACATTTCCAAGTGATTAAGTAATTTTGTAGTGATTTTGAAAAATAACGTGACTGTATGTTCAAATTCTTGTGGCTTGACTACTTGATTAGACTCTAAATATTGTAAGGAAACAGTATCTAATACAGTAGTATCGCAGTGAACAGAAGTCTCTGCTCTTATGGAAATTACATTCTAATTTTGAGGAGACAGGTAATAAAACAGATATCAGTTCATAGTATGTATTGTGGAGACTGATAAAACAGGGTAGGAGGGATAGGGAGCTGGTGGGGACAAGCGGATTTGCCTTTTTATATAAAGTGGTCAGAGAAGAGCAGTAGAAATAACTCTTCAGTTACATGGACTAACAGTTGTAAAATGCTGAGACTGATATGTACTTGGCACGGTTAAGGAACATCACGGAGGCTGGTGTGGTGGCAGATGAACGAGGGGAGAATGACACAAGATGAGGCAGAGAGGTTTGGAGTGGGAAGGGGAGTGTCAGATAAGGTAGGCCTTGTATGCCACTGGAAGTCTTTTGGCTTTTAATCTGGGTAGGATGAGGACCCTTTGGAGTGTTTTGAGTAAAAACGTTATCTAACTGATATTTTAGTAGGACCATTTTGGCTGCTCTGTCGAGTGGAAGCAGGAAAACCGCTTAGGAGGCTGTTGTAATAATGCACATGAGAGGTGACAGTGACTTGAACCAAAGTGGTAGCAGTGGTGGTAGTGAGATAAAGTTAGATTGTGGATATAATTTGCTTGTGAAACCAACAGTGTTTACTTTTGGATTATGTGTGGATTTTGGAGAAAAAAAAAAGAAATTGAGACAGACCCTGTAGTTTTGGGCTTGAATAACTGGAGGAATGGAGTTGCCACTTAATTAAGATGGACAACACTAGAGCATGTTTTTTTCTTTTGGAGGTAATATTGGCAATCAGGAATTTGGCTTTTAGGCATGTGAAGTTGGTGATACTATCTATATTAGTTTTCTGTGCTGCAAAACAAATTACCACAAGTTTAATGGCTCACAAGAACACAGCATTTATTATCTCACAGTTTCTGTGAGGTCAGAAACTTCTTAGCTACATACTCTGGTATTGGCTGGGGCTGGGTTCTTACCTGTGGGTTAGACTGGAGAGGAATCACTTCCAAGTTCACTCGGGTTGTTGGCAGAATTCATTTTGTTGCAGCTGTAGGACTGAGAGCTTCAGTTTTTTGTTGGCTGGAAGCCACGCTCAGATCTTAGAGGTCATCTGCAATTTGCTGCCAGGTGGCCCTCCCCATGCGGTTCACAGCATGGCAGCCTGCTTCCCTTACCTGTGTCAGAAGGGTGAGAATGAGTCGGCTAGCAAGACAGAGTCTTTTATGATACCATATAATATAATCAATGGAACGATGTTCCATTCCTTTGCCATAAAATGTAATGTAATCACGGGAATGATACCCCATTGCCTTATTCTGTTGATTAGAAGCAAGTTGCAGGTCCCTCCCACACTCAAGGGGAAAGGATTATTCAAAGGCATGAATACTAAGAGGTGGGGATCATGGGGGTTACCTTAGAGTTTGTGTAGATTTGTCCAGTAGGCAGTTGGATATATATGGTCCAGAGTCTAGGGAAGAAGTCCAGACTAGAAATGTAAATTTAGGAGTTGTGGGTATATAGATTGTATTTAAATTCACAAAGTGATTTCTGGCTTCCACTTAGGATACAGAAAGCTGAAAAGAGTATTGCTCCCATCTTAAAATAAGAATGAGCTGTAATGTACAAAGTCATAATCTCTCTTGATCCATCAGAGGTGGGGTGTAGGCCTGGCTAATCTGTAACGGAGCACAGGAAGAAGACAGGGCTGTCATACAAGGGGAAAGGAGAATTCAGCTAAGTTTTTAATGAATTGCTAAAGCCTAAATGTGGGCTGCATAAGAGTATAGAATCTTTGAGAGCTGCAGATACATGGTAGGTAACCCCCAGCTGTTGGTGTTTCTCCAAGGTCCTCCCAACGGTTTCTCTTGAGAAAAATTGGGGAAAGCAAAGGAGGCCACAGAAAGGCTCATTAGGTGGTACGGGCCTGCCTGGACCCTTTTCTCGCTGTGGAAAACAGCTTTAAGCCACTGGGGGAAGGGGATAAACTCCATTTTCCATTGTGGCTAGGAGGAATGAAAGGAAAAAAAAACCAACCCATAAACCTTGAGAGAAGGGGAGGAAACTGTTCTGGGTTTAAGACCTTTAGTTTTCCTACTACTGGGAGAAAGCCCAACCCCCATGACCCAGAGATACAGGGCTTGCCTGAGACCGAGCCAGGATAATGGAGAACTTCCCTGTTCCCTGCTAGCAAGTAAAAGCAACAGCAGTTGCCCAGGGGAGGGGCAAGACTGTGGAGAGAGTCTCTGGGGAAGGTGCCCAGAGAAAACCTAAAGCTGAGGGTGGAGCAAGAACATTGAGAAAACACTCTGGGCAAACCAGCTCCCACCCTAAGCAGAAGGTGGCACTAGAGGAATTTGAAGCAGATAGTGCACTTAAGGTAATCCTAACAACAAAACCCAAGCCCAGCCCAATTCCTGAATAGATGACTCAACCCTTCCCCTCAGTCCCCCAACTAACAGGTTGGAGAAGAAGAGCCATACCCATTTTTTAAATGTTTGTTTATTTTTGAGGGAGCGAGTGAGCAAGGGAGGGGGGCAGAGAGAGAGGGAGACAGAGGGTCTGCACTGAGAGCACAGAGCCCAGTGTGGGGCTCCATCTCAAGAACTGGGAGATCATAACCTGAGCCAAAGTTGGTTGTTTAACCGACAGAGCCACCCGGGCGCACTTAGCCATACCCATTTTTATACTGTTTCCTCAGTCTGTGTTGTTTTATACATGATGTCCATCATTCAGACAAAAATTATGAAACATGCAAAAAATAAGAAAAAATAATCCACTGTTCAAGAATCAAAATAATCAATAGACTGAGGATGACATAGTTACCAGAACTGTCAGACAGTGAATTTAAAAATACCAATGAATAGGGGCGCCTGGGTGGCTCAGTTGGTTAAAGCATCTGGCTCTTGATTTTGGCTCAGGTCATGATCTCTCAGCTCATGGGATTGAGCCCTGAATCGGGGCTGCTTGGGATTCTCTCTCTCCCTCTCTCTACCACTCCGCGGCTCGCTCATGCACGTGTACCTGCTCTCTCAAAAAAAAAAAAAAAAAAAAAAAAAAAAACCCAGTAAATAACATAGTAAAGGCTCTAGTGGAAAAGGTGGACAACATGTATAATGGTAAATTTCAGCACAGGAATGAAAAGTATATGAAGGTCAAATGAAAATACTAAAATTAAATTTTGATATAGATGAAGTATATTTTAGGACTACTTGTTAGCAGATTTAACATAGCCAAGGAAAGAATCAGTGGACTTAAAGATAGATCAGCAGGAATTATCCACACTGAAAACAAATAGGGGGAAAACAGACCAGAGCATCCAAGAGCTGTGGGACAGTATCTTTGTAACATAAGTGTAATTAAAGTCATGGGACTAGATGAGATTACTGGAGGTCTTGTATACTCATAGATGAGGTCAGTGGATTTGACTGGGGTAGGTTGGTCAGTGAGGTTAAGAGGAAAATCAAGAGAAATTAGAATCTTGGAAATCAAGAATAAGGCGATGGTCTAATGTAAAATGCTGCTAGCATGTCGAATAAGGAATAAAAAGCAACCCTTACACAGTCAGTCTTCATTATTCAAGGATTCTGTATTTGCAGATTTGCCTACTTGATAAAATTTATTAGTAACCCTGGAATCAATCCAGGACTTCTGTGATCATTAGTATACATGCCCAGAGTGGTGAAAAAATGGAGTCATTTAATGCACACCATTCCAGCTGACATCGAACAAGACGCCAGTGCTTTGTCTTATTTTAGCTCTCATACTATAAACAGTTCTTTTTGTAGTCTAGTTAGTGCCATATTTTTTGCATTGTTTTGCTTTTTGTTGGTGATTGTGCTGTTTGAAATGGCCTCCCGGAGTTGTACTGGGTGTTGTCTAAGTGCAAGGAGGCTGTGATGTACCTTATGGAGAAAATATATGTGTTAAATAAGTTTCGTTCAAGCATGAGTTGTAGTTTTGCTGTTCTTGGGTTCAGTGTTAATGGATTAACATTATATATACTAAAAAGGTATCTTTAAACAGGAACACTGGTTATATGTTGACCAGTTTATGCAAATAAGGTGCCCAGGAGCTTGCAGGAACCTACCTCCATATTCCCTCTGGAGCAATGGTTCAGTATTTGCCAATTCTGTGCACATGCAACTTTATAGAATGTAACTACCACAAATAGTAAGAATTGACTGTATTTAGCAACATGAAATTTATTGACAGCCTTAAGAACTATTTCAGTGGGGGGGAGGGGTAAAAATCTAATTAGATCCAAGAGAACATGGAGAAAGAGAAGAAGAAAAGAATTGGACACTCATTGACAACAAAATGAATAGACAACTCCTTTGAGGAGTTTTGTTGCAGAGAGGGCTAAGAAATAAAGTTGCTGGAGAGGTTTGTAGGTCATGGGAGCTTTGCTTTTATTACTACTTTTTGAGATGGGAGGAATACCAACAGTCTGTTGGTATACTGATGTGAATGATGCAATAGAAGGGGAAAATTTGATGATACAGGAAAGAGAAGTCAATTTTGGGATGAAGTCCTTAAGGAGAGGGAACGAGATTTAGTCTACAGGTGGAAAAATTTATTTTATACGAGCACAGGTACGTCATTCATAGTAAGAAAGAAAGTAAATATAGGGTAGGTGGGTAGATTAGGGATGAGATACTCTGAAAGTTTTCTTTTGATAACTTCTTTGTTTTTCAGTGAAATAAAATGCTTTGAGAAGATAGGAAAGGGGCGCCTGGGTGGCGCAGTCGGTTGAGCGTCCGGCTTCGGCCAGGTCGCGATCTCGCGGTCCGTGAGTTCGAGCCCCGCGTCAGGCTCTGGGCTGATGGCTCGGAGCCTGGAGCCTGTTTCCGATTCTGTGTCTCCCTCTCTCTCTGCCCCTACCCCGTTCATGCTCTGTCTCTCTCTGTCCCAAAAATAAATAAAAAACGTTGAAAAAAAAAAATTAAAGATAGGAAACAAGGAGAACATGTGAAGTAGTCTGTCTGTTGGGACAGTGAGAAATGTAAATGGACTACGGATATGTAGCAGAATTGCTGGAGATCATTAACAGTCCACTTGAAGTTTTTGGTTTTTTTTTTTTTAATGTTTATTTTTGAGAGAGAGAGAGAGAGAGAGACAGAGCACGAGTAGGGGAGGGGCAGAGAGAGAGGGAGACACAGAATCTGAAGCAGGCTCCAGGCTCTGAGCTGTCAGCACAGAGCCTGATGAAGGGCTTGAACCCACAAACTGTGAGATCGTGACCTGAGCTGAAGTCAGACGCCTAACCAGCCAAGGCACTCCGTCAGTCCACTTGAAGTTTGATCATGAATTTAAAGTGAGACTGTTAGGGGCGCCTGGGTGGCTCAGTCGGCTAAGCGTCCGACTTCAGCTCAGGTCACGATCTCACAGTTCGTGGGTTCGAGCCCCACGTCGGGCTCTGTGCTGACAGCTCAGAACCTGGAGCCTGTTTCAGATTCTGTGTCTCCCTCTCTCTCTGACCCTCCCCCGTTCATGCTCTCTCTCTGTCTCAAAAATAAATAAACGTTAAAAAAAATTTAAAAAAAAAAAAGATAAAGTGAGACTGTTAAATTCAGTTGTGTATTTTTTCTCCAGTCCAGTTCAGGTATGGTTTGCATTCAGGTTACACGTGTAGAGTAGGGGAGTTAACAGGGTTGATATTTAGTTAAGGACTACAATGAAGCAGGAAAAGACAAGGGCATTGATGGTGTGCGTGATACAGTGATTATAATGCTGGGCCATGAAATTGAAGCTGTATAAGGAAGGAAGTAGGTACTTTATAGGGTGAAGAGCAGGGGAAAAAATAGTAGTAGGCTCATGGATTATAGGTTCGTGTGGAGTCCCAAGAATTGTTGAGCGTCCAAATAGTAGAGGTAATGAATTGGAAGTAGGTGATATCTCAGATAGACAGATACTTGAGTTTGAGAACAGGATATTCCTGCACATGGAAGAATTGTCCTGCCCCAAATGCCTGTTTAGAAACCTTGTAGGGTATGACCACAGGAGCAGGTAGCTGAAGAGGGTGGAAGACAGGGTTTTGGAGAAGAATAAAAGAGGTCTGGGTGTGGAAGGTTACTGGATGTTGCATATTGAGAATACCACAGATTATATCAGGAATAGTATTAGAAAGAATAGGTTGGTCTGCAGGCTAACGTCTTAAAGAAATGAGGGGACGTGACTGCCATAAGGACGGTCTGTTGCTATGAGCCTTGAAGTTGGACGCTTTTAGGGGAGGACTTTGAAGGGACAGTGGTCTGGAAGTACTGATGAAAAGCAAAGGGAACACACACCCTATCTGTAGGTTTATGGTATGAGTGAAGGAGAGAGCTATAGGAGAGGTAGTGTTCTTCAGAAGAGAGCTGAGGTTCAATTTTGGCAGGAAAGTGAAGGGGAGGGACTTAGTAATTGGTGAATTTCATTTAATTACAAAGTATATGTAGATTGAGAGGCAGTCTTGCCTGATAACAAGAATGATGGAAGCGTTCAGAAGACCTGGTCTGAACTCTGGTTTTGTCACTAAGTTACTTATTTAGATTTGATGTTCATCATCTGGAAATTAAGAGTGTCAGACTTGGTGATCTCTAAGGTCTTTTCCAGCTCATAAATATCAGTAATTCTCATAATGTAGAGAAATTTGTATATTTTAACCGGGTGTGAATGGGGAAAACAATGATGATAGTGACAGCTAACATTTATTGAGTGTCCACTGTGTGCCAGGTGCATTTCTAAGCATTTTACATGTTTTAATATCTTTAAACCTCATGTTAACCTACTGTCCTTTATAACCTCTACACAGCTAGTAAGGCTAGAGACATTTCATTTCTAGCAGTTTGACTTCTGTCACAGTTTGGGTTTCCTGGGAAGCAGACCCTGAGATGGAGATTAGCATGTAGGAGGTTTATTAGGGAGTCTTCCTGGAATTACAACCTGTGGAAAGTAAAGGAAGAGAAAGAAGCAGGATTGGGCGGGAGGAGAAGTGGGACTGGGATTCAGTCTCCGGGAAGGCCTCAACTGACCCCCTAGAGAGCTTTGAAGCTGAGATAGCTCTTCAGAATTAGGGGAAGGGAGCAGCCAGGCCTTTATATCCCAGCATGCACCAGTCATTGGATCTTGACCGACCTGAGAAGGGGTGTGTGTGACCTCAGGCAAGGTGACTCATCAGCCAAGCCAGTTCCTAAGAGGGCCGACAACTGAACACTGTCTGCTAGCGGCTGTACTCCAGCAGCTGGGGAATAAGTCTTTTACTAATGAAAAGGGATCTGTGAGTTGCATCATAGTATCCACTAAAACTCCAGAGTCTGTTGTCTCCAGGCAGAGGATGAGGATGAATGAGGATATGGAAGAAATTACAAATAGGCTTGGCTACAAAATACCTTTTTAAAACAGCTTGATCTTCATGCCATTCGTATATTTTTTAAATTCAATTTTTTAAATTATGTCTACACTGCAGTGAGGGGTTTGAACTTAACAACCCTGAGACCAAGAGTCAGTCACATGCTCTATTGACTGAGCCAGACAGGCGCCCCCATGCCATTCATATTTTTTGACATGAAAACTTAACTCAAGGTTCATCCAGGGATAAGCTAAGAATGTGTGTGTGTGTATGTGCATCGGTGCCTTTGATAATTCTTTCTTACCTTGGAGATACTCTATCTAACATCTTGGACATTCTTTGTTAAAGAAAGATTCTCCTTTCTTTTTGGTAAATAAAGATTCTCCTATAGGGTAACTTAGAAACCTAGGTGAGTTTTATTTGGATTTTTCCAGCTTGGATGGTATGGGAGAGAGAAGAATGATTTTTCTTTTTCATTCATTTAACAGGGTCTTTCACAGAGCCAAAAGTTTTACATTTTGACCAGGTCCATTTTATTAAGTTTTCCTTTTATGGTTTGTGCTTTTGATGTCTAAGAATTCTTTCTAGTCCCAAATTCAAAGATTTTTTGTTTCTTCTAAAAGTTTTTAGTTTTATGTTTTACATTTAAATCCATGATCCATTTTAAGTTAATTTTTGTGTAGATTTGAGAGGGTTGTTTTTGCTTTTGCTTACAGATGTACAATTGCAGCACCACTGCATTACTTTTGTACCTCTGTCAGAAATTATTTGGGCATATTTGTTTCTGGTTCTCTGTTGTGTTCCATTGATCTATGTGCTCTCCCCCTGTCAATACCATGCTGTCTTGATTACTCTGTATAGAAAGCCTTAACATCAAGAAGAAAGATTACTTCCATTTTATTCTTCTTTTTCAAAATTGTTTTAGGGCCTTTCCCTTTCTGTATAAATTTTACAATAACCTTGTCTATGTCAGTTGGGGAGAATTGATATCTGGTTGAATCTTCCAATCCTTGAATATAGTAAATCTCTCCAATTATTTAATTTCCTTTGCTTTTTTCCATAGTATTTTGTTTTTTTCAGTGTACAGATCCTGTACATGTTTTGTTAGATTTATACCTAAGTGTTTAGGTTTTTTTTTTTTTTTTAGAACAATTGTAAATAATATTGCATACTTTCATTGGAGCTATTACAAATTACATTGTGTTGATTTTTACTTGTTTCTTGTTAGGATATAGAAATGCAACTGACTTTGGTTTATTGATCTTATTATACCTTGTAACATTAATTTTAGGAGTGGTGATTTTTTATTCTTGTTATGTTTTTAATATTCCTTGTGATACTCTATGTACACAGTCATCTGCAAATAGAGATGGTTTCATTTCTTTTTTTTCCAGTTATTCCAGTTTATTCCAATTATTATACATTTTACTTCTTTTTTTCTTGCCTTATTGCACCATTTAGAACTCCCAGAACTATGTTGAATAGAGTAGTGAGAATGGACATCCTTTCTTTGTACCCAGTGTTAAAGGAAAAGCATTCATTCTTTCATCAAGTCTGATATTAGCTGTAGGTTTTTTATAAATGCTCTTTGTGAGTTTGAGGAAGTTACCTCTATTCCTAGTTTTTGAGAGTTTTTTTTTTCCCGTGAAATGAGATTAAATTTCATGAAATGAGATTTTTCTACATCCATTGGAATGCAGTCATGATTTTTTTCTCCTTTTGCCTGTTGATGTGGTGGATTACATTGATTTTTAAATGTCGAACCAGCCTTGCATACCTGAAGTAAATAGCACTTGGGCCATGGTGCTTTGTTTTTTGTTTTTGTAGTTTATTTACTTAGGAGAGAGAGAGTGAACAGGGGAGGGGCAGAGAGAGAGGACAGTATCTGAAGCAGGCTCTGTGCTGACAGCAGAGAGCCTGATGCAGGGCTGGAATTCATGAACTGATCATGACCTGAGCCAAAGTCAGACTCTTAACTGACTGACCCACCCAGGCACCCCGGAGCATGGTGTTATGTTCTTTTTATATATTGCTAGATTCAATTTGCTAACACTTTGTTGAGGTTTTTGCTTCTAAATTCATGAGATACTGGTCTGTGGTTTTCTTTTTTTGTAATGTCTTGGGCCTCATAAAACAAGTTGGGAAATAATTCCATCCTCTTTTCTGGAAGAGATTATATAAAATTGGCATTCCTTCCTGAAATGTTTGATAAAACTCTCCAGTGAAACCGGGGCCTGGAATTTATTTTCTTTCTTTCTTTTTTTTTTAACAGGACTATTCAGACTGTTTTTTTCATGGCTGAATTTTGGTAGTTTGTGGTTTTCAAAAAATTGATAATTTCTTCTGAGTTGTCAAATTTATGAATGTACACACTAAAAGAATTAACCAAGTGGATTTGGGAAGATACAGTGCAGGTATAAACATGAAGCAATAGCTGATGAATAAAACCTCAAAGCCATTTTAAAACAGCATTGTTATCTTGAAAGGACTGTTTGGAACCAAATATGTTAACGGTTTGTTATGGTTGCAAACTCAGAGACCTTGAATTTGGGTAAGAATCCAGAGTCAGTTAATAATTCAGGTGAAAGAAAGACTTTTGTGGATTCTGAATCTTCTAATTCTTTAGAAGAAGTGAAAAATTAGTTTGTCATGGGATCACAGTGAGGCTGTTTCTGAAGGGCCATAATCAAAAGAAGTTGTTGCCCTCCTTCACAGGGTTTTGGGAAATGCAGACAAGGGCATTCATTGTCTTTCCACAAAAGAGAAGAAGCAACAGTGAGAAAAAGGTATACAGGCCTCGTGCAGACGTCTTGGGAAAGCTGACTCGTCATCCAATGTTGTCTGCTTCAATTCCGGGAAAATCTTTATTTTTCAGGTCACCAGATGGCTTGCAGGTCCAGTCACGGTTTGGTGCTTTCTTTAGAGGTGTCACATGAATCCAGGAGTCTGTTTCTTAGAGTTTGGCGGCACAAGGGTAGTTAGTAGTAACTGGTAAGGCCATTTCTAGCAAGGTTGAGAGTGTTTCTGGAAGTGTCTTTTTCAGTAGACGAAATTTCCAGGTTGCAAGGTGTGATGCTTAAGGTCACCAGGAGTGCATGGTGAAAAAACTGCTCTACCAGAGCATGGTTATTTTTAATAGAAGCAATTAGGATTTACAGTATTGGAGTATATCTCCTTTTATCAATCATGGGTCAGAGGAGGTGGGGGCCAAATGTATCAGCATCCTGTGACTATCTCAGAGTGAGTATCTATGAGTCAAAGAGGACGGATCTGAAATTTGAAAGACTAACATCAGTACCTTTGGCCAGGGTATTTGGAGAGTCTCTACAAATTTTGAGTCTTAATAGCGCCACTTATATATTTGACTAACCTTGGTATGCACAATGGAAGTGTTGTAAAACTGGCCAAACAGCACAGACTTGTTGAAGCACCTGACTGGAAAAATGGGTTTCCCAATCACTATGAAGTTTGAGAAGAGGTCTCCAGGTAGGGATAATCTTTTCTATCAGAATTTTAGACACAGAAAAAGCATTGGTCTGTCTACAAGGAAAAGCTTCAGTCCGCTAAAACGTATGCAGACCGTAACTGGATCATGAGATTTATCCATGAGACAGGGAAGCTACATGAAATCCACTTGTGTGAATGAGTTTTTCTCAATTAGACTTTGGACAGGCGGGACAGATGAGGGTAGGCACTTTTTGTAGCCTTATTAGTATTTCTCCACCAGTACTGGTTTGTGAATGATAACATTTTGCCAGCAGACCAATAGTTTAATGCATGCACAGTAGTAGGAATTTTAGAATTTTTGGTAGGACCAGATGGTTAATTTGGTCCAAACCAGCATCTTTTTATCAAAACAACAATTACTAGATTTCTAATACTGTTTTTCCTTCCCTGGGGCTAATTGTTGGGTATCTCTTGTTAGTTTTCCCAAATGATATTTTGGGAGAACATCCCTTTGGACTATGACAAAAGTTTGGCTTTGGTTTTCTTGAGAGCAGTGTTTTTCATGGCAATATCAGCAAGGTGGTTTACTTTGGCACCCAGAGAGTTGAGTCTGGAATGTCCAGGAACCTTAATAATAGCCAGAGCAGCTGGCAAAAGTATGGCATCTGGTAAATTGTGGACATAGGAACCATTTTTAGTTTTATCCCCACTGGAGGTAAGGAAGCTTCACCATATCCATAACATTCCAAAGTCATGAGCTACCCCAAAGGCATATGGACTATGGGTATAAATGTTTGCAGTTTTACCTTTGGCTAAGGTACAGCCTTGCGTAAGGGTGTAAAACTCAGCCTATGGAGTAACCAGAGGTAAAGGTGCTGCCTCTGAGTCTCAAAAGGAGTTGCAATAGCATATCTGGCATGATATTTACCATTTTCACCCTTTAAATAAGAACCATGAGTAAACCATTAAAAATCTGCAGTGGTTAGAGGAGTTTCCTGTAAATTGTCACAGGGAGTCGAAAGGTGATCTGTCAGCGTTAAGCAGTCACGAGGGGTTTCTTCAGGGAAGGAAGGGAGAAGACTAGCAGGGTTAAGGTCATTGCAGCCAGAAAGAGTTCTATGAGGAGCCATTGGCAGCAGGATGTCACAGGAGGTGAGATGACTGAGAAGTGCTGAGAGTGAGGAGAGAATTCAGGAGGGCCTCTACTTTGTGGGGCACAAGGATGGTTAAAGGGTATCCCAGGGTTATTTCTTCAGTGACTTTAACTAAAAGGGAAGTGGTAGGAATGGCTTGGCTCTGAGGCAACGAGGACATCTTCCACCACAGGGTCCAGTTATTGGTTATAATACCCTATGGGTTGATGATGGCCCCCATGTTTTTGGATGACTACTCAAAGGACAGTTCCTTCTCTCAGGCCAAGAGGAGAAAGGAAAGTTGATAATTAGGATGTCTGAGGGCAGGGGGCTTTATTAGGCTTTTCTTTAAAGTCTTGGAAGCTATGTTCTTCTCATCTTTCTGAATAATAGCATCAGGCTTGTAATTTTTTAGTAAAGCATGTAGAGGTTGAGCCATACAAGAGAAGTTTGGAAGTTTGAAATTACAGTTTCAACAGTAGCCAGGCAGTCCAAGCAAACCTTGTAATTGGTGTGTAGTTTTAGGTATTGGAAAGTTCAGGATGTCATGGAGCCTCCTTGGATCCAAATATAGTTCTTGTTCTAAGATCAGGTGCCCTATGTACTAAACCTGAATTTAGGCAAACTGTATTTAAAAAAAAAAATTTTTTTTGAGACTTTATGTCCCTTTATGGCCAGGTGTTATAAAAGTGGATGCTGTCTCCTATGAAGTGGTTGGAGAAGAGCAGCAGAGAAGCTAATCATCTACATGTTGTAACAAAGTAGAGCCTGCAGAAAGCTTCATATCATCCAAATCAGCTTTTAAGGATTGTGAAAAGTCAAAGGACTGTCTTTATAACCCTGGGGGCATTGCTGTCCCAGTGTATTCCTGTTCTTCCCAAGTGAAAGCAAAAAACAAAACAAACAAAACAAACTTCCTTATCAACTGGAATACTAAAAAATCATCACCTAGATCAATTACAGTGAACAGTTTACTTTTGGTGGGAATGGATGTCAGTAGCATATGGGAGTTAGGAACAACAGGGCGCCAAGGGATGATGATGATGATTATTTCGCACAGGTCCTGGACAAACCTCTATCCTTAGCCATTGGGTTTTCTCACAGGAAAAATAGAGGTATTACAGGCACTAGTGCAGAGGGTATTGATGTCCTGAGCTTTGTATTCTGTTACAGGCCTGATGCCTTGAAGGGCGTCTTTATTTATAGGGTATTGATTCATTCTGGGGAGAGGTTTTGAGGAATCTGAATATTTACAGGAGGTGCACTGTGGATGCTGCCAATATCAGCTGAAGATTCTGCTCACGAAAAGGAAAGCAGTGGGAACAAATGACTAGTGCTCCTAGACTCAATATAGTGCCATCAGAGACAGAGCAAATAAAAGGTGTCAAGGGTCATTTAATTCCCCTGGTTAGCTATCTTGATTACTGCTGTCAAATTCTAAAATTATGTCCCTCCTCTGGGAGAAAGAAATTTTGGCATAATATTTTTTAAGAAATCTCAGCCTGATAAATAGGGGTGGAGGAAAAAAGGGAGGAAAAAAGATGGGTATCTCTCAAAGGGCCTAAACAAAAGGGAATAGGTTCAAAGACAGGAACCTGTTGAAGTTCATTAGCGACTCCACTATTTGAACTGTTGTAGTACTTTGAGACAGAGCTGCTTTATAGCAATGGAGTTGAACACCAAGAGTATAGCTCCCATGTCTGTAAGGACAGAGAGAATTCTTCAATCTGGAGAATGGTTTCTCTAACTCAATTAAGTGGGAGGATCGGGAGTTTCTTGGAGCTCTGTCATTGGGAATTAGGGCATTGGAAAAGCTGGCTGGAGGGCTGAAGCTCCTGAAGCACTTAACACTTTTTTCCATTGTGCTGGCCCTTTGCAATAATAGCAGAAACTGGTGGGTTTTGGTTAGGGTCCTTCATTTGCCAGAGTTGAAACTTGAGGACTTTAGCAGTCTTTATTTTAAGGTGACTCATCTGGGGTATGAGCAAGCTGGTTTGCTAAATTAACTAAATCTGGAGTGGATATATTTTCCCATCGTGGAAGATCTGGCTCAGCCCATTAATAAACATAGTTAAATGCTATCTAGGTAGATTCAGCATTTAAAGGAAGGTCAAAAAAATGTGTCTAATGTTTATTTATTATTTTTGAGAGAGAGAGCATGAGCAGGGGAGGAGCAGAGAGAGAGAGAGATCCAAAGCAGACTCCAGGCTCTGAGCTGTCAGCACAGAGCCCAATGCAGGGCTTGAATTCAACTGCGAGATCACGACCTGAGCCGAAGTCGGATGCTTAACTGACTGCGCCACCCAGGCACCTCAGGAAAGTAAAAAAAAAATTTAAAGACAATTTGGAGTTGATTGCAATGCTGATAAATAGGTTCATCAGGCTTTTATGTACAAGCCTGAATTTTGTTCCAATCAGCAGGCTTAGGAAAAGCTACTGTAGTTGCTCAGTGGAAACTTCTAGCATGTGTTCTAGCGTCTGGCCAAAGTTAGGAGTTTCTTTCTCTAAATCCCCTTCTGGATATTGCCATCAGGCTGGTTTCATCCAGTGTTTGGCCTGGCCCTCACCAACAAGCATGTGGACTAATTGATATAAATCTGAGAAACTGTGAATTTGAATATCTTTGTTAAATTCTTTAGCAAAACTATAGGGGTAGTCCTTTGTCTCTTTAGGAATCTCTTTAACTGTGACTCACAATTCAGCCTTAGTCTAGGGAACCTAAGAAATTTAGGGTTTACTTGGATCCTCAAAAGATAACTTTAACAGGGACAGGTTCTGATAGGCTTCCAGGAAGAGGGAGTGGAGGGAGATTCAAGGGGAAAAGGAAGTTTGGTGAAAGGATTAGCATGAAGGAGTAGGGGTCATGGGGAGGAGGTCAGGATGGTGCTGGAGGTGGGGCCTGAGCTCTAGCTGCTGCAGTTCTGAGGCACAAACAAGGGAGGGGGAAAAGAGGCCTCAGAGGCCTTTTTGTCTTTAATGGTTTGTCTCAGTTAGAAATTCTGATTTGTAGAGAGGCAGTTTTAGATTCCTGATAACATAACATTTGGAAGCTTCAACATATAAATCAAAACATCCCCTTCAGTTTCAACAATTTTATTTATCTATTAACATTTCAAAATTTTATTTTGAGAGAGAGAGAGAGAGAGAGAGAGAGAGAGAGAGAGAGAATATGAATGAATGAGAATGAGTGGAGCAGGGAGCAAGGGAGAGAGGGGAGAATCCCAAGCAGGCTCTGCATGAGCTCAGAGCCTGACATGGGACTCCAACTCAGGAAACCGCAAGATCATGATCTGAGCTGAAATCAAGAGTTGGACACAACCCACTGAGCCACCGAGGTGCCCCTCAGTTTTCACAATTTTAGAGCCATAGCTGTTCAATTCAGATTTGAGAAAAGTAAGTTTGGAAAGATTGAAAGTTCCCCATAATGGCCATTTGAGGTTCTAAGTTACTTGTAAATTGGTCTGTTTACTAGAAATGTACATGAGGAAGGATTATAGTATTTAAATATAAAATCAGGGGAACCTGCCTGGCTCATCTGGAAGGGTGTGCAACTCTTGATCTCAGGGATGTAAGTTCTAGCCCCATATTGGGTGTAGAGATTACTTAAGTAAATAAAACTTAAAAAAAATTTTTTAAGTACAATAAGCATAAAATTGGGCCGGGGTCCCAGTAGGGATGCCCTCAAAGCATTTTGATGACTAGGATCCCATTTTTTAGGGTTTTTTTTTTTTTTTTTTCCGTTTTCTAGAGCAAAAACCAAAAATTCCTAAACAGCACACTTTCATCAGGAACAGCCTGATTCCAGAAGAAATCAGACCAAAGGCCAGCACATTCCAGTATAAACAGCCCAGTTCAAAGGAAAGGGACTGAGGGTTAGCATACTTCAGTAGGAACAGTCTGGTGCTAAAAAGGAGTCAGACTGTGAAAGCCTAACAAGTATTCTCAGAAAAGAGATCCTTAAAGTAGGTCCTTGATAAAGCCCAGAGAGCCCAAACGTAGAGAGCAGAGTTGGAATGTAGGGGGAAACTTCAAACTCCAGAGTGGGCAGGAAAGTAGTGAGCTCAGTTATTAGCTCTCTGGCACCTGTTTGCTTACAAACGTCAGAGATACTAGGGGTCTTCCCTTGACTTCACTTCTCTTCACCAAATGAAGTTAAAAATTAACCTTAAAAATTAAATCAATATTTTACCTGCAAAAGTGGGTTTATTTGGGAATAACAGAGAATTGCAATTTGGGGCATGCAAGCTATGGCAAAACTATAGACACATCCCGCAAACACACAGGAGAGGAACGTTGTTTCATGGAGGAGAGGGAAGGAGGTTGGGAGGGGGGTTGTTTCGAAAGAAAGTTCATTGGAGAAAAGCATGAGTTCAGGGTGATGATAGTTTCTCATTAGCTGAGATGCAAAGATAGTTTCTTGTAGGAGATGATGCAGTGTACATCTTTCCGTGTCCCAGCCTGTGATTGACATCGAGTGAGTACAGCTCCCCTTTTGGCCACCCAACCCCAGTTTAGTGAGGTTTCCTTTAATTTTCACAGGTCTATAACGATGTCCCCCTATTTCCTTACTTGTGTTGGTAATTTGTGTTTCTCTTTTTTTTTATCTTTGTCCGTCTTCCCAGGGGTTTATAGATTTTATTGACTATCCTTCCCATCCTCTGCCTAAAGAACTAGCTTTTTGTTTTATTGATTTTGCTTTATTTTCCTGTTTTCAATTTGATTTCTGCTCCTATATTATTCCCTTCCTTCTGCTCCCTTTGAGTTTATCTTTTTCTAGTTTCTTTTTTTTTTTTTTCCTAGTTTCTTGAGTGAGGAACTTACATTCTTTTTTTTTTTTTAATTTGTTTTGTTGTTATTTTTTAATAATCTCTATACCCAGCATGGGGCTCGAACTCCTGACTGTGAGATCAAGAGTCTCACATTCTTCTAAGCCAGTCAGGTGCCCTGGAACTTAATTATTGATTTGAGATCTTTTCTCTTTGTTAATGAAAATATTTAATACTATCTGTTTCCCTCTAGGCATTGTTGTAGATGCTTCCCACAATTGTAGTATGTTGTATTTTAATTTTATTCACTTCTGTGTATATTTTAAATTTCTTTTCAGGCTTCCTCTTTGACCAGTTGCTTAGTTAGGAGTGTGTTGTTTAGTTTCCATGTGTTTAATGATGTTTCTGTTTTATTTCTGTTACTGATTTCTAGTTTGATTCCGTATGGTCAGAAAACATACTCTGAGTGATTATAATTCTTCTAAATTTGTTAAAGTTTTTTTTATTATCTAGGATGCGGTATCTTGGTGAATATTCCACAGGTGCTTGAAAAAAAATTTTCATTTTGAAAGCAGATTAAGAATTACAGAGAGCTCAGATGTTCTAATCATGTGTTTTGTAGACAGCATGAAATGAGTTATTTTACTGAATGGAATGATTCTTAGCTTGGGAGACTATGAGAAAATATATTTATAAGGAATATCTAATTTCTTCAGTGGGATGTGATAATAGATACAATTTGTAAATATACTGTAATAAAAATTTTTCCCATATTAGACATTTTAAGATAATTTAGATACATCAGCGTAGGGTTATAATATTCTGGAGTCGGCCTATAAAAATGTTAGATAACAGCCCCAAATTCCATGCAGTAATATGTCTGAACTAATAGAGCAGATGGGTTCATAATTTAAGTTAAGCAGTATATGTGGAGGAATTTAACACAAGAGGTCTCATCTTCATGTACGATAGATGAATAGTCCCCCAAATACAGGGTGAGTGTTCTAATCTACAACTGAAGAGTGGTAGTAGCAAAACGGTACGGCAATGTGTTCAGATTGAGTTGGTGAGTTTACTGAAAATGTCTGGATGTTGAAAACCCAAGAGGTCTTGATTATGTATGAGATTATATATGAGATTTTCCAAAGGAAACAGAATTACACACAGTAGCGTTCTGTTGATAAAAGAGGCTTTGTGGTAATAGGACTAAGAACAGTGTGCTTTAGAAGGAAGTTTAGGACATTGTATCACCTGCAACCATTCAGAGGCACAGTGAGCAGGAAGTTTTTGTCCTAAGGTAAGACTCCCAACTTTTCTGAGTTTATTAAAAAATAATGAGTTTGGATCTCAAATTTTTCATATTTAGTGCATTTTTCTAAATAATGATATAATTTTGAGTATTTAAAAAAGTTTTTTTAATGTTTACTTATTTTTGAAGAGAGAGAAAGAGCATGAGCTTGGGAGGGACAGAGACAGAGGCAGAATCCGAAGCAGCTCCAGGCTCTGAGCTGCCAGCACAGAGCCCGACATGGCATTTGAACCCACGAGCCGTGAGATCATGACCTGAGCTGACATCTGACATTTAACCGACTGAGCCACCCAGGCGCCCCATAATTTTGGGTATTTTACTTGAGAAACAATTTTGTGATTCTTTAATGTCTCTTCCCATGAAGTAGTAGAAGTGTAGGATTTTCGTCCCCAAATTAATAAACCAAGAGCTAATATGCAATACAACTTTGCTCTCATAGAATCAATGGTAAATTTTTTTAAACGCTTAGTGTGTGCTTAAAAAGAAGGTGTATTCTGTGGTTGTTGGATGCAGAGGTCTATAGATTACGTCACGGTTGTTGATTTCATTGTTTAAATCTTTTATATCTTTATCACTCTGCTTGTTCTATGACTGAGAAATGTGTTAATCCTCCAATATAATTATGGACTGATTTCTTCCAGTGGTCCTTCAATTTTCTTGTGATTGTGTGTTATAAGGAGTTGTTATATGATTGTGGGTTTTTCAGTTATTTTATATTCCAGGAGAATTGTCTGTCTCTTTATTTCTAGAAATGCTTTTTATCTTAAAGTCTAATTTCATAGTATTTGGCTTTAATTTGGTAGTTTCTTGAATGGCATCTTTTTTTCCTGTGCTTTCACTTTCCAGTTTTCTCTGTCCTTATATTTTATTTATGTTTTTTAAGTTTATTTAATTTTGAGAGAGAGCGTGAGCACACAAGGGGGGGGAGGGGCAGAGAGAGAGGGAGACACAGAATCTAAAGCAGGCTCCAGGCTTTGAGCTATCAGCACACAAGCCCAATGGAGGGCTCAAACCCGTGAACTGTGAGATCATGACCTGAGCAGAAGTTGTACACTTAACTGACTGAGCCACCCAAGTGCCCCTGTGTCTTTATATTTTAAATGTATCTCTTGCTAATGGTATATAGCTAGATTTAAAAAAAAAATTTTTAGTGGTTTTTTTTTTTTTTTTTTTTTTTTTTGAGAGAGTGCTTGAGTGGGGAAGGGGCAGAGTGAGAGAGGGAGACACAGAAATTGAAGCAGGCTCCAGGCTCTGAGCTGTCAGCACAGAGCCTAATATGGGGCTTGAACTCCCGAAACGTGAGATCATGACCTGAGCTGAAGTCAAACGCTTAATGGATTGAGCCACCCAGGTGCCCAGATTTTTTTTTTTTAATCTAGTCTCCTGGATTCCCCCCTCCTTCTCCTCCCCACCCCCCAGTTTTAGATATTGTGAATTGTGCTTCATGAATGTTTTTAAACATATTTTTTAATGTATATTTATTTTTGAGAGCAAGAGAGACAGAGCATGAGAGGGGGAGGGACAGAGAGAGAAGGAGACACAGAATCCAAAGCAGGGTCCAGGCTCTGAGCTGTCAACACAGAACCTGACGTAGGACTTGAACTCACGAACCACGAGATCATGACCTGAGCTGAAGTCGGACGCTTAACCAACTGAGCCAGCCAGGCTCCCCTTAATGAATGTTCTTGTACATGTCTATGCTACACATAATTGCTTCATCACAGGGCATGTGAACGTTTAGTTATAGAAGATGTCGCCAATGGTTTTACAATCTTGTGGCAGTTTATAACACCATCAGAAGTGTATGAGAACTGTTGATCCACTTAAGTGCCCAAATTGGAATCATGAGTTTCTTGTTTCTTTAAGTCGAAACCTTCTGGTGGATGAGATGTAGCAGTATCTCATTGTGGGTTTGGTTTGGTGTTTTGTTTTTTGTTTTTGAGATATAATTGATATAAAACATTATATTAGTTTTAGGTATACAACATAATGATTCAGCAAAATGATCGTCACAGTAAATCTACTTAACACTCATCACCATAATAGTTACAATTTTTTTCTCGTGATGAGGACTTTTAAGATTTGTGCTCTTAACAACTTTCAAATATGCAAAATGGTATTATTTAGTGTAGTCATTATGCTGTACATTACATCCTTTTGACTTATTTATTTATTATTAAAAAAATTTTTTTTAATGTTTATTTATTATTGAGAGACAGACACAGAGCATGAGCAGGGGAGGGGGTAAAGAGAGGGGGAGACACAGAATCTGAAGCAGGCTCCAGGCTCTGAGCTGTCAGCACAGAGCCCAACGCGGGGCTCCAACCACAAACTGTGAGATCATGACCTGAGCCGAAGTTGGTTGCCTAACCAACTGAGCCACCCAGGCGCCCCTGACTTATTTATTTTATAACTGGAAGTTTGTACCTTTTGACTACGTTCACCATTTCACTTACTCCCACCCCCCAACTCTGGCACTTACAAATTTGTTCTCTGTGTGAGTTCAGGTTTTTGTTTGTTTGCTTTAGATTTCACATATACCTGAGATCATAGATTATTTGTCTTTCTCTGACTTAATTTTACTTAGTATAATGCCCTGAAGGTCTATCCATGTTGTCGCAGATGGCAAGGTTGCATTCTTTTTTTATGGCTGAATAGTTATGCCATTGTAGTCTCTTAGATTTTTTTTTTTTTAATTCAAGTTAGTTAACATACAGTATAATACTGGTTTTAGGAGTAAAACCCAGTGATTCATCACTTACGTATAACTCATCCCAGTAAGTGCCCTCCTTAATGCTCATCATCCGTTTAGCCCATCCCCCCCATGCACCTCCCCTCCAGCAACCTTCAGTTTGTTTTCTGTATTTAAGAGTGTCTTATGGTTTGCCTCCCTCTATTTATATTATTTTTCCTTCCCTTCCTCTGTGTTCATCTGTTTTGTTTCTTAAATTCCACATGAGTGAAATCCTATATTTGTCTTTCTCTGACTTATTTTACTTAGCATAATACATTCTAATTCCATTCATGTTGTTGGAAACGGCTAGATTTCATTCTCTTTGGTTGCTGGGTAATATTCTATTATATATATACACCACAGCTTCTATATTATTTTAATTTTTATTTAATTTTATTTTTTAATTTATTTATTGTTTAATTTACATCCAAGTTAGTCAGCATATGGTGCAACAATGATTTAAGAAGTAGATTCCTTAATGCCCTTACCCATTTAGACTATCCCCCCTCCCACAACCCCTCCAGAAACCCTGTTTGTTCTCTATATTTAAGAGTCTTTTATGTTTTGACCCCCTCCCTGTTTTTATATTATTTTTGTTTCCCTTCTCATATATTCATTTGTTTTTTATCTTAAATTCCTCATATGAATGAAGTCATATGATATTTGTCTTTCTCTAATTTTGCTTAGCATAATACTCTCCAGTTCCATTCATGTAGTTGCAGATGGCAAGATTTCATTCTTTTTGATTGCCGAGTAATACTCCAGTGTGTGTGCGTGCGTGTGTGTGTGTGTGTATGTATATGTATATACATGTATATGTATATATATGTGTGTGTGTATATATATATACATATACGTATACACACACATATACCACATCTTCTTTATCCATTCATCCATTGATGGACATTTGGGTTCTTTCCATACTTTGCTATTGTCGATAGCGCTGTTATAAACATTGGGGTGCATGTGCCCCTTCGAATCAGCATTTTTGTATCCTTTGGATAAATACCTAGTAGTGAAATTGCTGGGTCATAGGGTAGTTCTTTTTTTAATTTTTTGAGGGCCCTCCATAATGTTTTCCAAAGTGGCAGCACCAGTTTGCATTCCCACCAGCAGTGCAAAAGGGATCTCCTTTCTCTGCATCTTTACCAACATCTGTTGTTTCCTGAGTTTTTAATTTTAGCCATTCTGACTGGTGTGAGGTGGTCTCATTGTGGTTTTGTTTTGTATTTCTCTGATGGTGAGTGATGTTGCACCTCCTTTCATGTGTCTTTTAGCCATCTGGATGTCTTCTTTGGAAAAGTGTCTGTTCATGTCTTCTGCCCATTTCTTCACTGGATTATTTGTTTTTTGGGTGTTAGTCTTCTAGACTTTTAACAGAGAACTTTTGGTCCGTGTACATTTAACATGATTACTGATAACATATAGGTTTAGACCTACTATCTTACCTTATGCTTTTGATCCACATGCTCCATGTTTCTTTTTCTTCCCCTTCTTGTCTTTTGAATCATTTCTTCTCATTTTGTTTGCTCATTCTTGTATCAATTTGGACTGCACATAAACTTATTACTTTTTTATTTTATTTTTTTAGTGATTATCCTAATTATAGCACACCTACTTAGTAAAGTTTAAAGTTAATACCTTTTCTCTTTCTTAGATGATCCAGTAACTTTAGAACATTTATTTTCATTTATCCTCTTTCTAACTTATTACCATTATTAGGAGTTAATTTTATTTTTTTGTCTTTTAATTCCATAAAACATCATAATTATTTCATGTAAAGTATGTTTTTTCCCACATACTTACCACTTTCTTTGCTCTTCATTCCACCATACATGTCTTAAGATTTCATTTGAGAATTCCTTTTTTTTTTTTTTTTTTTTTTTAATAAACCTTAAGTATATGCTTTAGAAAACCTCAGCACTATAGATGTTTGGGGCTGGGTAGTTCTTTGTTGTGGGGGTCTGTGCATTGTGTGATTGTTAGCAGCATTTCTAGCCTCTGCCCACTAGATGTCAGTAGCACTCCACATTTTGACAACCCAAAAAGTCCCCAGATGTTGCCAAATGTTCGTAGGGGTCAGAACTATTCCTTATTGAGAACTACTGCTTTAGAATTTCTTTTGATATAAGTCTGCTGATGTGGTGACTTCTTTGTTAAAAACACCTATTTCATCATTCTTAAAAAAATTTTTTTTAATGTTTATTTTTGAGAGAGAGAGAGAGAGGGCATATGAGAGGGAGACACAGAATCTGAAGCAGGCTCCAGGCTCCTGAGCTGTCAGCACAGAGCCCAACACGGGGCTCTAACTCAAGAACTGCAAGATCGTGACCTGAGCCAAAGTCGGACACTTAACTTACTGAGCCACCCCAGCACCCCGATTGCTATTTTAAATATAATCTGTCTTTTTTTTTTTTTTTTTTCCCTTTGGTGGCTTTTATAGTCTTCTCTTTATCTTCAGGTGTTCTGCAGCTTCCACTGTGCTGTGTTTATGTATAGAACTCTTTTTGCTTATTCCACATGGGAGTTACTAAGCTTCTTGAATCTATGGATTGGTGTCTGTCATTAGTTATATAACATTTTCAGCTGTTATCTCTTCACCTTATGCCTTTGAACATCTCTTTGTCCTTCTCACTCTATCTTCCATGTCTCTTAACTTTTTATGTGTTTTGCATCTGTCTCTGTTGCAGTTCATATAATTTCTTCTTTTCTGTCATCCAGTTCATTAATTCTCCTTTTAACTCTGATGTGGTGTATCTGATTCATTTTCCAATATACTGTAGCTTTCTCTTTTCTGAAGATATTTTCAAGCTTATTTTGAAACAGTCTGCTTCTTTAAACATAGTTAGCATAATTATTTTATAAGATGTGCCTGATTATGTCAGTATCCAAAATCACTTGGGTCCGATTCTATTCTCCCTTGTTTTTGCTTTTTGTTCATGCTACTTTGTATGATTAGTTATTTTTTATTCTTTAGTATCTGTTGAACTTGAAACAATTGTTTATGAGAATTATTTGTGGCCAAGGATGAGAGTAAATTTCTCAGAATTTACTGTTACCAGGTACCTGGGGAACCATTTTTAGCATTTGAAGCTCTTTTTTTCCCCCCTTTATTTTATTTTAATTTGTAGAGAGAGAGTGTATGAGTAGGAGAGAACAGAGGGAGAGAGAGAATCTTAAGCAGTCTTCACACACAGCATGTGAGGCTCAATCCCACAACCCTGGAATCATGGCATGATTCCAATTCAAGATGCTCAACCAGCTGAGCCATCCAGGTGCCTCGAGGCTCTTTTTTCCCCTAAGTAATGTTATTATGGGCCATAAGTCTGCTGGAGAGCTAGTTACATCTTCAGCCCTTCCCTTCCCCATATCCATGCAACTTTCCTCCTTTTACCTTGCCTTGAGGGTGTGGCCCTTGGGAAGTCCCAGGTTAATAGGGGGTCTCCTATCTTTACATAGAAAAAACCCTGGCCTTTCATGTCCCCTTCTCCTTTGAGAGCAGTCAGTTCATCTCTGCCTTGAATAAGCAATTCTGTTTACTCTTTATTTGTTCTTGTCCTAAAATTTTGCCCTGGTGATTTAGAATCTAGAGTCTTCAGAACATAAGTGAAGCAGAGGACAGAGAAATGTCAAGAAATATGAAAGGTCTGACATTTTACACTGTGTGCAAGCTGATAAGCTAGGTTGCCTCAGTTTCATGGATGCTGGCAGAAGACCTGAGAATTCTGGTTCAGAAAAAAGGGCTTTATAACTCGTGGTATAGCAAATAGCGTGAGTCTCATGTTTGCTCAGTTCCCCTTGCCCTCCAAGTTGCATGGAATACTGTAGAGTTTGCATCATTGCTCAGGGGAGACTTCAGGCTTAAGAAATCCCAAACTTTTGAAGCACCTGGGTGGCTCAGTCAGTTAAGCAGCCAGCTCTTGATTTCGGTTCAGGTCATGATCTCATGGTCGTGGGATCAAGCCCTGTGTTGGGCTCTGTGCTGTGTGTGGAGCCTGCTTAAGATATATTCATTCATTCATTCCCTCTCTCTCTCTCTCTCTCTCTCAAATAAAAAGGAAACCCCAAACTTTTAAAGAAAGCTGGTAGCACACCTGTCCAAACTTTGCCCTAGAGGAGACATTACTTTTATTATTCTGGACAGCAAACAGATCGGTCCAGATTTGTCTTTCTCTTGTCCAGATACTAACTTATCTTTCAAAGATGTTCACCATACAAACATCCTTGAAAAGAGTCCAGAACAAAAGTTGCCTCTGCTTGGAAGACATACAGAAATACAAGAGACCCATAGAGAATTAGGTTATATCCTTCAACCAGAAGGATATAAGAGTATATCCTTTTTGTCCTGCTTTCTCCTTGTTTCTGTCTTCCTAGCATTTTTTTCCTAGATGACAGAAAACTAGATGATTTTATTCTTTTACTTTTGTCACATATATCTTTCCACCCAACCCCATTCTCATACTTTTTTTTTTTTTAGGTGTGAAATTTACTTTATAGCCAGGCTTTTAAGAACAAATAAATGCCATATGTTGAGGCATATGTGTACTGAAACAGTATGTTTAAAACTTTTTAATTGGTTTCTTTGTGATTGGCTCTGAAGGCAGTGACTGTCTATTGTCTTTTTTATTTTGAAGGTGTAGCACAGCGCCTGGCAGAGAGGTGACACTTACTGGGTCTTGGTATCTATTTAATCTAAACTCTTAGTCCTGATATTCAAAACAGTGTTGCTTGGGTTTGCTTACCTGACCACCCCCACCCCTATTCTCTAGTGTAGTGTTTCTCAAAATACAGTATACGTTCCACCACTGGTGGGACTCCACATCTCTTTAAGTGGTGCATAGATGAACATTTTTATTATGTTATTTTTTTTTAATTTATTTATTTTGAGAGAGAGAACACATGAGCAGGGGAACACATGTGCAGAACCTGATGTGGGGCTCAAACTCAAAAATTGTGAGATCATGTCCTGAGCTGAAATCAAGGGTCAGACACTTAACTGAGTCACCCAGGCACCCACATTTTTGTTTTAATGTGTTGAATTCAAAGATACCAGATTACTTATTTGAAAGTTAGGGCATTGGATGGAACAAGATGGATTGTCAGCAATGAGAATGACCTATTCAAACTTAGAACAGAAAACATTTCTCTCTGGCCATGTTGGCATGAAGAAGATCAGAAGGTTAGCATCATCTCCTGTGTTCCACCCCTTACATTGCTTGGCTGGAAATAAAAATATTGGTCAAATGCCCTGAAGTGAGGAAATGTAGAATTCGAGTTAGGAAAGTCAGAGATACATCCAGAAGAAAGCATAGTAATAACTTCACTAAGTTATAGTGTCCAAAATCAGAAAATATTTCATTAATTTGCAAAACTTAATTTGTTTAGCATCACATGTGCCAGTTGGGTTAAGACCCTAGCTTGAGAATACAGTATGGAGCAAAAAGAGGCAAGTTCCTCATCTTCAGAGCACTTGCTGTCTGGTGGAGGAGACAACACACGGACCAGATAACTCACCCAGATAAAACTAACACTGAGAAGCGCAAAAGGTCATGCATAAAGACATAGGATAATATGAGAGTCTGTATGATAGGGGATTTGACCTTGTGGGGAATGGGACAGCTTTTCTAAGGAAATGATGCTGGAGTTGAAATCTGAAGGATGAGTAGGTGTTAACTTACAGGAATGAAGGGAAGACCTTTCTAGGCATGTGAGGGAATGTCTATGCCAAGGCCTTGGGAGGGAGCAGGGGAAGTAAAAGGAACTGTCAGGCTCCGCTGTGGGCAGAACTAGGGGAACATGTTTAAGATGAAGCAGGACAGGGAGGAAGGAGACAGTCTGTGCAGGGCTTTGTAGACCATGATGAGTTTTTTAGTAGGTGTTTAAGAATTGTTTTGTGTGGTTTTTATTTTATTTTATTTTATTTTATTTTATTTTATTTTATTTTATTTTATTTTTTATTTTTATTTTTTTTCACTGGAGAACTATTGGGATCCCATGTTTTGTGTGGTTTTTAAATTAAAAATACAATATACATTTTTTTAAAGTTTATTTTGAGAGAAACAGAGACAGCACAAGCAGGAGAGGGGCAGAGAGAGAGAGAGAGAGAGAGAGAGAGAGAGAATATGAATGAATGAATCCCAAGCAGGCTCCGTGCTTTCAGCACAGAGCCTGACCTGGGGCTTGAGCTCATAAACTGTGAGATCGTGACCTGAGCCGAAACCAAGAGCCAGTCGGTTGAACATCCAACTTCAGCTCAGGTCACAATCATGTGGTTCGTGAGTTCAAGCCCCACATTGGGCTTGCTGTCAGCACAGAGCCTGCTTCAGATCCTCTGTTCCCCTCTCTCTGCCCCTCCCCTGCTTGCACTCTTTGTCAAAAATAAACATTAAAAAATGCAATATTTAGTAACAACATTGTTTTGATTATATTTATTTTTATATTTCCCATAGAGTTATGGCAAATGGTACTAGTTTTTACTTATAGTGAAAAAAGTTTGTTTTTTGTTTTTTGTTTTTTTTTTTAAGTGCATTTGAGTCTACAAAGGAGATACTTTAAAGAAAACTATTAAGTAGGTAGGTGTATAGGAGATACATGGATTTGGCATTCTGAAAGCATGTAGTTGAATGTGAATTCTTATCCAGTCACTTCTGTTTACCATGTGTAAATCCTAACTTTCCAAAGATCATTTGAATCTGAGACTTAGGAAGAGTGACATTTTGGAGCAAGTACAGCATACACTTAATTACAGAAAAAAATTTAAAACCACAAAGTTATGGTTAAATTCTCTTTACATTAAATAACAAACTTAGATGTAATTGTCTGGTTCATTTTATTTTTCATTTGTATTTTGAATTAATGGCTCCAGTCCATTAAGAACTGAGCAGATACCCTGGACTTAAGGATATGCCATCGTTGATGCTGTAGTAATTAACAAATCATTATTTCAAATGTCGAAACAGTCTTGTTTCTTCTTTTTCCTTGCAATGAAAAAGCAAAACAAATATACTTGATATGTTGGAAGCCAACTGAGAACATAGAGTGAGAGGTTATAAACTCTTTGCTTGGCATCAGGAGGCAAAGGGTGTCTTGTAAAAGAGCACTGGGCTCTGCGGCTAGATAGGACCAACCACTGTTGTGGTCACTATCGTGCTGGGTACTTTTCAAAAAACTTACTATGGACAATTTAAAACATATTCAGAATAAGATATTTATGTATATATGTATGTATGTATATTAAAAGACAGAACACAAGCAGGGGAGGGGCATAGAGAAAGGGAGTCAGAGTCTGAAGCAGGCTCCAGGCTCTGAGCTATCAGCACAGGCTCTGTGCTGACAACAGCGAGCCCAGTGTGGGGCTCAAACTCACGAACTATGAGATCATGACCTGAGCTGAGTCGGAGACTTAACCTACTGAACCACCCAGGTGCCCCCAGAATAAGACATTATTAGGTTGAACTCTCATGGCTCTTATGACCCACTTTGAGCATTTATTAACTCAGGGCTTCTTGTCCTCCCCCTACTTACCCCACCAACCAAATGGATTATATTGAAACAGATCCTAAATATCATCATTTTAGCCTTCAGTAGTTCAATACATTTCTCTGAATTATGAGGACTCCTTTAAAAAACCAAAACCACAATACTATCATCACACCTAAAATAATTATTACTTAATATTGCCAAATATCTATTCAGTGTTTAAGATTTTCCTGATTGTTATTACCTGATTGTTATTTATTGTATGTGCACACACATATTTAAAAAAATTTAAGGGTGCCTAGGTAGCTCAGTTGGTTGAGTGTCCCAACTCTTGATTTCTACTCAGGTCATGATCCCAGGGTCATAGGATTGAGCCCTGCATCTGGGATTCTCCCCCCTCTCTCTCTTTCTGGTCTCTCTCTCTCTCTCTCTCTCTCTCTCTGCCCCCCCCCCGCCCCTCTCACCCATTCGTGCACTCTCTTGCTTTCTCCAAAAAATATTTTTTTAATTGAAGTAAAATTAACATACAATGTCATATTAGTTTCAGATGTACAACATATTGATTCAGTAGTTCTTTTTTTTTTTTTTTAATTTTTATTTTAGAGAAAACAAAAGAGTACACCAGCCAGGGAGAGGGGCAGAGGGAGAGAGAGCAAGAATCCCAAGCAGGCTGCATGATCATCAAGGAGGCTGACACAAGGCTCGATCCCACAAGTGCTCCTGATTCAGTAGTACTATACATTACTCACTGCTTATCATGATAAGTGTAGTCACCATTTGTCACCGAACAATGTTATTACAATATTAATGACTATATTACCTATGATTACTTTACATCCCCTTGACTTATTTATTTTATAACTGAAAGTTTTTACCTCTTAATCCCCTTTATCTATTTCAATCCATCCTCCTCCAACCTCCCCTCTGGCAACCATCAGTTCTCTGTATTTTAGAGTCTGTTTGTTTTTTCTATTCTACATAAAGGTGAAATCATACGATCTCTGTCTTTTTCTGTTTGACTTACTACGTTTAGCATAATATCCTCTGGGTCCATCCATGCTGTCACACATGTCAAGGTCTCATTCTTTTTTATGGCTGAGTACCATTCCATTGTGTGTATATATCACATCTTCTCTTTCCATTTTATCTGTCTGTGGACACTTGGGTTGCTTCCATACCTTCACTATTGTAAATAATGCTGCAAAAACATAGAGACACATATATCTTTTTGAATTAGTGTCTTTGTTTTCTTTGGGTAAATACCCAGTAGTGGAATTACTGGATCATACAGTATTGTACTTTTAATTTTTTAAGGAACTTCCATACTGTTTCCCATAGTACCTGTACCAATTTATGTTCCCGCCAGCAGTGCATGACGTTCGTTTTTCTTCACATCCTCACCAGCACTTGTGATTTCTTGTCTTCTTGATTCTACATCTGACAGGCATCAAATGATATCTCATTGTGGTTTTGATTTGCATTTCTCTGATTATTAGTGATATTGACAATTTTTTAATGTGTCTGTTGGACACCTGTATGTCTTTGAAAAAAATGTTTATTCAGATGTGCAGTTTTTTTTACTCCGGTTATTTGTGGTTTTGGTTTTGAATTGTAGAGCTTCTTTATTTATTTTGGATATTAATCCCTTATCAGGTATCATTTTCAAGTATCTTCTCCATTTCAGTGGGTTGCCTTTTCAACCCACTAATCAATTAGTGTTAATGATTTCCTTTGCTGTACAAAAGTTTTTAATTTTGGTATGTTTCCAATAGTTTATTTTTGCTTTTGTTTCCCTTACCTGCAGAGACATATCTAGAAAAATGTTGCTAAAGCCAATGTTATTGCCAGAGTTTTATAGTTAGAGTTAGTTTCAGGTCACATTTAGGTACTTAATTCATTGTGAGTTTAGGTAAAAGAAAGTGGTCCAGTTTCAATTTGTTGCACGTAGCCATACAGTTTTCTCAGCACTATTTGTTGAAGAGGCTATCTTTTCTCCGTTATATAGTCTTCCTTTGTAGTAGGTTAATTGACCATATAAGTGTGGGTTTATTTTTGGACTCTTTGTTCTGTTGATATATGATTACAATAGCTTTGTAATATATTTTGAAATCTGGGATCCTTCAGCTTTGTTATTCTTTCTCAGGATCTCTTTGGGTGTTTGGAGTCTTTTGTGGTTCCATACAGATTTTAGGATTGTTTATTCTAGTTCTGTGAAAAATGCTGTGGGTATTTTGATAGGGATTGCATTGAATTTATAAATTGCTTTGGGTAGTATGAACATTTTAACAATATTCTTCCAGTCAATAAACATGTCATATTTTTCCATTTGTTTGTGTCATTTCAATTTCTTTTTATCAGTGTTTTATAGTTTTCAGAGTACAAGTTTTTCACCTCCTTGGTTAAGTTTATCCCTAGGTGGTGGTGGTGGTGGTGGTTTTAATGGTGGTTGCCAAGGGCTTGCCAAAGAGTTAGGAGGAGGGGGATAGGAAATTATTGTTTAATGGGTACAGAGTTGTTTTTTAATTTTAGAGAGAGAGTAGGGGAGAGGAGCAGAGAGAGAGAGAAAGAATCTCAAGCAGGCTCCACACTCAGCAAGGAGCCTGATGTGGAGCTCGATCCCATGACCCTGGTATCATGACCTGAGCTGAAATCAAGAGTCGGACGCTCAACTGACTTAGCCACCCTAGGAGCCCCATTGTTGTTGTAAAGATTTTTCGTTTTCAAGTAATCTCTCCATTCATCATGGGGCTCACACCCACAACCCTGAGATCAAGTGTCACGTGCTGTACTGACTGAGCCAGCCAGGTGCCCCAATATTTTATTATTTTTGATAGAATTGTAAATGGAATTGTTTTCTTTTTCTGCTGTTTCATCATTATTGTATAGAAATGCAGCAGATTTCTGTATATTAATTTTCCATCCTACAGCTTTACTGAATTTTATCAGTTCTAATAGTTTTTGGTAGAGTCTTTAGGGTTTTCTATATGTAGTATCATGTCATCTGCAAATAGTGCTGTTTTTACTTCTTCTTTATCAATTTGAATGCCTTTTATTTTTCTTGTCTGATTGCTGTGGGTAGGACTCCCAGTACTATATTGAATAAAAGTTGTGAGAGTGGACATCTTTGTCTTGTTCCCAGTCTTTAGAGGAAAAGCTCTGTTTTTCAGTATTGAATATGATGTTAGCTGTAGGTTTGTCATATATGGCCTTTATTATGTTGAGGTATGTTCTCTCTAAATCTTTGTCAAGAATTTTTAGCATGAATGGTTATTGTATTTTGTCAAATACTCTTTGCATCTGTTGAGATGATAATATGGCTTTTATCCTTTCTCTTATTATGTGATATATCATGCTGATTGATTTGCAAATCATGAACACCCTTGCATCCCTGGAATGAATCCTGCTTGATTTTGGTAAATGATTGCTTTTAATGTATCGTTGAATTCAGTTTGCCAATGTTTTGTTTTGTTGAAGGCTTTTGCATCTATGTTCATCAGAGATATTGGCTTGTAGTTTTCTTTTTTTGTAGAGTTTGTCTGGTTTTGGTATCAGGATAATGCTGGCCTCATAGAGTGAATTTGGAAACTTCTTTTCCTCTTCTATTTTTTTGGAATAGTTTGAGGAGAATAGTTGTTAACTCTTTAAATGTTGGGTAGAATTCACCTGTGAAGCCAGTTGGTCCTTGACTTTTGTTTGTTGGGAGTTTTTTTTATTACTGACTCAGTATCATTAGTAATCAGTCTGTTCAAATTTTCTATTTGTTACTCTTTATTTTGGAAGATTATATGTTTCTAGGAATTTATCCACTTTCTAGGTTGATTTGTTGGCACATACATTTTCATAACATCCTCTTATAATCCTTATAATCTCTTCTAATAATTCTCTTATAATCTCTGTGGTGTCCGTTATTTCTCTTACTTCATCTCTGATTTTGAGTCCTGTATTTTTTTCTCCTGATGAATCTGGCTAAAGGTTTATCAATTTTGTTTTATCTTTTCAAAGAATCAGTTCCTGGTTTCATTGATCTTTCCTATTTTTTTTTTTCAAGTCTCTATTTCATTTATTTCTGATATAATCTTTGTATTTCCTTCCTTCTAGCTTTGGGCTCTGTTCTTTTTCTAGTTTTCTGGTGTAAGTTTAGGTTGTTTATTTGAGATTTTTTGTTTTTCTTGAGGTAGGCCTGTTTTGCTATGTACTTCCCTCTTAGAACTACTTTTGCTGCATCTCAGAGAATTTGGACTGTTGTGTTTTCATTTTCATTTGTCTGTGTATTTTTTTTTTCTTCTTTGATTTCTTGGTCGACCTATTAATTGTTTGGTAGCATGTTATTTAGCTTTCACATAATTTGTGTTCATTTTATATTTTTTTCTTGTAATTGGTTTCTAGCTTCATACAGTTGTGTTTGAAAAGATGCTTGATATGATTTCAGTCTTCTCGAATTTATTGAGTTTCATTTTGTCCTAAAATGTGATGTGTCCTGGAGAATGTTGCATGTGCACTAAAAAAAATGTGTATTCTGCTTGTTTTGGATGGAATGTTGTGTATATATATATCTGTTGGGTCCATCTGGTCTAATGTGTCATTCAAAGCCAGTGTCCCTGTTGATTTTCTGTTCTGTCTGGATGATCTATCCATTGATTTAAGGGGGGTGTTGAAGTCCCTTACTAATTATATTACTGTCCTTTTTCTCTCTTTATGTCTGTTAATAATTGCTTTATGTATTTAGTTGCTTTTATGTTGAGTGTATAGATATTTACAGTTGTTATATCCTCTTGTTGGGTTTTTTTCCCTTTATCATTATGTAGTGTCCTTTGTCTCTTGCTACAGTCTTTGTTCTAAAGTCTATTTTGTGTGATGTAAGTATTGCTATCCTGGCCTTTTTCTTTTCACTTCCTTTTGCATGGTACATGTTTTTCTAGCCCTTCACTTTCCATCTACATGTGTCTTTTGGTCTGAAATGAGTGTCTTGTAGGCACCAAATAGGTGGGTCTTTTTTTTCTTCCTATTTTGAATTTTTTTTAATGTTTATTTTTGAGAGAGCGTGAGTGGGGGATGGGCAGAGAGAGGGAGACACAGATTCCAAAGCAGGCTCTAGGCTCCAAGCTGTCAGCACAGAGCCCAACATGGGGCTTGAACTTACGAACTGTGAAATCATGACCTGAGCCAAAGTCTGATGCTTAACCGGATACTTAACCCACTGAGCCACCCAGGTGCCCCAGGTGGGTCTTTTTTAAAATCCACTCAGTCACACTGTGTCTTTGGTTTGGAGCATTAAGTTCATTTACATTTAAAGTAATTATTGATGGGTATGTATTTATTGGTATTTTGTTACTTGTTTTCCAGTTGTTTTTGTAGTCCTTCTCTTTTACTTTCTTCTCTTGATCTCTTCCCTTGTGGTTAGATGGCTTTCTTTAGTGTTAGGCTGGGATTCCTTTCTCTTTATTCTGATGAAATAAAATAACTCTTTTGTGAAGTCCAGTGAGTGTCTTTATGATTATTACTTCAAATTCTTTATCAGGCATATTGTTTATTCCTGTTTCTTTTAGCTCTTTTGCTCTGATTTTGTCCTTTGGGACATATTCCTTTGTCTCCTCATTTGTCTAACTCTCAGTGTTTATTATTTGTACGTATTAGAGAGGTCTGCTCTGTCTCCTGGTCTTAAAAGTAGTGGCCTTGTGTGGAAGAGATCCTGTGGTGCCCTGTAGTAAAATGTTCCCTTGTCTCTAGAACCAGGTGCTCCAAGGGTGTCTCCTATGTATGTGGGCTGTGTGCACCCTTTTGTTGTGGCTGAGTCCTGTTTGCCTTCAACCCAGTTGGTTGCAGTGACCCATCTTTCCTGTTGTGGGCTCACCGGGCAGGGTTTGGTCCCTGCAGCGTTGAGGGGTCTGATGCCTCCACAGGCAGGAGGTGCGCATGGCCAGCAGTCCTGCTAGCTGGCTGCAGTTAGTCTCTGCCACAGCTGCGGGCCCACCAAAGGGCTTTCTCTGTGCTCAGCCACTTGAGGGGTTTTGGTTGGTGGGTGGGTCAACATTCAGGGTAGATGTCTCCCATCAGTCTGTCGCAGTTGGGGGCACACTGATGGGCAGGATTTTTCTCCCTCTGTGGCCAGCTAAAAGGCTTGCAGCCCAAATGGCGTGCACACTTGCATGTGTAGCCGTCTTCCCCTCTCTCCTGACAGGAGTCACTTTGGAGTAGCATCAGTCTCTGCTGGGGCTGCTTGCAAGGTGTGGTGGGGTGGGAGCTACTTCTGAGGGATGCCCCCTGAGGCATGTGGGTGGATGGGGCCTGTTTGCTGGAGAACACAGGGGTGGGGCACATGGTGCTAGTAAAGTTAGCACTGGTTCCTGCAAGTGTCCAGCTCACGTCATTCGCCTTCACTTTTGTTCTTGGAGAAATCTCTGGAAGAGCCTTGCCCCTTTAGTAAGTAGGTCTATCTCCTTCACGTGTACCCTAGGCATTTTTCAAACTGCTGCTTCTATGCTGTGTCTCAGGCAGGGTTATTTATTATGCTGGCTCTTTACAGTTTCCTATCTCCCTCCAGCTCTCCTGGAGTTAAGCCCAGATTTTTAAAGTACCTCAAGTTAAATCACACTGATTTTTAAAGCTCCCAAAGTTAAGCCCCGCTGGTTTTCAAAGCCAGATGTTAGAGAGGCTTCTCTTCCCATCGTGGTCCCCAGCACATGGGGTACCTGGTCTGGGGTGTGATCCTCTTGCTTCTCAGTGCTTGTGGGGTCTCTCCCATTTGTGATTAGTCTCCCCAGTGGGGTTGGTTCTCAACCCCCTCTCTGCTCCTCTTAATCCTTTTCAAGGTGGCCTCCTCTCTATGATTTAACTGCGGAAGGTCTATTCTGCCAGTCTTTAGGTCGTGTTCAGAGTTAGTTGCGCAGGTGGAGCTGTTATCTTCATGTGTCTGTGGAGTGACATGAGCTCAGGATCCTTCCACTCTGCCATCTTTCTCACAATCCGCACATATATATTTGGCAACAGTTTATTGAGCCAGGATCCAAATAAGAGACAATATATGTAGGCTCTTTCTCTTCACTGTTTCTCTCCACCCTTTGTTTTTACCTTATTACTCGTTTAATCTTCATTATAACTGTGAAAAAGATAATATTCCATTTTCAAAGGAGGAAGCTAAGGTCCTGAAAGGTAAAGTAATTTGCAGAGTTAGTGAGTGCCTTTAGCTGAAAATCAGCCCAAGGCTATCTGTCTCTAAAGCCTGTGTGCCTTTCAGAGTTAAAAAACTTTAACGTTTATTTATTTTTGAGACAGAGAGAGACAGAGCATGAACGGGGGAGGGTCAAAGAGAGGGAGACAGAATATGAAACAGGCTCCAGGCTTTAAGCTGTCAGCACAGAGCCCGATGCGGGGCTTGAACTCACAGACCGCAAAATCGTGACCTGAGCCGGAGTCAGACACTTAACTGACTGAGCCACCCAGGCGCCCCATCTGTGTTTCAACCTCATGTTAAAATTAGGGGACCAGCTCCTTCTTTTTCTCTTTTCAGAGTGATCTCAGGATTTAGATTATGAAGTTTGAGAGTGGGAGTAGGAAAACACTGGTTTTTGGGACGCTGAATAATGAGTATTTTGTGAGGTTAGAACTGTGATAACAAGGGTGAGGGATTACTAATACCTGAAACAAAATCTGGTGCCTTTTTTCCACCTGCCAGACCCACAATCTGCACAAAATCACAAGGATTGCCAGAAACCCTGAATGAATGATTGCTTTTATCTTGTAGAAATGTAAATTAATTGCACCACAAGCTTTCCCCATTAGTTGAATGGTTGGCTTCAGTTGGCATCTGAAACGTAAGACGACCTTCATTTATTTTCTCTGAGTGTAATGGTAACTCTAGAGCTGGACTCTTTAAGATTTGTGAATCCTATTTTAACTCTTTAATTTTTGTGTCCCCCTAATGGGGTGCTGTCAAAGAGAAAGAGCCAGACATATGTTCAAGGTAGCAAGACATACTTCATTCAGATGAAGGCAGTAGAGAAGAGAGAGTGCCACAAAAATTGAGCTCAAATCTGCTGAAACAAAAGGTACTTTTTATTTTATTTTTTTTTTAATTTTTTTTTTTTCAACGTTTATTTATTTTTGGGACAGAGAGAGACAGAGCATGAACAGGGGAGGGACAGAGAGAGAGGGAGACACAGAATCGGAAACAGGCTTCAGGCTCTGAGCCATCAGCCCAGAGCCTGACGCGGGGCTCGAACTCACGGACCGTGAGATCGTGACCTGGCTGAAGTCGGACGCTTAACCGACTGCGCCACCCAGGCGCCCCCAAAAGGTACTTTTTAAATGCCAGGGTGTGCGAAAGGACAAGTACCGAAGATGTTAGGATGGGAGGTTGGTCGGTGTGATTAGGACGTCTGTGTTTGCTAATTGATGCTTATCAAAGTTACCCTCCTACTCTCCCACAGAGACTGGGAGACAAGGGCTCTAATCTTGCTGATGATTACATTTCAAAGGGATGGCTCCCAGGTCTTGAGAGGAGACATTTCTGGGTTATGGAAGATTTATATCTCAAGAATCAGAGAAAGGATTTACAACTCTAAGTTTCCTAAAGTAAACACTGTAAGCAAAGTGCGGTCAGGGGCCTTAGGTTTTAACTGGAACAAACAGTACATTTTTGGCAGCATTGAGCTTTCTCGGGCAGGCATTTTAAGGGGGCTGGAGTCATCCTAGGGACATGGCCGTAAGCTGATAAAAGCAGTTCTAGAATTTGGTTTATGTCTTTTAGTGTGTGATGAGAGAGGTTGATAGAAATCATTTGTGTGGCAGTTTGCAGCTTTCAGTACCCGGATAAAATTTTATATACAAAATTTCATGACCTGCGCATTTTGGGGGATGATGAGGCTGGAATTTAATCCCATCTTGGGAAGGGGAAAAGAACCTTCAATGAAAGGGAATAAGGCATTGTTTTGGGGGCTTTATGCAAACAAAAAAAGAAGGGAGCAGTCAGGAAGTTGATTTATAAGACCTGAGAAGCAGCCTTGGATTTTGTTATTTAACTCTAAGATGAATGGTATGGACCAGAGTAGTCCACAGGAAGGTGAGAGATCACTGTTAACTGAAAATATTAGAAAGCTTCTTGGAAGAGAGAGAACCTGAGCTGAGCCTTGAAGGTTGATGGGTGGGCCTTTCTTGGCTTAGCATTTTATTGTGGTATTTCCATGACACCCCATCGGATTTCCATAGAAATAAATTATAATCTCATAACTGAATTATTTATTTTTAAATATTTGATTTTTCTTTCTTTTTTTTTTTTATTTTTCTTTAAAAACACCACACAAAGTTGATATTTCTCTGACTTTTTGACTCTTGATCTCTGGATTGGTTTTCAGCCAGATCTTTTCAGAATAACGTTACGATTTTTTTAAATGTTTCTTTATTACTTTGAGAGAGAGAGAGAGAGACAAAGCACAAGCGGGGGAGGGACAGAGAGAAGAGAGGGAGACACAGAATCTGAAGCAGAATCTAGGCTCTGAGCTCTCAGCACAAAGCCCAGTGCAGGGCTTGAGCTCCTGGACTGTGAGATCATGACCTGAGCTGAAGTCAGATGCTTAACCGACTGAGCCACCCAGAGCCAAAGTTGGATGCTTAACTGAGTGAGCCAGCCTGGCACCCACCTAAATTTTTTTTTTAATATTTATTTTTGAGAGACAGAGCACAAGCAAGGGAGCGAGGGGCAGAGAAAGAGGGAGACACAGAATCTGAAGTAGGTTCCAGGCTCTGAACTGTCAGCACAGAGCCCGACCCAGGGCTCGAACTCACAAACCGTGGGATAGTGACCTGAGCCGAAGTTGGATGCTTAACCAGTGGAGTCACCCAGTCGCCCCAGAATAACATGTTCTAAACAGCCTCCACATTTTTGCATAATCAGTTCTCTGCCCCAGATACCTCCCAATCCCCCCCCCCCCCCCCCCCGCCATATACAACTTCAGCAAATCATTTATCCTTCAAGACCCAGATGACGTAGCACCCTTTCTTTGCTCCAACGGTACTTTCTGCTTTTCCTCTTCTATTACAGTTCTTATTGTGTTTGTTATAGTTTGTAACGTCAACCCCCTAGTACAGTCTCTGGCCCATAGAAGATACGTAATGTTACTAGATGTGGTTAAATATAATAAGCTCTGAACTATGTTTTCCAGTGTTAAGAACTCAGTTATCTTATATGCATAGGTATAATATGTTAATTGAATTTTTATTTGTTCTTAGATGGCATTAAGAGGATCTGCGCCAGTGACAATTATACCTCTTCCTGGAGAGCAAGTACAGGTTCAGGGGGTCATCCAGACAGCTCAGTCTTCTGTAATTCACCCACCACACGTGCAAACGGTACAGAAATTCAAAGACTTAGTGGTTGAGAGAAGGGACTTTTATACACTAAGTCTTTGGACACAATTGAAGTTGCTATAGTTACAATATTATAAACCAAGATAGTAAAGTTGTCTTAGAAATTAGGCTATGGAACAAATGAGGCAAATAGAAAAGTTTGTGAATTTCTAATTTCATGTATGGACTACCCAGTGAAAAAGGAAAGCAATTTGGGGGGAATTTATTGCTTGGAAATGAAGGACTTTAAGAGACAGAATCTTTTTGTCCCAGTGGTATCTTTCATGAGAAAGAGAATTCTGAAGCAAGGGTGATGGTGTTAGTGTCAACAAAGTAAAAAAAAAAAAAAAGTACCTACTTTATGCTTTGTGGAAGTCAAATAAGAGCGTTCTCATAGTAGAGGCAAGTTCTTATTTATATCTGTGTACCTTCATATTACCAGCTGACAGGAGCAGGAAGGAAAAGGTGATCCTGGGTTCTTTTTCCTTCTACTCTTTCTCCCCATTTTATCTTCTGGCCCTTGTGAGTCTCCGAATGCCTCTGGTCATCCCTCATTTCTTCCTCCTGACTATTTAGTATCTGGTGGTGCTGTCAGCTCTAGAGCTGCATGTTTATGTGATTTTTCTATTTGAAAGGTGACAACTGCATGGATTTGTGAGTTTTTACTCTTAGTTGCTAGTCGTTAAATAGAAATACTTGATCTTAATTATATAAGTAAACTCTTAGTTCCAGAAATTATTTCTTGAGTTCAGTGGGACACTTTGGAGTAAATTTAGGGACAGTGAAAATAGTTAAGGGTTTAGGTTAGAAATGGAAATCCATGATGCTTGAGGAAATATGGAAGGGACATATCTCTTAATTACTTTGGGTTGTGATCATTCTTTTCTGCCAAAAGATACAGATTTTAATATAAAATGTAAATAGCTGTACATTAGAACTTGTTTTTGAGGAAGATTATAGAATGTAAAACAGATTTATAGAAATTTAAGATCTACATCTGATTAGGGGAAGGCTTTCTGTAGATAGTAATGTAAAGCACTGATTTGTTAGGTCCTTTCTAGAAACCTGATTGGGTTATTTTATTTTTTAAAATAAAGATGAAGTATTTCCTTGTCTCTCTAACCCTCCCCCACTCAGGCTCTGTCTGACTCTCAAAAGTAAATAATAAACATTAAAATAAAGATGAAGTAAAAAATCTATCCATAGTGCAACTTTGGACAAATATTGGGAAATTTAATACATTTTAAAAATTGAAAATAACTTGTTTTATTAATTATACTGTAGGGGCACCTGGGTGGTTCAGTTGGTTAATCCGACTTTGGCTCAGGTTATGATTCACGGTGCGTAGGTTCTAGCCTTGCGTCGGGCTCTGTGCTGACAGCTCAGAGCCTGGAGCCTGCTTCGGATTCTGTGTCTCCCTCTCTCTCTCCCCCCCTCCCCCACTCACGCCCTGTCTCTGTATCTCAAAAATGAATGACATAAAAAAAAAAAAGATACTGGTATAGTTTAAAACTTGCATGTGGTTATTATCTTGACATAATTTTAGAGGACTTATTATTAACAGTTACCATTTAATATGTCCTTGCTATATGCTGTGCACTCAGTGCTTTACAGGTATTTGTGAAGTGAGATGAAGCCTAATTAGTACAGTTTTCTAAGTTGCATGTGCTTATACCTACCCTTGCCAGTGAACTCCATCTTGCTATACATAATGGTATGTTCTCAGTCCTTGTTTTATTTCATCTGTTAGCAGTACTTAACATAGTTGATCATTCTCTTTGATACACTGCTTTTGCTAGCTGTCTAGGACACGTCACTTACCTGGTATTTTTCCTGCCTCAGTGGTGGCTTATTCTTGGTCTTTTTTGCTGGTTTGTCCCCTTCTTCCCAACCTGTTAATGTTAGAATGTTCCTGGGTTTTCTTCTTGGTCATCTTCTCTGTGTATTGAGCCCATCCGGTCTTAGGGCTTTATGGACTACCTAGAGAGCTGTGACTCCCAAGTTTATATGTCTAGCCCAAGACCTCGTGCCTGACTCAAAGGCTTGTATATTTAGCAGTCTCTGCAATGTTATTATCTAATAATTTGATAATAGTTGGATATCTAGTAGCACTTCAAAATGAGCATGTCTGGAGTCCAAATCAGATTAATGATTTAAAAAACTGAGCATCAATTTTTTATCAGTATAGAAATAGGGTGGAAATCAGAGACTGGCCTTTATAACTCTAGTTAAATAGTATTGCTTTATTTAGGGATAGACTTTCTTCTTTGTTCTGAGCATGCTGTATTGTACATTCCTTTAATTAGTTTGGGCTCTTGAAATAAATTTTGTTTTTTCATTTGCTCCTTTATTTTAGACCTTAGATTTAATGACAAATGAATTTGGTTGGCAGGAGACAGATTATATTTTCTGAAAGTAAGATTAAATTGTTTTCCACCTGCATTGTTTATCACCATAAAACCAGTTCTGTTTTTCAGGTGTCATCTTTATCAGAAAGTGAGGAGTCTCAGGACTCATCAGACAGTATAGGCTCTTCACAGAAAGCCCACGGGATCCTAGCACGGCGCCCATCTTACAGGTGAGTACTCGGCGTTTTGGATCCTGTGTGTGTTCTATAACCAATAAGTTGGAATGGTGCTGTGCAAAGCAAACTATATAAAGAGGGAGCATGTGGCCGTATAGGATGGGAAATGTTAAGAGAGAGAGATTTGAGCCAGACTATGAAGGGCCTAAATTGCTGTGCTGAAGAGGAATTTAATCTTACCTTCTGGCAAAGTACTAGATTTCCATATTTACTTTTAGATAGTTAACTTTAAAAGCAACATGACTATAGATTTTAGGAATTGAACTGCTTTGTGTTCCCTTTCTTAGCTTCCTAACTCTGGGCCTTCATCTTGTCCCTTTGCTGAAACACATTTTTCTGCATTCTGCATAATTCCTGCACATACTTTAAGCCTTATTTCCTCCTAGAAGTCTTCTGATTACCTTTATTCCAACTCCCAAGACCAAGTTATGTCTTTCTTCTGTGGCATTCTTTTTACTGACCCTTGTTACAGTATTTATCTCATCCTGTTGGAATTCCAGTTAATAATACATGGGCCAGGGGTACCTAGTTAGCTCAGTCAAAATAAAATGCAACTCTTGATCTTAGGGTTGTGAGTTTAAGCCCCATGTTGCCTGTAGAGATAACTAAAAAAATAATAATAATACATAGACTGTGCTGGGTTTTTTTTAATTTTTCTTTTTACATTTATTTATTTTTGAGAGACAGAAACAGAGCACAAGTGGGAGAGGGGCAGAGAGAGAAGGAGACACAGAATCCGAAGCAGGTTTCAGGCTCTGAGCTGTCAGCACAGAGCCTGACGCGGGGCTCGAACTCACAAACCCCAAGATCATGACCTGAGCTGAAGTCAGATGCTCAACTGACTGAGCCACCCAGACGCCCCTAGGTTGTGGTGTTTTTAAAAAATTTTTAATGCTTATTATTTTTGAGAGAAAGCATGAGCAGGGGAGGGGGGGAGAGAGAGAGAGAGAGACACAGAATCTGAAGCTGGCTTCAGGCTCTGCACCGTCAACATAGAGCCCAGTGCAGGGCTTGAACTCACAAACCGCAAGATCATGATGTGGGCTGAAGTCGCACACCTAACTGAGCCACCCAGGCGCCCATGGGCTGTGCTCTTAAATAAGTTTTTGCACTGTAAAGGAATCATACAAGAGTAGATGCTCAATAATTACTTGTTGAACAAAACTAGAAGGTAGGAGGAAAGGGAGACAGGAAAGGATAAAGGAAAGGAAAGAGTTTAAGCAGGGAAGAGAACAGAGAGAGGATCCCAAGCAGGCTTCATGCTGTCAGCGCAGAGCCCAACGCAGACCTTTAACCCACAGACTGTGAGATCATGACCTGAGCTCATGACCTGAGCTGAAATCAGAAGTCAGATGCTCAGCCAAGTGAGTCACCCAGGTGCCCCTAGATTAATTATTAAATAAATTAATAACTTGTAGATTAACTTATTAAATAAATAACTGGAAAACACCAAAGATAACAGTAAGATCTTAAAATCTTCTAACGAAAAAAGGTAAATCACCTTGAAAAGAATGACCATTAGGCTAATAGGTTTTTGAAGGTAATATTAGAAGACAACAGACTATAAAATCTTTAACAAGAGAAAGTAACTATTGCTCTGGAATTTTATACCCGATGGAACAATCACTCCAAAATAATGGTGAAATAAAATTCATTTCAAACTGATTTAAGAGTTTACTAAAGGTTACACCTCAGGAAGAAGAAAAATGAGTCCAAATGGAAGGAATGTGAATATAAGAAAGAATGGTGAACTAAGACATTCATTGATTTTTTACTTTTTAGAACCTTTGATTTTTAGAACAGTAATGATTAATTTGTGTAGTTTAAAAACAAAATGCAAAGAATTATAGCAGACAGAAATATGTGAGATAAAGAATGGCTTATTAGATCCCTGTATTGATTACTTATATTGTTATTGATTAGACGACCTTAGATTATTGGAGGCAGTCACCAAAAGAATGCAAATAAAAGTTTAATTTCCAGGGTGCCTGGGTGGCTCAGTTAAGCATCCGACTTCTGCTCAGGTCATAATCTCCCGGTTCGTGAGAGCCTGGAGCCTGCTTCGGATTCTGTGTCTCCCTCTCTCTCTGCCCCTTCCTCACTCGCACTCTCTCAAAAATGAATAAATGTTTAAAAAAAAAAATTTTTTTTTAAAGTTTAAGTTCCGAACAAGGGGGCTCTACCAGCACAAAAGTTCCTGGACAAAGTACTTGTTAATGTATTGTGCATTTATAGGAAATAATAGAAATATCATATTCCCCCAATAATCATAAAAACCATATATATACTGTTAAACAAAATTTGAGTAAATTTGAAGGTCTAATTGACTATTAAAGGGCACCATCCCCTCTGAGAAGTTGTACAAAATGGAAGATTTGTATATAGGAAAGAAGGAGGGGCAAAAAAGTTATTGGTAAAAGAATTTTTCCAGGCAAGGTTATCTTCCCCTTAGGCCTAAGTGCCAGGAGGTCTTATCATTGCAGATTCTTATCTTCCTTTGGTGGGATGGAGAAAGCCCATGTGACAAATTACCTCATTGGTGCTGATCTGAAACTTTCTGACTAGTTAAGACTACATTTTTGGGGGAAGATTGAAACTGCAATTAAGTACTAACCCCCCCAGTTTGGGGACTCAACCTAAGTGATGCCATTTAGGGCTGTGGTTTTCTCTTTAACAGTTCCTTCCTTTTAATCAGACGTTCAGCTTAGAGATGTGATCAAATTTTAAGGCATTAGTGCCACTCTCAGTTACCATTCAAAAGTTCTCGCAGTTTTTGTTGTTCCTTTTGTGTGATCTCAGACGTGTATGTACACGTGCTTAATATCTGTGATATTCACAGGTCACAGCTTCAGGTTCATATTCTCTTCGTGTTTCAGTCTTAGATCATTTGTTTGGTGGTTAGTGGCTATGAACATGCATTTAAAGCTTTTGAGAGAATACAACGCACACAGATTATTATGATTCCTATAAGAATAATTCTCAATATTTGAAGTGCACTCTAGAGCCTTGGTCTCCAAGGCCTAAGCCAGTCAAAATCAAGTAAGTGAAAGAAAGAACCTCATGGAAGGAGTCAACTTTTTAAAGCCAAATGTCTTGTTCTGTGATCTTTTGTAATTTTAACTTTTCAAAAGTGTTAATTAATCCTGGTACAACAGTAGGTGGTGTTGGCCACAGCACAGACAACTCCTTCTCAGCTAACAGATGAATCAAAACAGTCTGTCTGTTATCAAGGACCACTTTGGCTAGAGGATCTAAGGATCCTAGCAGATAATGCAGTAAAAGTATGATCCATCGTCTTGGATAGAAACAGTCTACCTTGTTGTAAGCTACTTCTCTCTCTTGTCAATTTGATTTAGAGATCTCCAGCGTCTGTACAAGACCAGATGGAGCCTTCTTTAGCTGTGTGGTGTTTACCCAGGGCTTAATACCTTTTAGTTTTGCAGCAGTGTCAGTGGTCAGGAGCACTTGGTAAAGTACTTTCTAACAGGACTTGAGAGCTGGGTGTTTGTTTCTGGGTTTTTTTTATGACCTTTCCAAAATACCAGTCACCAGGCTCCAGACTGTGACCAACAGGATCCTTTGATACCGTCTGGGAAAGCTTCTTTAACCTGTTGGTGATAGGCTTTAGAATAAGACATTAAAGACTTCTAGTAACTGGTTATACTAGCATGAGACAGACAACAAGGAATCAGCAGAAAGTTGTACACCACCGGTAGACAGTGAGTGGTCTGCCTGTGACTGTCTCCTATGGAATGTATTGCAAATAGTGAGCAGAGCCAGTGGCAGCACTTTAGGCCAACACCTTGCCGAATTCAGCAAGCTGAGAGATGTTGAGAACTTCATTAGTTCTCTCCACCTTGCCTGATGATTAAGGGTGATGGGGCAATGATAATTCCGAGATATTTGTAAGGCCTTTATCAAGGCTTGAATGATTTGCCCAGTGAAGTGCGTGCCTCAGTGGAAAGTACAGCCCAAATATGGGAAACACATTTTCTAAGGGTTTTGTTTGTTTGTTTTCCCCTGCTGCAATACTAATGCCCTCACATTGGCAAACTTCAGTCTATCCAGAAAACATACACACACTAACAAGAAAATATTAATAGCCCATACGAGGTGGCAAATGAATGAAGTCCAGCTGCGGGTGTTCAGAGGGAGGAGGTTTGAGGCCTCTGGGAACAAAAAGTATTTCCAGGATTATGGATTTGACAGGTTAGACATTGATGGTAAGTTCTTTTTGCAATCTTCTAGAAGTCTCCACACCAATGTTTATTTATAATTGGTGTCCTCTTATACCATGGTGGGTGAAGAAATGTTAAAACCAAAAAATGAGATTTGCCAGAAAGTGAGTAAAAACCTAGAGGCCCGTCTTGGAGCAGGCTTTTGCCATGTTGTAAGGACATCGTGACAGCAGAAGTCTGGCATTTAGGGGCCATTTTTGCAGAAGCAAAATCAACTTACCCTCACATGGCCACAGTCTTAAAAATACAATATAAAGAAGGCTTAGAACTACTTATGTAATAAACTACATGGGAAGCATTGTCAAATATCAAATAAGCGTAACAAATCCTTTGAGATATTCCAAATCAAAAAGACTTTAGAACTTAATTTTGGGTGTGGCTGGCTCCATAGGTAGAGCATGTGACTCGATCCCAGGGTCATAATTTTGAGCCCCATGTTGGATATAGAGATTCCTTAAAAATAAAACCTTAAAAAAATAGAACTAAATTTTGGGGCATTCATCAAAAATATCAAATATAGGTTCTAAGGCACTTGCCTAAACAGGATCACAGATCATTCTGAAACTTAAAGGAGTTTTCACAATATTACCAAAATCAGACCAAAGTCCAAGAGAACTTTGGTTTTTGCCTCTATTAAAACAACAAATTCTAATTTTACACCAGCTTACTTTTGATTTTAAAACTCATTTTTAGGGGCGCCTGGGTGGCTCAGTCAGTTAAGCGTCCGACTTCAGCGCAGGTCATGATCTCAGTCTGTGAGTTTGAGCCCCGCATCGGGCTCTGTGCTGACAGCTCAGAGCCTGGAGGCTGCTCCAGGTTCTGTGTCTCTGTCTCTCTCAAATAAATAAAAACATTAAAAAAATTTTTAAACTCATTTTTTAAAATAAAATTATTTTAATCTTAACCAGCTGGATCACACATGATATAGTTGCTTTTCAGAGATTCCTCTGCCACAAACCTACTACAACAGTTTTTTCTACATTCTGATTTGTCCTATGTTTTTCCTCTTTAGACAACCATCCTCATTTTAGAACAAAAAAATACATATATTTCTCATGCCCTTTTTTAACACATCTTTCCTGGCACATGGAGATGTTTTATTCTTACTAGCTTTAATTACATATAGCAATTAGACTTCTTAACCCTTAGAAACCTTAATTTCTACCGAAAATTAAAGCGTTCTTAAAATTTGCAAATCAAAATTTCCAAAAACACGTCCTTTAAAATTGTCCAATAGAGCATTAACATATCTAAATATCTTTTAGATTCTCCGTGATAAATGTTATTAATGTTGCAGTATTTTATCTTATTTGGAAATGATTTTGGTATTTGATGAGTTTAGTGTTAGTTAAATCATTTAATCTATCTCAGTAAAACTAAGGTTTTAGATTCTGCCACCCCCAAATTGGGGAAAATGGTTTAAGTAGACATAATATCACTGAAAAGTTCATTGGTAAACTTTTATCTTGCATACATGTATTTGTCTCTAATAATTATGTGTAGATTATGTACAAATACTTCATTCAACATTTAACAAAGTCAGCCATTATCCTAAGCTATTATTTTTTTGTTGACAGAGTAAGAGATAACATGAACTTATGTAGAATAAAAGTTTTCTATTTAATGTCGATAACTCTAAAGCCATGTCTGTTTTAATTAAACCATCAATCTTAAACTAGATTTCATGTCAAATATTTTTTCAGATATATGAATTTGAAAAAAATTTTGTTAGTTTCTTTCTGAGAGTTTCAGAATGCCCAGTCCTTACAAATGCTTGCCTTTAAACCAACTAAATAGAGCTCTTTTACAAATTAATTTAAACAATATCAAATAACTACAACACCTCTGTATAGACACATGTGAACATACAGACTGTAGAGACCTTATAGCTTCGGTTTTAAAATTATTACCATGAAATGGGTGCAAAAAATAACTAGTTATAAAAGTTGGATCTGAGTTTGGGTTCTTCTTTTTGTTTTTTGGTAGATGGAATAAGTTAAGGTTATCTGTTTGAATGGCTAAAGCTTTTTCGAATATTTGTGGAGAAGACACTTCAGATTTGGATTTGACCTTGGCAAGGCAAATTCTTTTTTTTAAGTTTCTATTTATTTTTTTAAGTACCCTCTATACCACATGAGGCTCCACTCACGACCGTGAGATCAAGAATAACATGCTCTTCCGACTGAGCCAGCCAGGCGCCCCTTGGCAAGTCAGGTTCTAAACTGCCTTCCCCCCTTTTGTTTTTTCCTTGATAAAAATTACCTCCATTGAATTTGCATTTTATTTTATTTTTTTCTAAATTTATTTTGAGAGAGAGAGAATCCCAAGCAGGCTCCGCACCAGCAGCACTGAGCCCAGTGCAGGGGCTCAGACCCACAAATCATGAGATCATGACCTGAGCCAAAACCAAGAGTTGGACGCCCAACCAACTGAGCCACTCAGGCACCCCTAAATTTGCATTTTAAAGAAATGGACTAGATAAGAGTTCCTAGAGAAGACCAGATAGAACATTGAACATTTATACTTTTTTTTTTTTTTTTTTTTTTTTTTTAAGTAATCTCTGTACCCCACATAGGGCTTGAACTCACAACACCAAGATCAAAACTTGGATGCTTTACCGACTGAGCCAGTCAGGTGCCCTGAACATTTTACATTTCTTTTATGTTTATTTATTTTGAGAGAGAATCTCAAGCAGGCTCTGCGCTGTCAGTGCAGAATCCTACACGGGGTTTGATCCGAAACATGAGGCCATGATTGGAGCCGAAATCAAGAGCTGCCTGAGCCACCCAGGCACCCCAATTATAAGCCTTTTGAGATAAATAGGGGAGGTTTGGACATTGGTGATCTTTGAATTGTTCTTAGAACCATACCTCTTGTCCTATAAATACTAGATTCTTAAAACAAGGACAGCTCTTTTTAATTCCTCAAAGAATTGGGTTGTTGACAAAAGGATACCAAAGTACTGACACCCATCCCCCTAGGAGAATGTTTTCTTTCTCTCTGGGTACATTTAGCTTAGGGGAGAAGGCTTTTAAGAAAAACTATCAGGTTTACGGGGCGCCTGGGTGGCTCAGTCGGTTGAGCAGTTGAGCGTCCAACTTCGGCTCAGGTCGTGACCTCACAGCCCCGCGTCGGGCTCCGTGCTGACAGCTCAGAGCCTGGAGCCTGCTTTGGATTCTGTGTCTCCCTCTCACTCTGCCCCTCTCCCACTCATGCTCTGTCAAAAAATAAACATTTAAAAAATCTTTTTTTTTTTTTTTTTTAAAGAAAAACTATCAGGCTCTCAATATCAGCATGCAATTTGGTCAGATTTCTGATTATAGAGTTATTAAGTCCTTTCAAATATCTTGTTAGGTTTCAGCAGGACAAACAGTAAATATTTCTGGCAACCTTATGGACCCAAGATGCCTCCTCAAAGAGGGAATGAAAGGTACTATCTTAATATCTAGAGGTGGGGTGCCTAGGTGCCTCAGTTGGTTAAGCATCTGACTCTATCTCAGCTCAGGTCTCGATCTCAGGGTTGTGAATTCAGGCCTGCGTTGGGCTCCTCACTGGGCATGAAGCCTACTTTAAAAACAGAAGAAGAAGATCTGGAGTTACTCCCAAACACAGCCAAAGAAAGAAGAGACGGCCTCCTGTCCCAGGCAGGCAGAAAGCCAAGCCATGTTCTTAGGAGGTAACAAGAAGCAAAAAGAAAATAGTTATTTCCAGGAGAGAAAGGATCATTATCCACTGGGTTTGGATTTGGAAAGGAAGGGACAACATGAATTTTCATTTCCCTTCTCTCAACTCGGCCCAGGAGATCCATCTATTTATAAAAACTCTTGAGGGTCCTCCCTAGTTTAAGAAATTCTTTAACTACAGCCCTCGGTTCAGCCTTAGAGTAAGGAATGAGAGATACCTGAAGAGGATCACCAGTAGCCCCAAGTGGTCTTCTTTCAAAAGGTCATTGTCTTTTCAGAGTGGAAAGGCAGTTCAGACAGAAGCTCACTAGGATGAGTACTCAAAGGACAGAAGAGAGTGGCAGGAATTACATCAGTCTTCTGTGTAGTCTTGTTTTAGATAATTTTTCTGTTTTTCATTAGCTGTTTGCCATGAGTCTTTTAATGAAAACTATTTTGGGATTTTGAAATCTTTTGGAGGCCTCTTCTTGCCAATTAAAACAGGTAATCAGCCGTTGCTTTCAAGTGTACCTCTTAAATGAATGATCTTGTCTAATTCAGCATTCCTCATAACAGCCATCGTAATTCCATGTTGTTTTGGTAAAAAAAAAAAAAAAAAAAAAAAAATTTGCTAGGTATCTAACTTCCGGGACTATAGTTCTTAAACATAAAATAAGCAGGTTTGCCAGAAGGTGGCACACTAACTCTAGATCTAAAGGATCTCTTGTTTTAACTAGGCCTTTGGGTTTCTCAGAGCCAAACTAATCCCTAAGAGGGACTTGCTTTGGGGTTGGAATTTATGGGTTGTTTTACAGTGTGCTTCACTGCACGGAAGTTTTCTGGAGATCAGTGGGTGACCTAGTGTCAATCTAACCTGTTCCTTGACTAGCTTCTACTACGTTGAGAGTCTTTGAGTTAGGTGGTAAGTGCTGTAACAGCTCTTAAGTGATTTGACCTGGACCCACCAATTTTTGTGGCTTTTTAGTTTCTGAAATCCCCACTAGCAATTACATTTACATAAAACAAGACAAACATGTGCCCCTCAGCACACCACCAGTAACCAAAACATGTCACTGCAGAGTGGTTAAGAGAAGTCTTTGTGCACTACCAGCAGTTCCCAATGTGAGCTAAACCAGCAGACTCCATTCAGGGAGACTGGACTGGAAATGAATAAGACTAAACCAACATACTCCAGTAAATGGGGACTGGAGACTGGAACTAGGAAAGGATTCCAAAGTGGAAATGTGGGCTGAACCAAGGGCTGAGGGCTGGTGCTTCCTTAGAACCTCCTATTATTCTAGCCTGACCCATTAATACTTTATTGGAAAGTCAGATCTGCAGCTTGAATGCAAAAAGAGCAGAGCTAAAACTGAGAGGGACTTACCAATGGCCCTTGGAAACAGGGAGAAAGATGGTGAACTCTGAAGGGTTTGCAGGGCTCATGCCTGTGTTTTTCATTGTCCCCAGATACTGCCAGAAGTTCGTTTCTGATCCTGAAGCCACCATATCTGTTAAACAGAATTCAGCCACGTAAATTTGAAGGTCTAAGTGGCTTTATTAAATAATTCCTGAATTGGGCAGATCCTATCTAGCAAGTAGAGGGGAGCCAAGGAGCTATACAGAACGGAAGTTTTTGTTTTTTTAATGTTTTGATTTTTGAAAGAGACAGAGACAGAATGCGAGTGGGTTAGGGGCAGAGAGAGGGAGGCACAGAATCCGAAGCAGGCTCCAGGCTCCAGGCTCCGAGCTGTCAGCACAGAGCCCGACGCGGGGCTCGAACTCACAAGCTGTGAGATCATGACCCGAGCTGAAGTCGGACACTCAACCAACTGAGCCACCCAGGCACCCCCAAAACAGAAGGTTTTTAAAGGAAGGAGGGTGGGGCAAGAAAGTTTTAGCAAAAGAACAGGATTGTTCCAGCAGGGTATCTTTCTCTTAGTGGGAAGAGCAGTGGTTCTTTTGATGCAGATGACCTCGTCCTCCTCTGGGAGGAGAGGGCCTGTGTGGCCCTCACTGGTACTGATCTGAAAAGCTCTGACTGACTAGTAAAGACTACATTTCTGGAGGAGGTTTACAGATTAGGTATTAAGCTCTGGGTTGGGGATTTGGCCTAAGTGATGCCATTTTGGGCCTGTGGTTTTCTTTTTAACAATACAAATACATGAGCTGAAACCAGAGTGAGAAGCAGAAGCAAGCCTGAAAACCAAAGTGCACACATTGCTTTAGGTCTACTGCAGGAAAGGACTCTGAACCTGAGAGTTTTGTATTAAGCTGGGATTTCTGCAGGAGGCTAGAACATCTGAAAGGAAGCTTCCCCCAAAGTAAGCTTTCTGCATTATACCAAATTAGGATCAACCAAATATGAATTCAGAGTGAAAAATCATCAAACATACAAGGAAATAAACCATGATAAGTGAGAATCCATACAAACAATATATAATCAACTCAGAAATGCAGGAAAAGTATTTGATAAAATTCAGCACCCATTTATAAATTTTTAGCAAATAAATAATAAAAATGGGCTTCCCTAGCATATATAGACCTAGGGAATTGAATGAACTACACTAATACGACATGCAGTGGCTCAAGTCCCAGACTGAACAGTAATTACCTGGTGCACATATGGACCAGATCTGAGTAACACTGCAAAAGCTTTGAAAACTGAAATGACATTGGAACCACAGTCCACTGAATGCTGGTCAAAATCAATGGCCTGGACACAACTAGGTTGATAGCCTGCTAAAACAAGAATATCAAAATTTCTCCATAGGATTTAAACAAGATCCCAGAGTCTGGTATCATAATACTGAAAATGTCCCATGTCCCAAATTACTTGGCATACAAAGAACCCAGAAGAATCTTAACTTGGCATGGGAAGACTGTCAGCAGATGCCATCTCCTAGATGACACAGATGTTGGAGTTATGGGACAAAAACTTAAAGGAGCTATTAAAATGTCCTAACAAGTGTGAATTCTCTTGAAATGAATAGAAAGATAAGAACTCCTAGCAAAAAGTAGAAGCTATAAAGAGAACTAAATAGAAATTTTAGAGCTGAGAAATCCAGTAACAGAAATAAAACCTCACTGGATGGGTTGAATAGGAAAATAAAGATGAGATAGCTTCAAAGATAGTTCATTGGAGATTATCCAGTCTGAACTAAAGATTAGAAAAATTCACTAATTTTCAGAGACTTGTGAGACAATACCAAAAGTTTTAATATTTGTGTCATTCGAGTCATAGGAGAGGAAGAAGTATGTTGCAGAAAAAAATATTTAAAGAAATAATAGCTGGAATGTTTTCAAATTTGGTGAAACCCACAGATTCAAAAAGCTCAGCAAACACTAAGCCATAGATAAACACAAACCCCTCCCCAGACAAGTCATAATCAAACTGGTGAAGACTAAAGACAAAAATCTTGTGCACAGAGAAAAATGACGTTACTTTAAAGGGAACAGTGTAAATCACTATAGATTTCTGATCAAAAACGAGGCTAGAAGGAAATGAAATACATTTTTAAAAAATTTTTTAAGTTGGTTTATTTTGAGAGAGAGAGAGAGCACATGTGTGCATGCACAATTAGGTGAAGAACAGAGAGAGAGGGAGAGAGGGAATCCCAAGCAGGCTCTGCACTGAAGCACAGAATTTTACAGTGCTGAAAGAAAAGAATTGTCAATCCAGAATTTTTTATCTAGTGAAAATATCCCTCAGAAATGGGAGGTGAAATAAATATTTTCAGATGAAGGAAAACTAAGAGCAGTCATTAACAGCATACCTGCTCTAAAGTAACTGCTAAGAGGGGCGCCTGCGTGGCTCAGTTGGTAAAGTGTCTGACTTTGGCTCAGGTCATGATCTCACGGCTTGTGAGTTCGAGCCCCACGTTGGGCTCTGGGCTGACAGCTCAGAGCCTGGAGCCTGCTTCAGATTCTGTGTCCCTCTCTCACTCTGCACCTCCCCTGCTTGTGCTTGCTCGCTCTCCCTCGTGCTCTCTCTCAAGAATAAAAAAAAAGAAAGTAACTGCTAAGAAAGCTCTTAAGATAGAAATCTGGAAGGTTAAGAATGAAGAAACAGCAACAGCAAGATCTGGGCAAGTATAATGAACTATTCTCCTGTTGAATTCTTTAAAATATGTTTGGTTGACAAGAAAATATGGCATTGTCTGATGGGGCTTTTAATGTATGTAGATGTAATGCAGATGTAATGTGTAAGACAACTATAACATAAGGGGGGAGATAGAGACTCATTCTGGAGGTAAGGTTTCTCAGGTTCACTTGACATGGTAAAACAGTGATTCTAAGTAGATGAGGTCTATTAGAACTCCTTAGAGCAATTACTAAATTATATGAAGAGATTTTGTCAAACATATGATAAAGTGGAGTTCTGAAAACTCTTCAAATCCAAAAGAACACAGAAAACTTTTTATTTATTTATTTTTTTTAAGTAAGCTCTATTCCCAGTATGGGGCTTGAACTCATGACTCTGAGGATCAAGAGTTGCATGCTCTGGGGCACCTGGGTGGCTCAGTTGGTTAAGTATCTGACTTCAGCTCAGGTCATGATCTCACAGTTCATGGATTCAAGCCCGCATCGGGCTTTGTGCTGACAGCTCAGAACCTGGAGCCTGCAGCCTGCTTCAGATTCTGTGTCTCCCTTTCTCTCTGCCTCTCCCCTGCTTGCATTCTGTCTCTGTCTCAATAAATAAACGTTTAAAAAAATTTTTTTGCATGCTCTATCTACCAATTGAGCCAGCAAGGCAACCCCAGAAGACTTTAAAACAAATTTTTTTTTAAACATTTATTCATTTTTGAGAGATGGAGAGAGAGCACGAGTAGGGGAGGGGCAGAGAAAGAGGGAGACACAGAATCAGAAGCAGGCTCCAGGCTCTGAGCTGTCAGCACAGAGCCCGACATGGGGCTCGGAACTCATGAACCATGAGATCATGACCTGAGCCGAAGTCAGACGCCTAACCGATTGAGCCACCCAGGCACCCCCAGAAGACTTTTTTAAAAACAGAAAGCAGGGATCCTGGGATGGCTCAGTTGGTTAAGCATCTGACTGTGGCTCAGGTCATGATCTCACGATTCATGAGTTAGAGCCTTGCATCAGGCTGTCTGCTGTCAGCGCAGTGTGTGCTTCAGATTCTTGGTTTCCCCCCTCTCTTCCCCTCTCCTGCTCACTTCTTTCTCTCTCTCAAAAATGAATTTAAAAAAACATAAAAAAAACCCAGAAAGCAAATAATTGGTAGGTCAAATGATAGCAATAATTAATATTTAGAAGACATGGCTTCAATTCATTAATTGAGATTATAAAACTATAAGCCAGTATTCCTCATGAATATAAACACAGCAAAATAAGAGCTTTAGCAAACTAAATACAATGACACATAAAAGGTGTACACATGATGAAAAAGTAGGATTCATACCAGGAACGCAAGATTGGCTTAACATCTGAAAATCAATTAACGTAATACATCATATTTATAGAATAAGAACAAAAAAATGTGTGATCATCTCAACGGACACAAGAAAAAGCATTTAACAAGTCCATTTGATAACATGCTCATCAAACAAATAGAAGGGAGCTTTTCAGGGGCGCCTGGGTGTTTGACTCTTGATTTCAGCTCAGGTCACGATCTCACAGTTAGTGGGATCGAGCCCCGCATCAGGTTCCGTGCTGAGCATAGAGCCTGCTTGGGATTTTCTCTTTTCTTCTCTGACCCTCACTTGCTCATGCGCACATGCACTCTCTCAAATAAATAAAGAGGGGGGTGCTCTTCAGCCTAATAAAGTGCATCTATAAAAGCCCATAGCTAAGCATATTTAGTGATGTAAGAGTGAATGTTCTCTCCCTAAGATCATGAACACAACAAGGCTGTGGATGTCTGCTCTCACGACTTCTACCTAACATTGTATTCGGGCATTTAGGCAAGAAAATGAAATAAAAGGCATTCAGATTGGAAAGGAAACAATTTGTAGACGACGTGATCTCATATACAGAAAATCTTAAAGTACCCGCTAAAATAAAGTAACGAGTTCAGCAAGGTAGCAGGAAACCTTACTTACCATCTATTGATTCTTTGGCACACAGGTGTCTTAATTTCTGTACTTTAAAAAAAAATTTTTTAATGTTACTTTTGAGAGAGTGGGGGAAGGACAGAGAGAGAGAGAGACAGAATCCAAAGCAGGCTCCAGTCTCTGAGCTGTCAGCACAGAGCCCAACACAGGGCTCGAACCCACGAGCCATGAGATCATGACCTGAGTCGAAGTTGGATGCTTAACTGACTGAGCCACCCAGGTGCCCCTTCTGTACTTTTCTTTATACTCCAAATGTTCCATAACTTAAAAGTGAAAAAGAACTGGGCGCAGCATTCCGCAGTCTCATGCTAGGCTGTCTGCATAAGACCACACAGACATCTTGTTAAAGGGATTCTGGAGCTCTGTCCTGACCTACTCACTCAACTGTTCAGGGTATCAGATGGGAATGTGGATTCAGTAAACCTCTCCAGGCAATTCTGATACAAGCAGGTTTAGGAACCAGTGTGACCATTCTCCAAATGCCTAACATGGAGTCCTATAGGACTGCCCCTCCCTTATTCTCGATATGGAACATCTGTTGATACAGTCTACAAATTTATTAGCTTTTGGTGGGAAGATTGTCCAGAGTAAGGAGACAGTCTTTTTCAGTGTGGAAAACATTTTTCAGTGTGTTATAGAACAAGAGCTGAAGGAACTAAAGTTATCTGGCCTCAAATAAAGAACTGTAGCGATTGTGAAATGTTACAAAGTAGGGCATGGATATAGAATTTTGGTTAAGCTTAAATTTCTTTAGCTTTCCTGGGTGGAACCAGCTTTTGGTCTAAATAAGTAAGGGCTTAATAATTGAGGTTTGCTATTTGGAAGTTGTAGATGACTTATTCCCGGAAATAGAGGCTGTTAGGAATGCTAGGGCATTCCTGCATAGGCTGGAAGGTTGGCATAAATAACATAAAAGATCCTTTTCAATGATAAGGTTTTTTTCCCCCCTTTGTGACTATTTTTTGTTTTTTGTTTTTTGTTTTACAATGAACATAGAAATCTTAAGATTTCTTTTTTTATTTTTCTTCTAGAAAGAAATAATGCTTAATTGTCCCTCTGCCCCCAGTTGTGTTTTGGAAGTTCTTTCTTTTCAGCAAAGGAATCTTTTTCTATCTCCATATTCCTGTCATAAGTCCCATTTTACCAAGTCTGAGGGATACCTGTGGGATTATATTTACTTCCTGTTAAACAATTTTATTGAGGCGCCTGGCTGGCTCAGTCGGTGGAGCATGCAACTCTTGATCTTGGCGTTGTGAGTTCGAGCCTCACTTTGGGCATAGAGATTACCTAAAAATATTAAAACCATAAATAAACAGTTTTACTTATCACTAGTATTGTGTGCTTTTTATAGTAGTATTCTTATTTCTTATTGGTTTCTTAAAACTGTGGGCTTCTCACTATAGAGTTGAAGGGTGGAAAGACAAATTTGGTCTTTTTATTTATTTTTAATGTTTATTTTTAATTTTTTTTTTTTTGTTTATTCATTTTTTTGAGAGACAGACTGAGAGTACGAGCAGGGGAGGGGCAGAGAGAGAAGGAGACACAGAGTCCAAAGCAGGTCTCAGGCTCTGAGCTGTCAGCATAGAGCCTGATGCGGGGCTTGAACTCACGAACGGTGAGATCATGACCTGAGCCGAAGTCAGCCGCTTAACCGACTGAGCCACCCAGGCGCCCCAATGTTTGTTTATTTTTGAGAAAGAAAGCGAGCATGAGTGGGTGAGGGGCAGAGATAGGACACAGAATCCAAAGCAAGCTCCAGGCTCTGAGCTGTCAGTGCAAGGCCGACATGGGGCTCAAATTCATGAATCTTGAGATCATGACCTGAGCCAGAGTTGGACACTCAACCAACTGAGCCACCCAAGTGCCCCAGATTGGGTCTTTTTAAATAAAGGTCACTATTTAGAAAATGAATACTGTTCTTGTTAATTAACAAAATACCTTACAACGGAGTCATCTCTCTTGTAGGGAAAGAGACATTTCATACCTCTGTAAGGGCCTTGTACCTGTGTATTTGTTCATTGTCTCTTTTCCAGGAGCCATAAACTTTAAAGCATAACTCACCTGCAGTACGTCATTACAGTAGTCTGTGCTGAACTGAGTGGCTCCTTGACAAAACAGTTAAAATGTCTAGTAGATTATTGTACTTTTAACCTGAGATTGAAAAAGGTTTGGCAGTTTGTTTTTATAAAGCTGTCCTCATTACCAGCATTAATTGAGTTTTATTTTTCACAGAAAAATTTTGAAAGATCTATCCTCTGAAGATACACGGGGCAGAAAAGGAGACGGAGAAAACCCTGGAGTTTCTGCTGTCACTTCTATGTCTGTTCCAACTCCCATCTATCAAACTAGCAGTGGACAGTACAGTACGTATAGGAATACATTTTTCCATGATGGATACACAAACGCTAAAGAAGTGGTGTATAGAAAGACTGTCATGCTTTGTGAGGATAATTAGTTGAAGGTTAGCATTTTGAGCCCAAAATAATGCAGAATACCTTTTCAGCATTATCTCATTTACTCCTTACAGCAACTTTGTGAGGTAGGCAGTTATCAATTTATGAGGAAACTGAGCCTTAGAGAGGTTAGATAATGTCCCTGAAGTTACCACACAGCTTGTAAGTGATATGCTTACTTTGGAGTTTTGACAGATGCATGGAGTTGTCTCACCACCACAATCAAGATATAATTTCATCACCCCATGGAATTCTTTGTGCTGTCCATTTGTAGAGGATTTTTCCTTCCATTCCTAACTCCTGTTCAAGTCTAATTGACTCTTGCCACAAAATCTGTGTCCCGTCCCCTCACGTCTCACACCTCCAATCACCACCATTACCCTGGCTTATACTCCTATCTGAATTACTGCAGTGCACATCCACTTGGTCATTTTGCTTCCATTCTTGCTCTCGTTTTCCATACTGCAGCCAAAGCAGTTTATTTAAAATGTCCATTAGGGGGTGCCTGGGTGGCTTGGTCGGTTAAGCGTCCGACTTCGGCTAAGGTCATGATCTCACCGTTCGTGAGTTCGAGCCCCGCATCAGGCTCTGTGCTGACGGCTCAGAGCCTGGAGCCTGTTTCAGATTCTGTGTCTCCCTCTCTCTCTGCTCCTCCCCTGTTCATGGTCTGTCTCTCTCTGTCTCGAAAATAAATAAACGTTAAAAAAAAATTTTTTTTTTTAAATAAATAAATAAAATGTCCATTAGATCACACCACTTTTGCTCCAGTGACTCTCCATCACCCCTAGAATAAGTCCTATAAGGCTAAGTTCCATTCAAGATCTGGCCTCACTTACCAAACTCCAATCTCATCTGCCACTGGCTGGCATTCTAGCAACACAGACTTTCTTGGAATTTCTCCAACATGAAGCTTGTTTCTGCCTCAGGATATTTGGGCTTGTCACCCCACTGCCTGGCACATTCTTCTCCCAGAGTCTCATATGGATGGCTTTTACATCCTTACTTCTGCTCAAGTGTCACTTCTCTTTTTTTTTTTTTTTTTTTTTTTCAACTTTTTTTTTTTTTTAATTTATTTTTGGGACAGAGAGAGACAGAGCATGAACGGGGGAGGGGCAGAGAGAGAGGGAGACACAGAATCGGAAACAGGCTCCAGGCTCCGAGCCATCAGTCCAGAGCCTGACGTGGGGCTCGAACTCACGGACCGCGAGATCGTGACCTGGCTGAAGTCGGACGCTTAACCGACTGCGCCACCCAGGCGCCCCTCAAGTGTCACTTCTCAAAGAGACCACTCTTTATTAAAATGTGCTCTTTAGTTAGCTTTCTTACATTTTTCATAGCATTTATATGTAATTATTAAAAAGTACATATTTAATTATAGATTATACATAATTATAGATCAGTTTATTTATCATCTGTTCTCAAAGATAAGTTCCCTGAGGGAAAGAACTTTGTCTTGTTCACAGCTGTATTCTTGGCCTGGAGGCCCTGGCGCATAGTAAGCTTTCAGTGAAATTTGTCGTGAATAAGTTATTTAAAGAATATGTAAAAAACACCTCAATGAGGACACATAAGAAACTGAGAACAGTGGTTGCAAGGAAGGAGACCTGGGAACAAAGATCAGAGGCAGTTGAGAAGTTCACTTTCATTTTAAACAAAACTGATTTTTCTTTCCATACACATCCATTACTGTTTTCAAAAATCTTTTTCTTTCTTTGTTTTAAATTTTTTTAATGTTTTTATTTATTTTTGAGAGAGAGAGAGCACAAGCAGGGGAGGGGCAGAAAGAGAGGGAGACACAGAATCTGAGGCTCCAGGCTCCAAGCTGTCGGCACAGAGCCTGATGTGGGGCTTGAACCCACGAACCATGAGGTCATGACCTGACCTGAAATTGGACACTTAACTGACACCCCAAAATAAATACAGTTCAAACTGGTGTTTAAGACAGCATGATCCAATAGAACTTCCTTGCTGAAAATGTTTTATATTTGCATTGTCTAGTATAGTAGCCACTAAGCCATGTGTGACTGTTGAGCACTTGAAATGTGGCTCGTGAGACTGAGGAACTGAATTTCTTATCTTGCTTTCAGTTAATTTAATAGTCATATGTGACTAATGGCTACCGTATCAGTGTAGATTTAGAGTAGATTCAACCAGATAAATATACATGTTAAAAATAGGAAGATAGGTTATAAAAATGAAAACAATTCTGTATTATTACATATGTTTAACATCAAAAGATGTATCTCTCGGGGTGCTTGGGTGGCTCAGTCAATAAGCGTCTGACTTCAGCTCAGGTCATGATCTTGCAGTACGTGAGTTTGAGCTCCACATTGGGCTCTGTGCTGACAGCTCAAAGCCTGGAGCCTGCTTGGGATTCTGCCTCCCTCTCTCGCTCTGCCCCTCCTCTGCTCATGTTCCATCTCTGTCTCTCTCAAGAATAAACATTAAAAAAAAAAAAAAAAAAGAATTGTACTTATTTCAATTATAACATATGAAATATCTCCCTAAGTTTCTATGTAGTTTTCATAATTCCTAATTTTAATTGTTTTAGAATAAGAAGCCATATTAATATATCATAATTTTTAACGTGCTGATATGCTACTTTTCTTAAAGAATTTTTTAGGGGTGCCTGAGTGCTCACGCTCTGTCTCTCTCTCAAAAATAAATAATAAACATTAAAAAAAAAGTATACATATGTGTGTATGGATACACATTTTGATGTGTGTTAATGTATCAGTCTATATGAACATAGGAAATGATTAGGAAGAGGATGTACATTGAAAATGGTTACCCCAGAATAAGGGTGTGGGGTGGCCAGTAGAATAAATTGGGATAGAGAATAGGACTTTTTATTTTACTTATATATTTACATTTATATATATGTATATATATAATGTGCGTTGGAGAGAAGGCGATTGAAAACAATTGCTAATATAAGTTTAAAACAAATCTCTGCATCTAAAAAATCTTAAACTGTCATTACTTCTAAAGTCATATAAATTAAAGTATGTAGAATATTTGTTGTGTGGTAGTGGATGAGAGATAATTATATACTCCTGAAAAAAAATATTTTCAATTAAAACATACATTCAGATAAGTGTGTTTTGGCTTCCTGGTACCCAGAGTATAAAAGGAGAAGAAAAGTTGCATAATTATAATCTGGTAAGAGGGCACAGAGATGAGGCATTAGATTCTGAAGGGGATTTATTACGTGGGAGTGCATAATGGTAAAATGCTTTCCATTTGATCATATCTTATGGGTGTTTCATGTAAGGTTTGAGAGGAAAGCATTAACATAAGTATAATTCATTGAGGGGCGCCTGGGTGGCCCAGTTCATTAAGCATCTGGCTCAGGTCATGCTCTCACAGTTTGTGAGATCGAGCCCTGCATTGGGCTCTGCTCTGCGCTGACGGCGTGGAGCCTGCATGGGATTCTCTCTCTCCCTCTGCCCCTCCCCTGCTCACTCACTCTCAAAATAAACAAACATTTATTTTTATATATATATATATATATATATATATATATATATATATATCATTGAAAAATGCTGTGGGGCACATAGTAATGTGACCTCTTTCTCATGACAACCTTATTGGTGATTTTCACTAGGAAGTAACTTGAATAGATTACATTTTTAAAATATCACTTAAGTAAATAACATTTAGTACAATTTAATAGTGGTTACCCCTAGACAGCAGAGCTCAGAAACAAAGTATGAAGATACATATTTTTTCATTATGTAACCTTTTATCCTCTTAAAAATTTTCCCATAGGCATAGGCCCATTTAATCTATTCAAAAATATTTTTAAGCTTATAATCTTTTTAATGCTTCTTTTGAATAAAAATACACAGTGTGTTAATGTTTCCTTCTACTGATTTTTCCTTTAAAAGTTAGCCATTGATGGGGCGCCTGGGTGGCTCTGTCAGTAAAGCGACCAACTTCAGCTCAGGCCATGATCTCACAGCTAGTGGGTTCAAGCCCCACGTCGAGCTCTGTGCTGACAGCTCAGAGCCAGGAGCCTGCTTCAAATTCTGTGTCTCCCTCTCTCTCTGCCCCTCCCCTACTCACACTGTGTCTCTCTCCCTCAAGAATAAAATAAAACATTAAAAAAAAAAAAAAAAAAGCCATTGGTACCCTCTCCTAATGTTCCAGAACTGCTGTGACAACATTAGCAATTAGCATGCAGTGCTCCATTGAGCCCATAATGTGTTTTGACTAATCTACAGTTTGAGACTGAATTTAAGATTAGTGCACCTGAACTATAAAATTTTATAAAGAAATGCCATTTTATTTATTTTATTTCTTTTACATATAGTTCACCCAAAGTAGTTAACAGTTACCAAGTGGAACTGCATTCAGACCTGTTTTAATAAGTAGTGGCTGGGTTTTTTTTCACCAATCCTTTGCAATTAGTGTATTGTATAGCCTTACAATAGCTATGTTCTCTCTTTGGTTAAAGTTGCCATTGCCCCAAATGGAGCCTTACAACTGGCCAGCCCAGGCACAGATGGAGTACAGGGACTTCAGACATTAACCATGACAAATTCAGGCAGTACTCAGCAAGGGACAACAATTCTCCAATATGCACAGACCTCTGATGGACAGCAAATACTTGTGCCCAGCAACCAGGTGGTTGTACAAAGTAAGTATGTTTAAGTGTCTGTGGAAAACATCCCAATGTACTTTCAAAGACACTTATGAATTAACTCACTCTTCTGACCACACAGCTGCATCAGGAGATATGCAGACATATCAGATCCGTACCACACCGTCAGCTACTTCGCTGCCACAAACTGTGGTGATGACATCTCCTGTGACTCTTACATCTCAGACATCTAAGACAGATGACCCCCAACTGAAGAGAGAAATAAGGTTGATGAAAAACAGGTAGGTGGTAAAATTGTACTGCCAGAATGGGTAACGTTTTTGTAAATCTCAAAACGTAACCAGATGTTAACTGGAATTGTGAATTAAAAATGAGAGAGTTTTGGGGTGCCTGGCTAGCTCAGTTGGTGGAGCACAACTTTATCTTGGGGTTGTGAGTTTGAGCCCCACATTGGCCATAAATAGAGCTTACTTTAAAAAAAGAGAGCTTTATTTTACTGAGTGTTATGTTGTATCTAGTTCATTTCCAAAGGATCCCATTGCTCAATCTCTTTATTTAATATATGACCTAGAGGTCTTTCATTTTTATTTTGTCTTTTGAATAGTACTGTTAAGCAGAGCTTTTCGAACAATATATTTTGTTCTTGCTGGGCTCACAAAAGTTAAATGAAAATAATAATTTGCTGCTTGCCATTGATAGTGGGAAGAGGAAAGAATTCCTAAAAAACTGATGGCCACAGAAATGCTAAAAATGAATTTTACCCATGAATATATATCAGTGATTTAACCTCCAGAAACATTTACTTTCATTTTAAATGTATTTTAAACATAGTATTAGCTATATGTACATCAGTCATGAAAACCACCAGTTCTTTGAGAAAAAGAATATAATGGATACCCTTCTGTAGTGAGTTTAAGGGGAAAAAAAAGAGAGAAAGGACACTAATAAAAACTATGTTAGGAATCAAAAAGGGTAGATACCCACATATAAAACAAATATTTAAAAAATTACAGGATTCTGTTTTTAACTCCTCTCAGTAAGTTAGAAAATTAGAATAAAAGGATGATTTTCTAAAGCAATAAAAATTATCATACAAGGACCAGAAGGATGCATTTAATTACTTCAAGATAAAATGTTTCTTTACTAAAAACTAAGAGCGAGCATCATTGTAATGAACTTAGTAACGTGGCAGGGATTGTCCGTTGTCTTGGAGGTTCCAACAAATGCAGTAAGACAAGGATCTGAAGTAAGTTATGTAAATACTAGAAAAGAAGAACCGTGTTTTTTTGTTGATGATATGGTTGTGTACCTAGGATACCCAAAAGATTTGTTAAGAATTACTAGAATGAGGCTTCTCTTTCTGATAATATGACCTCACTATGTAATATTATTAACAGCTTGATGAAATATAAAAACCACCCTTTTAAATGATTGGATGAGCCTCCAGGGAAGTAAGAGATATCTATTGAGGTTAGGAATCAATCAGAAGCACAAGACCATGAAGTTCATAAGCACTGAAGCAACCCCTGTATAATCTGTAAATTCATATCTTTGTGATTGGTATAGCTTTGGTATGCAAAGGGGACTAGGGCAAAGCCTGGGGTCTGTGCAGCCTGGGGGAACTGGATCAGAGATTGTTATTCTTCATGAAGTCAAGACCCAAGCAAAGTTGACCCTTGAACAATGGAGGCGTTGGCGTGCTGACCCCCACCGCCCCACAATTGAAAGTCTATAATTTTTGACTTCCCAAAAACTGAGTTGACTAGAATCCTTACTGATAACATAAACAGCCAATTAACACATATTTTTTATGTTATGTGTAGTTATATATACTGTATTCTTACAATAAAGGAAGCTAGAGAAAAAATACTAAGAAAATCATAAGGAAGAGAAAATACATTTATGGTACCATATTAAAAAAAAATCTGCATATAAGTAGACTCACACAGTTCAGACCCGTGTTGTTCAAGAGTCAGCTGAAATTTAAAAATGGTCTGGGTCCATAGTTCCCCAACTTTTTGGAAGAAAGCAGTCTTAACACAGCCTTTAACAAATTCCCATACATTGAGTTCTAACAAATACAAGTTGAAAAATCACAGACTGTCCAAGGAATTAGGCCTCCATCATCATATGTGCCAAGCCTTTATGTTATTTTCACAAAAATGTTTGAGGTGTATATAATATTATTTCCAGTTTTTCTGAGATGAGGAAACTGAGGCTTAGGTTAATTTCTTTGCCCAAGGTTAAACTACTTAGTAAGTGGTAGAGGTAGGATTTAAAAACACGGGTCCAGGTTTCAGAGTCCAAAGACAGATAATTCGATAATACTGCACTACCTTTCAGGAGCAAGAGTCATCAGAGCACACAACAGAACAACTTTTGTAAAGCCTTCAGTTATCGGTCTACTAGATTTAAAGAAAAAAAAGGGTGTCCTTGAAAATCATCAAAGATCAAGAGACTATAAAAATGATAAAAATCGGAAAAGAAAAAATAAAATTGCTCTCCGTAGCAAATATATATTCATCTGCTTAGAATATCCAGGAGAATCATGTACAAAGTATTAGAAAGCTTGAAAAATAACCAGCATTGTACTGGAAACCTTTAACCATTTTGTAGTAAAACAAGAACAGAGGGTATTATGAGGATTTAAATGAAAGGAAATCCTTACCTACTATTTTTTATATAATTGCCTATTATTTATTTATTTATTTATTTTTATTTATTTATTTTTTTTTAACGTTTATTTATTTTTGAGACAGAGAGAGACAGAGCATGAACAGGGGAGGGTCAGAGAGAGGGAGACACAGAATCTGAAACAGGCTCCAGGCTCTGAGCTGTCAGCACAGAGCCCGACGCGGGGCTTGAACTCACGAACCGCGAGATCATGACCTGAGCCGAAGTCGGCCGCTTAACCGACTGAGCCACCCAGGCGCCCCATATAATTGCCTATTTTTTAAAACGGACTTACAGAAAAATTATTAGAAGTAATGAATTTATAACATTGCTAAATATAACACCAGTATTCAAAAATCATATTTCTTTACATCAGTAATGGTTTGGTAAATAATTATTTAAAAGACACCATTTATGTTATCAACAAAATATCAGACAAGAAATCTAACAACAAAAGATGTCCAGGACAGTTATGAAAAATATTGTACAATGTCTTTGAAAGACCTTAAGGAAGATCTAAATAAAATGGAGAAATAAATACTATGTCCATAGATATGGAAACTCAGTATTATAAAGATGACTGTTTTTCCCCCAATTGATCCATAGATTCAATGCAGTTCCAATCAAAACCTAAACAGGTTGTTTGAAGAACTTGACAAGTTGATACTAAAATTTATAGAAGAGTAAAGGGCCAAGAACAGCCAAAATATTCCAGACAAGAATAAGGTGAGGAGATATCAAGTTTTATTTAAAGCTGTGGTAATTGAAATAATGTGATAGTGGCATTGAGGGAAAAAAAAAATTGACCAATGAAATAGCTCAGAAACTGATCCATGGACACAGGACAGATTATTGGGGGAAGGAGGGACTCTTCAATAAATGGTATTAGGATAATTATTGATAAATGAAAAAATACTGGATTTCTTCCTCACACCATACACAAAATCATTGCAGAGAGATTAAAAACACAAATGTGAAAGATGAAATTTTGAAACTTTTAAGTGAAAATATATAATCTTATGGTTTCAGGATTAGGGAAAGATAACTTAAAACAATGCACACCCCTCCCACAAACATTAACACAAAAGATTAATGAATCTTCATTAAAATTAATAATTTCTGTTCATCTGTAGAGTGAAAATACAAGCTCCAACCCTATAGAAGATATTTGAAACATATCTAACAACAACAAAAAGATTTGTTTGAAAAAAACAAAAATATCTTCTAAGTTATTAAGTACAACCTAATGGAAGAAAAATTGGCAAAATATATGAATAGGCATTTCTCAGAAAACACAAGTGGTTAATAATCGTATGAAAGATTATTCACCCTTATCAATCAGTAATCAAAGAAATGCAAATTAATACCACACATTTAGTTACCATTTATCCCCACCCAATTGGCAAAAATCTTCCAAGTCTAACCAGGAAGTGGCAAGGATTTTAAACAGTGAAACTCAGAGACTGCCTATGGCAGTGAAAGTTGGTATAATCACTTTGGATTAATTGGCCTTATCTTGTACAGTTGACCTGGATATGCTCTATGAGCTGTTTCACTCTGTGTATGTGACTGAGACTTTTGCAGGAAGTATGCATAAAAATGTTCACAACAACAAAAATCAGGAAACAACCTAAATAGTAACAGAATGGACACATAAATTTTGGTTGTCTTTATTCAATCTGATAGTGTTCATGTGTATTGATTGATCACTGTAACATGAATAAGTATTAGGAAAATAAAGTTAAGTGAAAATAGGTTGTAACAGAATACATAAAGTGTCATATTTTAAAGTAAGTTTTAGGGGTGCCTGGGTGGCTCAGTCGGTTAAGCGGCCGACTTCGGCTCAGGTCATGATCTCACAGCCCATGAGTTTGAGCCCCACGTCGGGCTCTGTGCTGACAGCTCAGAGCCTGGAGCCTGTTTCGGATTCTGTGTCTCCCTCTCTCTGACCCTCCCCCGTTCATGCTTTCATGCTCTGTCTCTCTCTGTCTCAAAAGTAAATGTTAAAATAAGTTTTAGAATATAAGCAAACTAAATTATATACAATTTAGAGACGTATAAATATTACTGAAACCATGAAAATAAGTAAAAGATTGAAGCTAGTAATTGCTTCCAGGCAAGAGGCAGGGGTATGGAATCAGGAAATAGCACAGAAATTTCTTCAACAGTATAGATCATATGTTCTCTTATTAAATCAGGTGTTGGGCTTACATGTGTTCATTTTATTTATTATGCTTCATAACATTACACCACATACAGTCTTTTGTGTGTATAGTATATCATAATAAATTTTTTTAATTACAGTGATTTATAAGGAAATTTAGTAAGTTTTTCTACTATGAATTACCGTCTTGAAAATAATAATGGGAAGTAATATTCGCATTAGTGGCAAAAAATCATAAAACCCTTAGTAAACACAATAGGAGAAGATTACATTTAAGTTTGTTTATTTATTTTGAGAGAAAACTAGAAAATGAGCAGGGGAGAGGCAGAGAGAGAGGGAGACAGAGAATCCCAAGCAGGCTCCACGCTGTCAGCACAGAGCCCAATGTGGGGCTCAGACTCACAAACCATGAGATCATGACCTGAGCGAAAACCAAGAGTCAGATGCTTAACCAGTTGAGCCACCCAGGTGCCCCTAAAATACACATATAAATTTAATGTGATTCAAACTAGAACCTCTATAGATCTCCATGGAATTGGACAACATAAGGTGAGAGTTGACATGAAAGAAAAAAGTGTTCTAGAATGGTCAAGAACAGGAAGAGGTTACTTGTTCCATTAGGCATTAAAACATACTCTCTAAAGCCACTGTAATCAAAACTTGGTATCAGCACAGGAGCAGACAATAACATTAGCAAACAGGATAGAGCCCAGAAATAGCTTTTTATGCTAGTTAAGTACAGTACTTCTAAAAGATGGCATGTTTAATAAATGTTAACTGACACCGCATCTGAAAGAAAATTAAATTAGACTCCTCTATTTTATATCACATACGAAAGTAATTCCAAATGGATTAAAGACTTAATTGTGAAAAATTAAGCAATAAAATTATCTTTAAAATTAAGAGAGAAATATATAGTGCATGGAATTTTAACCTAAGCCAAGAAAAAGACTAAAAAAGAAGCATTTATGGTATAAGATATAAAAATATGAGAAGTCAAATGATAGAAAATAATATATAAAAACAGGGGCGCTTGGGTGGCTTGGTTGGTAAAGCATCTGACTCTTCATCTCAGCTCAGGTCATGATCTCATGGTTTGTGGGTTTGAGCCCCGTGTCAGGCTCCATGCTGACAGCTCAGAGCCTGCTTGGGGTTCTCTCTCTCCCTCTCTCTCTCTGCCCCTCCCCTGCTTGCACTCTCTCTCTTCCTCTCTCAAAATAAATAAACTTTTAAAAAGGAAATAATATAAAAACAGATAAAGGATTAATATGTATAATGCACACAGAGTTCTTAGGTTGTCTTTATAATTTCTCATCGTAAAACAGGAAAAGGTATGAATGGAAAAAGGGTATGAACAGGCAGTTTACATAAGAGATCCAAAGACCAGGGCGCCTGGGTGGCTCAGTTGGTTAAGTGTCCGACTTCGGCTCAGGTCATGATCTCACGGTCCGTGAGTTCAAGCCCGGTGTCGAGCTCTGTGCTGATAGCTTAGAGCCTGGAGCCTGCTTCGGATTCTGTGTCTCCCTCTCTCTCTGACCCTCCCCCGTTCACGTTCTGTCTCTGTCGCAAAAATAAACGTACATTAAAAAAATTAAAAAAAAAAAAAAAAAGATCCAAAAGACCAATAGGCTTTTGAAAAGATGTTCAATCTCACTAGTAGTTAGGGATGAAAATGAATTAACAATAAAGTGTACATGGCAAGGATCTATACCTACTTGGAAACATCATTAAAATAAAATAGTGTAAAAAAAGCAAGTTGCAGATAATACCTACAGTACATAATATAAAAAATACTCAAAATAATACCGCTCTACATATGTGATACATGTATGTGACTTCACAGAAATATTCTAAGAGGACATTTACAAAACTGAGTATCAAGCACTGTTTGTAATTAAAACTTAAATAAAAATTGAAGAAACAGTGTCAAAAGCCAGAGGACCCATAAATTTGAATCCTTGGTTTTGGGACATATGCTCACAAAGAACCTGGTGTTAAGAACATGCATAGCAGCTAAAATGAGAAACAGCCCCAAGGAATAGATCAATACGCTATGGTGATGGTCACACAATGGAATACACTCAGCAACAGTAAGGAACAAACCACCTCGAAGCAACATCGATGAGCCTCAAAAGTATACTGAGTGAAAGGAGACCAGACACAAGGGCGCATACTGTATGACTCTGTTATTATGACAATAATATATATATATGACAATCTTCATCTGTGGTGATAAAATCTGAACATTAGTTGTTTGGGGAGAGCACTGACCAGGAATGGGCACGAGGCAACTTTCTGGGACGACAAAGAAGTTCTCTGTCTTGATAAGTGTGGGGGTTATATAGGTATGTGCATTTGCCAAAACCAATTGAATTCTGCACTTAAGATCTATGTATTTTGGTTCTGTAGAGATGTAGAGAGATGACCAGGGAGGATTACTGAGGTGCATTTACCATTTAAAGAATGTGAACTTTTTTTCTAACATTGGTTTTTAATGCCTATGTTTAGAGAAGCTGCTCGAGAATGTCGCAGAAAGAAGAAAGAATATGTGAAATGCCTGGAAAATCGAGTTGCAGTCTTGGAAAATCAAAATAAAACTCTAATAGAAGAGTTAAAAACTTTGAAGGATCTTTATTCTCATAAAAGTGTTTGATTAAGAAAGAAAATATTTTTGCAGACTTGCCTAAAAATTAGATGGATTTCTTTTCTTTTTAGTGGAGTTTTATAAATTAAAAGGTCAAAAATGAAGCTTTTTATTTAGGCTTTTGCAACTCAAAGATAATCTTATGCAAGAGATCTGGTGACAGAAGATGAAGTGGAAAATGACCTCAAGGAAGTCACTAGCACAGGTGGAAGCTCTGGAAAAATGAAACCCACTGAAGAAGAGGGAAGTGAGCTCTCACACCAATTTGAATTTCCTAAATGACAATAACCCAAAAATGCCAGAGAAGATGAAATTTGGTAAATTATTTTTAAAATCAGTTTACCCTGTAGGTTTGCATTTCTTACTGTTTCCTAAAATTTACCTTTTTCACTTGTGTGTGTGCGCGCGCGTGAGTGTTTTATTTCTGCCAATAAATTTTAAATTACAAATAGAAAAGCTAATACATAACTAAATATATAAATTATGTGTTCTGATTACGTATACTTGTTCTATCGTCAGATCGTTGAAATGGGTTTTTTAAAGTTTGTTTCTTGGACTTGAGAGGCTTTTGAGACTTGGGTTTAACTGTTTTTGAGGCTTTGTCCTCAAAGGCATTTAAGGTACATGAATGGAGTATGGTGATTTTGTAACATTTTTTATCAGAATGGAAAGAGAACTTCTGTTTAAAAGTTTGATACTTTTAAATAGTTTGTTTTTTGGTTACTCTGGGAATGGAGATTTTCTACAAATATATAATAAATTGTTTTTTTGATTCTATATTCTGTATGCAGTTGAATATACATTACCTATTCTGTTGTGCTTTAATAGAATGGAATGTTTACAGGCCCTTGAGATATTAGAGTATTTTTTAAAAATCTTCTGAAGATACATACCAAAGTTTCCAAGAGGATTTTATAATCAATTTAATGTAAGGTTTATCAGATTCTAAAATCGTATGGTTATTAAGGCAATTTTATGTTAGAGACTATTTTGTAATGTAGCGAATGGTACATTTCTAAGAAAAGTGACTGCCGATATATTTTTATAGCTAATCTTTATAAATTCTAAAGTTGAGTTTTTAATTATTTTAAATGTTTATATAGTTTAGTAAAAAAAAAATATTTTGCATCTCAAAAGTATCATTTTTATATTATGAGAAGTAAAGTTTCCAGATTGGCTAATATTTGAATTGCAAGTTTTGTATGCAGTTTATCCAAAGCTCAAGAATGCCATCCGTACCCCAGTGTTTAACCTCTGTATTCCAGTTTGTATACACTCTGAAATTGTACTGCAGAACTATTGTGCGCTTCTTACACAATATGTATCATATTGTTGTCTGTGAAATTAAAGGATATTTGATAAAATTAAGTTTGCTGAATGTAAAATATATTGTTATATGAACAGCAAGCTTCCTGATGACCATTCTGTTAATTATACTAACTACAGGACCTGTCTAGTTTTAAAATGAGGATAAATTTAAAATTCTGGTCTACACAGCTTGTTGTTAAAAAAAAAATTTTTTTAACGTTTATTAATTTTTGAGAGACAGAGACAGAGCATGAGTGGGGAAGGGCAGAGAGACACAGAATCTGAAACAGGCTCCAGGCTCTGAGCTGTCAGCACCGAGCCTGACGCGGGGCTCAAACTCACGAACTGCAAGATCCTGACCTGAGCCGGAGTCAGATGCTCAACCGACTGAGCCACCTGGGTGCCCCTACACAGCCTGTTTTAAGAGAGGATATCTTTAGATGTTTGATTCAGTCAGAACCAATTATAATAAACTAAAAGTAGGTAACTTTTTTGTTCTGCAATTGTTTATGGTTAAGGAACCTGTAATGTGGAAATCTCAACACAATTGACAAATTTGTGTAATCTTAATGAAAAACTCCATTAACAGTATTTTTTAAATGAGACTCTGTTGATTTGGCAGTTTATGAGAAGAAAAAAAAAAGTTTGATCACCAGTAGGATTACTTATATCACTTATTATTTGATATGAAGCCAAGAGTCTCAGGCCGATTAGGCCCGAAGAACATGAGGAGGTATGGGGTGTGTTATACCAAGAGTATTTTAAAAGGTTACATTATATATAGGGTATCTTACAAGATTTTAAGATCTGTTAATGTTTGGCTGCCTTAGAGATCCTTTAGCTCTTAATGCCTTAACAGGTGGACATCCACAAACATTTATAAACTTAACACTGCCTGCAGATTTCTGGTGTAGGGCCTTGCTTTCAACTAAATCAAGTTAGGCTAGCAATATGTAACAGGCATGAGCAAGCTACTGCTGAATCCATAAATGCATACCAGATTATCTTTCAAGAGGTTGGTTTTTTAATTTTTTTTTTTTAATGGTTTATTTTTTATTTTCAAGAGAGAGAGCAAGCAGGGGAGGGGCAGAGAAAGACACAGAATCTGAAGCAGGCTCCAGGCTCTGAGCTGTCAGCACAGGACCTGATGTGGGGCTCAAACTCACAAACCGCGAGATCATGACCTGAGCTGAAGTTGGGTACTTAACCAGCTGAGCCACCCAGGCGCCCCAATGTTTATTCTTGACAGAGAGAGAGAGAGAGAGAGATACAGAGCACAAGTGGGGCAGGGGCAGAGAGAGAGGGAGCCAGAATCCGAAGCAGGCTCCAGGCCCTGAGCTGTCAGCACAGAGCCCAACGTGGGACGAGATCACAATCTGTGCTGAAGTGGAACGCTTAACCCATCGAGCCACCCAGGCATCCCTCAAGAGGTTTTTCTAACTTGAATCCAAGAAGGGGCTTATGAAATTTTAAAAGTGAGTATAGTCCAAACCTGAAATTACACTCCAAAAGTTCAATAGGCCAGTGAAATTATTTCATTGGCTTAGTTTTCTATTTTACATATATTATCAGTTTATTATGGAAATAATTATTGCCCATCAACAGTCTTGAGTATATAAATTAAGATACCCCTTTAATTTTACTGTACTGTGAATGGCACATGTTGGAGCTTTGCAAATCTTAAGTACAGTTGACCCTTAAGCAATGCAGGGGTCAGGGGCATAGACTTCTGTTGCAGTCAAAAATCAATGTACAACTTTTGATTCCCTAAGAACTAATACGAACCTACTGTTGACCAGAAGAAGCCTCACCACTAACAGTCAACATATACTTTGTATGTTCCATGTGTCATATATTGCATTCTTAGAATAAAGCTCAAGAAAATACTAAAATCACAAGAGAAAATACATTTCCAGTACTGTTACTGAAAAAAATCCATGTGTATGTGGACCCATGCATTTGACACCTGTGTTGGTCAAGGATCAACCGTGTTTTGGTTTGTTCATTTAGCAATTATTACATTGAAGTTAGTTTAAATCGGTTTTTCTCCAGTTAAAAAACATGGACATAGAAGTGATATAAAAATAAATGTTTATGGCTTGTAACTACATAGTTTTAATGGCAGTTCAAATTCCCAGAAAAGATGCTGTAAAAATGATATAAAGTGAGTGAAATTTGACCAAGGGCTTGATTTAAAGGAAAAGTCACAGGTTATAGTGAAACAATGTCAAAGTATATGAAACTCTAATTACATTTGTTCTACAAAGTTGGTTTTTATTTTTTTTTACATTTATTTTTGAGAGACCCGAGACAGAGTGCAAATGGGGGAGGGGCAGAGAGAAAGAGACAGAAGCCGAAGCAGGCTCCAGGCCCTGAGAAAGCTGTCAGCACAGAGCCCAATGCAGGGCTCAAACTCACGAACCGTGAGATCATGACGTGGGCCGAAGTTGGATGCTTAACAGACAGCCACCCAGGCGCCCCAGGTTTTTATTTTTAATAACTACTGCTGGTTTTTACTATAAAACGAATGCTTACCTCAAGGTTGTGGAATTCAGAAGCCTATCCTAGGCAGAGTTTGGCAAGAATTTTTTTATTGTTTGTTTGAGAGTGAGCATGCATGCACATGAGCAGGGGAGGGGCAGAGGAGACCGGGAATCCCAAGCAGGCTCTATGCCAGCTCACAGCCCAAAGCGAGACTCCAACCCACAAACTGTGAGATCGTGACCTAAGCCAAGATCAAGAGTCGGTCATTTAACCACCACCCAGGCACCCCTGGCAAGAGTCTTGAGGGATAGTCATTTAGAGGAGGCCTAGGCCATTTAACTTTTTTTTTTTTTTTCAAGTTTATTTGAGAGAGTACCCGAACATGAAGTTGGGGAGGGGCAGAGGGAGAATGAGAATCCCAAGCAGGCTCCACACTGTCAGCTAGGATGGGACCCGTGAACTGTGAGATTGTGACCTGAGCCAATACCAAGAGTCCGACGCTTAATCCACTGAGCCACCCAGGTGTCCCTAACATTTTTTTTAAAAGACCCATTCTGATAACTCTGTCCCCTTGTGTCAGTGTAAGTTTCTTTGTAGCAAACAGGTGTTAGAGATCAAGTCTTTATCATTTCATGATTGGAATCCTTTTCCTGAAAATTGACAGATATAGTTTGCTGCCTTCCATAAGTATATATAACAGTTTTTAACTGGTAACTTATGTAAATATGTATAAGCTTAAATTGTTACAAATTCAGAGTTTCCTATATACATAATATACACAGTAGTACCATTTCTTTAATATCTACTATTGAGTGCAGCAAGCTTAGTAAATGTACCCAGAAGCTGTATTAAAGTAAAGCCATTCATTCATTCATTCATTCGTTTAGATATTAAAGGCCTCTTATATGTCAAGCTTTACTAGGGAAAGTGATGAATGAGGCAGTGTTACAACTCTTGTGGAATGTAGATATCTGTGTCATCCTGTGAGCTTGTTAACTTGCCTAAGATTATAGGAGTATTAATAATTAGGGATCTGAGACTTAAACCTAATAATATCTGACCATTCAATCGAAAATAGTAGTCTTGGGGCACCTGGGTGGCTCAGTTGTTTGAGCGTCCAACTTTGGCTCAGATCATGATCTCATAGCTCAGGAGTTCGAGCCCCGCATCGGGCTCTGTGCTGACAGCTCAGAGCCTGGAGGCTGTATCAGATTCTGTGTCTCCCTCTCTCTCTCTGCCCCTCCCCCACTCTCTCTCTCTCTCTCTCTCTCTCTCTCAAAAATAAACATTAAAAAAAAGAAGGGCTCCTGGGTGGCTCAGTCGGTTAAGTGTCCGACTTCACTCAGGTATGATCTCACAGTTTGTGAGTTTGAGCCCCTCGTCGGGCTCTGTGCTGACAGCTCAGAGCCTGGAGGCTGCTTTAGATTCTGTGTCTCCCTCTCTTCTCTGCCCTTCCTCTGCTCATGTTCTTTGTCTCTGAAAAATAAACATTAAAAACTTTCTTTAAAGAAGAAAAAAAATAGTCTTGGGGTGCTTGGCTGGCTCAGTAGAAGGAGCATGCAGCTCTTGATCTCAAGGTTGTGAGTTCAAGCTTCGTGTTGGGTGTGTAGAGTTTACTTAAAAATTTTTTAAAATAAAAGGGCACTAATCTCATTTACCAAAAAACCCAGTAGTCTCTACTTGTACAACAAATCTAGGATTCATACCTAGGTGTGGCTCAACTCCAAAGTTTGTGGTCTTAACCACCAGAATGGACCTTCTTTCCTATCTGTGTTGAAGAAATGTAAAAAGCTTTGTTCCATTGTATCTTTACAAAGATTTTTAAAGTTCTACTTAAACATGTCCACTAGATGGCAACCTCCATTTTAAAATCACAGTTTTACAAACAAAACTATATTAAAAACTACACAAGTTTAACACAAAATCCTTATACACCTACCATTCATAATAATAAATGTTAATGTTTTGTTATCTTTACTTCAGATCATTTTCTGAAGCCTAATCCAATTTCCCCCCTCGAGTCCATGTTTTTTATTTTTTAATATTTTATTTTTGGGGGCGCCTGGGTGGCTCAGTCGGTTAAGCGGCCGACTTCAGCTCAGGTCATGATCTCACAGTCCATGGGTTCGAGCCCCGTGTCAGGCTCTGTGCTGACAGCTCAGAGCCTGGAGCCTGTTTCAGATTCTGTGTCTCCCTCTCTCTGACCCTCTCCCTGTTCATGCTCTGTCTCTCTCTGTCTCAAAAATAAATAAATGTTAAAAAAAATTTTTTAAATAAAATTAAAAAAAAGATTTTATTTTTTAAAGTAATCCCTAAACCCAACATAGGGCTCAAACTTACAACCCTGAGATTAGGAGTCATATATTCTACTGACTGAGCCAGCCAGGCGCCCCTAGTTCACGTTTTTATGTTTATTACATGAATCCATAAATAACACGTTAGAAGATAGTGTCTCTTTTAGAAGTTCATAAATGATACCTTACTGATGTACCATTCTCCAAATGAAAGGTCAAGAACACCAAAGAAAACTTGGGATTTTATCTATGGTAATTTAATATGTTGTTTTGCGGGGGGAAAGCAGCATCAAAGATTTTTTTCCACTGGCAACAGATATTTAATATCACATCTGGGAAAAAAATGCTTGCCCCCGCCCCCAAATTTTTTTTAATTAAGGAAACACTGCAAGTAACACTTGGGTTAAGTTTACAAAATGCTAAACAAAAATGGATGTAGACAGAATTTTAAAAAGGAAAAAGGCCACATTCCTTTTTTGCCCACTACTCTTTACCATCATAAGTAATCAAATGCAATTTTTATGAATTAACTGTACAAAACATTGTGCTTGATGAAGATACCAAAAAAAAAAAAAGAAATGAAACATGGTCTTTCACAAGCTCAAACTACTTGGGGAAATGACAAAAGAGCCCTCTGGTTTTCTCTATGTCACTGTACATAATAGTAAAACATCTAGGGACGCCTGGGTGACTCAGTTGACTGTCCAACTTCAGGTCATGATCTCACAGTTAGTGGGTTCAAGCCCCGCATTGGGCTGTCCGCCATCATCACAGAGTCTCTGTCTCCCTCTCTCTGTGTGTGCTTTCTCTCAAAAATAATAAACATTAAAAAAAAAAAAAAAACTAGAATTCTATACTTAATGGAAAACACTCGTCAATCCAAAAGAAAACAGGAAAGGAGGGAAAAGAAACAGGCAGGACAAATTGCCCAAAGTAAAACGGTAGAAATCTTTATGCATCAGTAATCATGATAAATGTAAATGCACTGGGTGTTTTAGTTAAATACTAAAGATTGCCATGTTGAATTAGAAAACAAAATCCAGCTATATGTTATTTACAAAATAACAGCTGTGCTGACAGCTCAGAGCCTGGAGCCTGCTTCAGATTCTGTGTCTTCCTCTCCCTCTGCCCTTACCCCACTTGCGTGCAGTCTCCCTCAAAAATAAACAAACATTAAAAGAATTACAATAGGGGCACCTGGATGGCTCAGTTGGTTATGTGTCCAACTTCAGCTCAGGTCATGATCTCATGGGTCATGAATTCAAGTCCCACGGCAGGCTCTGTGCTCACAGCTCAGAGCCTGGAGCCTGCTTCAGATTCTGTCTCCTTCTCTTTCTGCCCCTCCGCAACCCCCCCCCCCAAATAAACAATAAAAAATTTTTAAATTAAAATAAAAAATAAAAATATGAGGGTACAGAAGGTTTAAAGGAAAAATATGGAAAAAGTTATACCAAATACTAGCCAAAGGAAAGTACTGATATAGCTACATTTATATTGGACAAAATAGACTTTAAGGAAAAAAATATTGGGACAAAGACGGTCACTATGAAATGATAAAAGATTCAATTCACGTGGAAGATAAAACACATCTGAACTTGTAGGCACATACTAATACAGGATCAGGATGTTAAAATGTAGAAAGATAATGAGAAAGAAAAATACACAATCTTAGTAAGTAAGTTTTTAACATCCCTCTCATAAGTGATACCAAAAAAAAAAAAAAAAAAAAAACCAAACATGAAAACAATCAGTAAAGACATTGATTTGAACAATTAAAAAGCTTGACCTAATATACTGAATTTCATCAATTATAAACCACCATTGATAGTAAGACACCCTATTATCTCAAGTACCCATAAGGAAGAAAAACCACCGCCAGTGAAAGTATGAGATGCCCTTGAGAGCCATATCATTCTGATTTCAGAGATGTTTAAACGTGAAAAATGTGCATCTTCTAATCGAAATTTGATGTAGAATACAAAGCTAAAAGTAGTTCTTTTCAAACACATAAGAGTGTTTATAAAAAGAGAACCATATATTAGGCACTAAAATAAGTCCAAAATTTTTTCAAAGGATTCGTTTCAAACGACTATGTTCCATTGATCTATGTGTCTATCCTTTCACCAAAACCACGCTGCCTTGGTTACTATAGCTTTATTGTCAGTCTTGAAATCAGTATGAATTCTTCGAGTTTTAGTTTTTGTTTTTCCTTTTTTCCCCATTAAAATTGCTTTGGCTATTCTGGTCCCTTTGCCTTTCTATATAAATTATAGAATCAACTTGCCTATATCTATAAAAAAAAAAAAATCCTGCTGGGTTTTGATTGGGTTGTTTTTAACCTATATATAGATCAATTGGGGAAGAACTGACACCTTAACAATACTGAGGCTTCTAGTGCATAAGCACAATATATCTCCATTTATTTAAACCTGTTTCAATTTTCTTCCTTAGATTTTCTTTCTCAGATTTTCTTTCTCTTTTTCTTCTTTCTTTCCCTTCCCTTCCCTTTTGTTTTTGTTCTTCTGGCATAGAGACTCTGCATGTATTTTGTGAGATTTATACCTAATTACTACTTCTTTTTCTTTCTTTCTTATAGCGATTTAAAATGTTTATGGGGCGCCTGGGTGGCTCAGTTGGTTAAGCGGCTGACTTCAGCTCAGGTCACGATCTCGCGGTCCGTGAGTTCGAGCCCCGCGTCGGGCTCTGGCCTGATGGCTCAGAGCCTGGAGCCTGATTCCGATTCTGTGTCTCCCTCTCTCTCTGCCCCTCCCCCGTTCATGCTCTGTCTCTGTCTCAAAAATAAATAAAACGTTAAAAAAAAATTTAAAAAAAATGTTTAAACTTCAGTTTCCAATTGTTCCTCGCTAGGATATAGGAAGAGGCCTTGTGTCCCCTTACCTTGCTACATTCACTTATTCTAGGAGGGTTTGTTTGTTTGTTTGTTTGTTTTATAGATTGCTGGGGCCCTGGGGACAGAAGGAGTGGGCTCAATGTAGATAATGTCATCTGTGAATAGAGATAGTTTTATATCTTTAAAACCGATATGCCTTTAACTTATCTTGCTTTATTTTACTGCCTAGGATTTCTAGTACAGTGTTAAATAGGATTGGTAAGAGTGGACCTCTTTCATTCTTAATTTCTCCCAGTCTTAAGGGGGAAACCACATGGTCTTTTAACATTAAGTATAATATTAGCTGTAGGAGTTTTGTTTTGTTTTGTTTATAGAAGCCACTTCTCATGTTAGGAGAGTTTCCTTCTGTTTCTAATCCAGGAGACTTTTTTCTATCGAGGACAGATATTGAATTTCATCAAATGCTTTTTCTACATCCATTGATATCATCATGTGGCTTTTTCTTTAATTTATGTTTTATGTTTATTTTTGAGAAAGCACAAGCAGGGAAGGGGCAGAGGGAGACACAGAATTCGAAGCAGGCTCCAGGCTCCGAGCTGTCAGCACAGAGCCTGACGTGGGGCTTGAACTCACCGCAAGATCATGACCTGAGCCGAAGTCAGACGCTCAACCGACAGAGCCACCCTGGTGCCCCTCATCATGTGGCTTTTTTAAAAATGTTTATTTATTTTGAGAGAGAGCGCGAGTGAGCAAGGAGGGGCAGAGAGAGAGGGAGAGAATCCCAAGCAGGCTCGGCACTATCAGTGTGGAGTCCCACGTGGGGCTCAAACTCACGAACTGTGAGATCGTGACCTGAGCGGAAATCAAGAGTTGCTTATCCGACTGAACCACCCAGGCACCCCATGTGGCTTTTCTTTATTAGTTTGTTTAGATGATAGATTTTATTAATTGATTTCCTAATATTGAACCAGTCTTGCATTCCCCGGAGAACTATCACTTGGTCACGATGTATAATCATTTTATTAATTCTGGACTTGATCTACTAATGTTTTATTGAAGATTTTCATTCATGAGGGATATTGGTCTGCAGTATTATGTTCTTAAAATGTCTTTGTCTGTTTTGGGGTATCAGGGTAATGCTGGATTTATTTAATGGGTTGCTATTAAAGAATTCTTATTTTAAGTGTGATATTGGTGTTGCAATTATGTTTTGAAATTCCTTGTATTTTTGAATAAAAAATGTTTATATATAAAAGTACATAATTTTTGGAATTTACTTCAAGATAATTTTGGTGGTGGGGGAAAGTAGATAGGGATATAAAGGTAGCAAGATTGGCCATGAAATTATAATTGTCGGGTTTATTCTATTCTTGCATATATACATGTATGATTTTTCCATACAAAAAGTTTAAAAAAGTCAATAAGTGGTGCTGGAAGTACTGGTTATTCACATAGGAAAATGGAAATCGGATGCATACCTCACACCATGCACAAAAATCAATTCCAAGTGGATGGAAAACAAATACGGGAGACAAAAACTATGAAACCTTTAGAAGACAATGTAAGGAATACCTTTAAAACCTCAACTTAGGGAAGGATTTCTTAAGTCATATAAAGTACATCCTAAACAAGTCACAAAAAAAGGACAAAACACAGACATTGTTGGATTCAGTTATAAGTAAGCAGATGAAAAAAATAAAAATTAGAATTTGTGAAATCGAAAACAGGAAATCAGTGGAGAAAACCAATGAAATCAAAGCTGGTTCTCTTAAAAGATCAGTAAAATTGAGAAGACTCTAAACAGGTTAAGAAAAAAAGAAACACATAAATTATTATTAAAATGGGAAGAGGGGACATCATTATTGAACCCATCGACATTAAGAGAAAGAAGAAAGGAATACTCTGAACAACTCTGTGCCAACAAACTTGATAACCTGGATAAAGTGGACCAATTCCTTAAGGCACAATCTGACAAAATGCATGCAAGAAAAAACAGTCAATCTGAATTAGGCCTCTATTTATTACGGAAATTGAATCAATAATGAATAACCTTCCAAAATAGAAAGGACTGGGACACCTGAGTGGCTCAGTCGGTTGAGCATCTGTCTTTGGCTCAGGTCATGATCTTGCAGTTCATGGATTTGGCCCCGCATCAGGCTCCATGCTGGCAGTGCAGAGCCTGCTTGGGATTCTCTCCCTCTCCCTCTCCCCCTCTCTCTGCCCCTCCCCTACTTGCACTGCCTCTCTCAAAATAAATAAATAAACTTAAAAAAATAGGGTCTCCTGGGTAGCTCAGTTAAGCGACCAACTTCAGCTCAGGTCATGATCCCACTGTTCTTGAGTTTGAGCCCCGTGTCGGCCTCTGTGCTGACAGCTTGGAGCCTGGAGCCTGCTTCAGAGTCTGACCCATCCCCCGCCTCTCTCTGACCCCTCCCCCACTCGCGCTCTCTTTGTCTCAAAACTAAACATTAAAAAAATTTTTTAAATAAATTTAAAAAAATAGAGAACAGTATACCTGAATGGGTTCACTGGTGAATTCTACCAAACACTTAAGGAATTATAATTATAGTAACTAAATTAAACCAATTCTCCACAATCTCTCTCAGAAGGTATAAACAGAAGAAATAATTCCTAACTCATTTCCTTAGTTACCCTAAACCCAAAACCAGACAAAGATATTTTTTTTTAATTTTTTAATGTTTATTTATTTTTGAGAGAGAGAGAAACAAAGCACAAGGTGGGGCAGGGCAGAGAGAGAGGGAGACACAGAATCCGGAGCAGGCTCCAGGCTCCGAGCTGTCAGCACAGAGCCCGATGCAGGGCTCAAACCCACAAATTGCGAGATCGTGACCTGAGCCGAAGTCGGACGCTTAACTGACTGAGCCATCCAGGTGCCTCCCAGACAAAGATATTCTAAGAAAACAGAACAATGCTTCTCATGCACGAATGCAAAAGTTCTCAAAATATTAGCAAGTCAAATCCAACAATGTATAAAAAGAACTGTAGTAGACCGTGACCAGGTAGTATTTATCCTAGGGATGCAAGGCTGGTTCAACATTTTAAAATCAATCCATCACAGGTCACCTGCCTGGCTCAGTGGGTTGAGGGTCTGACTCCTGATTTCAGCTCAGGTCATGATTTCATCATTCATGGGATCAAATCCCACATCAGTATTTGTTGTCAGCAAATCTGCTGTCAGCACAGAACCCGCTTGGGTTTCTCTCTCCCTCTCTCTGCCCCTTCCCTGCTCACACACATACTTTCTCTCTCTCTCAAAAAAAAAAAAAAAATTTTTTTTTAATAAAATAAAACCAAGCCATCATAACAGGCTGAAGAAGAAAAATCATACAACAATAGATGCAGAAAAAGCATAGGACAAAATTCAACACTCCTGATTTAAAAAAAAAAACAAAAAAAAAACCTAGTAAACGAGGGGGAACTTCCTCAACGTGATAAATATCCACCAAAAAACCTACAACTATCCTCATACTTACTACGGAGAAACTCCCAAAGCTTTCCCACTATAGTCAGGAACAAGGCAAAATGTCCCCTCTCACCACTGCTTTTCAACATTGTACTGTTAAGTCCTAGCTAATGAAATATGAAAAGGAAATGAAAGGTATACAGATTAGGATGGAAGAAATAAAACTGTATTTGCAGAGGACATGATTATCTATGCAGAAAATCCAAAAGATTCAATAAAGAAACTCCTGGAATAAATAAGTGAATACAGCAGAATTGCAGGATACGAGGTTAATATACAAAAGTCAATTGCTCTCTTATATACCGGCAATGAACAACTGGAATTTGAAATACAATACTGTTTACATTAACCGGCCCCCAAAATGAAGTACTTAGGTATAAATCTAACAAAAATATGTATAAGAGCTATATGAGGAAAACTACAAAACTCTGATAAAAGAAATCAAAGAACTAAGTAATATGCCATGTTAATGGACGGAAAGATAATATTGTCAGGATTCCCACCTTGGTCTATAGATTCAGTGCAAGCTCAGTCAAAATCCCAGCATTTTGTGGATATCAACAAACTGATTCTAAAGGTTATACAGAGAGTAAAAAGACCCAGAATAGACTACACGATATTGGAGGAGAAGAAGAATGTTGGAGGACTAATGGTACCTGACTTCAAGACAATACTATAAAGCTACAGTAATCAAGACAGGGTGTATTGGCAAAACGAACACACAAATACATCATTGGAAGAGAACAGGGAGCCCAGAAATAGACCCACACAAATATAGTCAACTGATCTTTAACGAGGGAGCAAAGATGGTCTTTTCAACAAGTGGTACTGAGACAATTAGACATCCACATGAAAAAAAAAAAGAATTTAGACACAGACCTTACATCCTTCACAAAAATTAACTCAAAATGGATCACAGACATAAATGTAAAACACAGAAGTATATAAAAGTCTTAGAACATAGGAGAATAACATAGATGACCTTGGATTTGGTGATGACTTTAAGTGAACACCAAGGGCATTATATATGAAAGAAAGAATCGATAAACTGGACTTCATTAAAATTAAAAATTTCTGCTCTGTGCAAGACAACTTGAAGACAATGAAAAGACAAGCCATAGACGCAGAGAAAGTACAGTTGGTCCTTGAACAACATGGTTTTGAACTGAGTGAATGCACTTATATGTTGATTTCTTTCAATAAATACATTGGAATATTTTTTGGAGATTGGCGACAATTTGAAAAAAAGGTGCAGATGAACCACTTGGCCTAGAAATATCAAAAAATCTAAGAAAGAGTGAGGTCATAAATGCCTTCTAGGGATACTGGATTCCAAAATAGATAAACCCATTGTGTCATATTCCCAGTAGGTGTATGGTACAATAAATGAATTACAATCATAGATAGCCACATGAGTGAAAGTCAAGAACCTAATACACATAAAGCTAGCTGCAAAAGAAAACTCAATGTATGATGCAACTTATGTAAAGTTCAAAAACATGCAAAACTAGACAACATACTGTGGAGAGCAGAGCTGTCCAATGGAGCTCTGCAATGGTGTAAATACTCTATAACTTGGCTGTCCAGTATGGTAACCACTAGACATAGGTGGCTATTAAGCGCTTAAAATATGGTCAACATGACTGATCAACTGAATGTTTATTTAATTAAATGTAAATTTAAATTATCATCTGTAGCTAATGGCTACCATACTGTACCCCCAGGTTTTTAAAGAGAACCAATGGAATAACAAGTACAAAATTCAGAACATTTCCTTCTAAAGGAAAGAGAAAGGCAAAGAATCAGGGAGGGATATGCCGCGGATTCAAAAGTAACAACAACGTTCTTTTTCTTAAGTGGGTATCCTTGTATCCTTGTACGGTATTCTTTAAATTGTACATAAATTCTACTATAAATGTTCTTCTTTAGGGGCGCCTGGGTGGCTCAGTCAGTCAAGCGTCCGACTTCGGCTCAGGTCATGATCTCATGGTTCATGAGTTCGAGCCCTGCATCGGGCTCTGCGCTGGCAGTGCGGAGCCTGCTTCGGATCCTCTGTCTCCCTCTCTCTCTGCCCTCCCCATCTCTTGTGTGCAATCTCTGTCTCAAAAATAAACAAACATTTGGGGCACCTGGGTGGCTCAGTCGGTTGAGCGGCCGACTTCGGCTCAGGTCATGATCTCGCGGTCCGTGAGTTCAAGCCCTGCGTCGGGCTCTGTGCTGACAGCTCAGAGCCTGGAGCCTGTTTCGGATTCTGTGCCTCCCTCTCTCTGACCCTCCCCCATTCATGCTCTGTCTCTCTCTGTCTCAAAAATAAATAAAACGTTAAAAAAAATTTAAAAAAAATAAACATTTAATAAATAAATAAATGTTCTTTTACATGGACTAAATATTCAGTAAAACAAAAATAGTGAATGAGGTGGTAGGTATGTGGATATTTACACTGTTGTTATTATTTAAAGTCTGCATCGTAAAAAATTTCTATTAAAAAGATTTCTGGGATTCAGATGCGCCCCAAGTGGAGCCCTCGGGCACAACTAGGAAGAATAAAACTTGGCCCAACTCCAGACCTAGTCAGCCCTGACATCTGCCTTCCCCCACACAGCCAACCAACCAACCCCAAGCCCTAGACACAGCCCCAGCACTAATGCTCTCATCCTCCTTCAAAGGTAGGAGAAACAAGATGTATTACCTGTTGCTGCATAACAAATTATTCCAAACACTCAGTGCCTTGAAACAATAAAAAATCATCTCACGGTTTCTGCAGGGCATGAATCTTGAGTGTGGCTTGCTAATCCTCTGCCGTAAGGTCTCTGATGAGGTTGCAGTTGTGGTGTTAGCCAGAACTGTGCTCTCATCTGAAGGTTTGACCAGGGGGAGATCTGCGCCCCAGCCCCCTCGTGTGGTGCGGTAGGATTTGGTTCTTCCCGGGCCATCAAATCAAGGACTTCAGTTCCTCACTGGCTACTGCTAGGAGCCACTCCATAGAGCAACTCACAACATGGCGGCCAGCGTCCCTCAGAGCAAGATAGGTAGAGAGAACGTCAAGAACAAGTCACGGGGCGCCTGGGTGGCACAGTCGGTTGAGCGATCGACTTCATGATCTCACGGTTTGTGAGTTCGGGCCCCACATTGGACTCTGTGCTAACAGCTCGGAGCCTGGAGCCTGCTTGGGATTCTGTGTTTCCCCCGCTCATGCTGTCTCCGTCTCAGAAATAAACATTTAAAAAAAAATTTTTTTTTTTTAACGTACATTTATTTTTGAGACAGAGAGAGACAGAGCATGAACGGGGGAGGGGCAGAGAGAGAGGGAGACACAGAATCTGAAACAGGCTCCAGGCTCTGAGCCGTCAGCACAGAGCCCGACGCGGGGCTCGAACTCACGGACCGCGAGATCATGACCTGAGCCGAAGTCGGCCGCTTAACCGATTGAGCCACCCAGGCGCCCCCAAATTTTTTTTTTTTAAAAGAGCAACTCACAATCTTTCTATAACCTAATCTTGGAAAGGATGGCCCATTACCTTTGCCACTTTCTATATGCTAGAAACATGTCACTAAATCCAGCTAACCCTATAGGCAGTGTGGGGGGGGCAATGATTAAACAAGGGTTTGACTACCAGAAGGAGGATTGGAGGTCATTTTGGCGGCTGCCTACCTCTGCAGATGGGCGTGATCCCACAAAGAAAGGAAGTGATGGTTACAGAAGAGTGAAGATCTAGAAAATGCAGAGGAAATCCAGGTGCAGGACCTTTGCAGTTACTGGCCCATTGCATTTTTCATTGCCCTTTCATGACTTGGCTACGTGCACCTGTTTTTGATCAGAATCTGTAAAAGAATATGTTGCATCCCTGTTAACTGTCACACCAAGACCTGTCATTTGACTTGCTTTCAAAACCAGTCTGGTCACATTCCCCCCATACAGAGAAATATACCCTAACTGTGTTTCTCCCCTTTCAAGTATCACCTTCCACTAAGATATTTGGGGAATAGGAAGTTTGTTTCTTGTCTGCCCCTGGGTCAGTTCATGCTGCAACTTGTTTCACTCCAATATGCACCCTCCTCATTTCAGCGTGCCCCTGATCTGTTCCCTTTCCCATGTGTCACCACCTGTAAGCCCCCACTAATAGCCTCCTTTGATTTTTTAAAAAAGTTTTTTTAATGTTTATTTATTTTTGAAAAGAGAGAGACAGAGCATGAGCAGGGGAGGAGAGAGAAAGAGGGAGACACAGAATCCCAAGCAGGCTCCAGGCTCTGAGCTGTCAGCACAGAGCCCAACGCGGGGCTCGAACTCACAGTCCGTGAGATCATGACCTGAGCTAAAGTTGGACGCTTAACCGACTGAGCCACCCAGGCACCCCTGGCCTCCTTTGATTTAATGCTGCCAACCATGACAACCTCAGAAAGATAATATGAGCAAGGTGGCTGTCCTTTTACTGACCCATACTTTAATTCCTCACCAGGTGACCGACCTCCTAGACTAACCACAGCCCACATTGTTCCCTTGTTACTGACAGTGTGGGATTAAGAGAAGCAGCCTTCAGCACAGCTCAAGATAGCAACAATAAAACAATTTAAAACCAAACATTAGGTCATCACTGTTTTAAAGACCCTGGGTCAACCCACCACAATGAAACTCTCCTAGATCTCTTTTGGGCTCAGGCCTGGCCTTCTGCCATATTATTGGGCTGCCTGCTTCTTTCCTCCCTCTTCCCCAGCTTCCTTTGCACACTGAAAATTTTCTCGTAAGTTCTGCCGAGCAATCAATGCCTTTACTCTTAAGTAGGAAGCAGGCTCCAGGCTGACTACTGCATATCCAAAAGCTGTATTAAATGACTCTGCTAAAGGGAAGAGGGCCACACATGTTGATTCTGGACTTTAAAACAAAATCAAATCAAATACAAAACCAGGAAGAAGCCTTTAACTTAATTTTTGTCTTACATATCCTGATCAAAAATTTTAAGGCATGGCTTCTCTCTTTTGTCTCTGTAAGATAATAGAAAACAGTAAAAACAATAATAAAATTACACACACACACACACACACACATTACATTATCATTATTGTGATGGTAAATTTGATGTATCAACTTGACTAGACTAAGGGATGCCCAGATAGCTGGTAAAACAGTATTTCCGGGTGTGTCCATGAGAGTGTTTCTGGAAGAGATCAGCATTAAGTCAGTAGACCCAGTAAAGATCTGCCCTCACCAATGTAGGCGGGTGTCATTCAATCCAATCCACTGAGGGCCCAAATAGAACAAAGAGGTGGAGGAAGGGCAAATTCCCCCTTTCACCTTGACTTGGGACATCCATCTCTCCTGGCCTCCCACACCAGAGCTCCTGGTTTCTCAGCCCTTTGGGTTTGGACTGACTGATACCACTGGTCTTCCAAGTTCTCTAGCTTGCAGATGGCCTATCATGGGATTTCTCAGTCTCCTTAATTGTGTGTGAGCCAATTTCCATAATAAATATATTATCTCTACATATCCTGTTGGTTCTGTTTCTCTGGGGAAATATGCATGGATATATGTCCATGCCTTTGTTTATGCTGTACCATTAGCCCAGCTGGTCTTCACTACATCTCCTTCCTCTTCTTCATCTTCCCCCTCAATCTAGGCCCAGCTCACAACCCCCTCCTTCAGGGACCTTCCCAGACTGCCACAGCCCACATCAATCCCTAGCGTCTGAATTTGTATTAGGTTTGGGTGTCATAGTTTATTTCTTTGTTCCCCAGGTGATTTTCTCTGCTAGCCAAGTTACAAAGTTCCCTGGGTCAGAGGCTGTGATATTTATTTCAGGACAGGTGCATAATGTGAGGTTAATACCTACTTGTTCAGTGGATCAGTTAACTGGTGCCACTTATCTTGTCCTCTCCCCACAGTGTTTGGAATGTCAAAGGTCATCTCAGGGGTTCTGATAGGGGCCAGGAATAACACATCTCTCAGGCTTGGGACTGAAGTGAGTGAGAGAGAGAAAGAGAGCGAGCGAGAAAGCAGTTACCATCCGGCAGTTTTTGTCAACTTTGCAGGTCCTGAAATTTGATTTTATCAGCTCACCCTGAGGTGACCACTTGAAAGCAAACTACTACAAAACACGTATCACAGAAATTGGGTTCCCCAGTGGCTATATTACCTCGGCTCCCTACCTTGCGTTTGCTTTGTTTTCTGCTTTCCCTCTCCCCTTCCCAGCTTCCGCGCCTCAGTTTAGCTGCCCTGACTTCTGGAAGCCTTCCGGGCCCTACAAGTCTGAGCTAGCAGTGCCCAGGGGCCCTGCACGTCCCCTCCCACAACAGTGGCCCAACTGTACTGTACGAGCGCAGTGGATCTGGCCAATGAATGAAGGCTCGGATCCGGTGAGGGCAGCACTCCTCAGGTGCGTCCGCCCCGTGAGTGGAAGCCAACGGGCACAGCCCCATCCGGGCCACTCCGCCAGCCTCGCTGGCCTCCTGCCCCTGGCCACCCCGGTGTGCTGGGGTCTCCCGCTCTGCATGCCCACACACCCAGTCTCCTAGACTGCGGCCAGCCAATGCACACCCGCGTCTCTTAGGCCGTGGCCCATCGGCGCACTGCCCCCCATCTCCTAGGCCACGGCCCACCTGTGCACCGCCCCCCCCCCCCCCAGGCCGCGGAGCACCTGTGCCCCCCACCCCTGTCTCCTAGCCCGCGAAGCGCCTGCGCACCCCCGTCTCCCAGCCCGCGGCCCACAGCCGACAGACAGGAAATGCCTGCCGCCATCTTGTGCGCCGGGAGTTTCAAAATGGGGTTGCGGCTCCTGAGTGCCGCTCTGCTGTTTGTGGGCAGCGCTCTCCCGTACGCAGCGCACTACTCACTCTCTGAAAGGACGGGACGCGGCCCCCGGCAGGAGCAGGTGGCTGCCCCGGGGTGGCCTGAGGCCCCGCGAGCAAGGCGGAGGGCACCCCAGGCCCGGGAGGAGGGAGCCGCAGACGAAGAGGGCAGTATCTGTTCATTCCTCTCTTTGGACGGTGTCCTGTGCGTCTTCCCCACCTCTGTAGTGTTTGGATTTGGGTCCCTCCCTTTCTGTCGTTCCAACTGTCTTTAAAACGTACAGACCTAAGCAGTCCATTCGTGACAGGGTAGTAGTCGTTGTAACACAAACGCCATAGGCTTTTGTGGCGCATCTATGTATGTTCAAAACACTGAGGTTTGTCTTTCCCATTTTAATGATTAAGGATTTAGTGGATTCAGGGTCGAAAAGGCCCGTAAATGACCTTTTCACACTACACTTGAGAAAAATTAACCTAACAAGTTAAATGCAAGTATTGTAACTTGTAGCCCGTGATTCATCAGTCCCAGGCTCTCTAATTGCCATTCTGCACAGGAAACAATGTGATACCTGGTCCAAGAAACCTATCTCATTTAGAGGAATAGAGTTTAAAATTAATGAATTGCGTTGATCTAACGCCCATTTGCAAGTGATCAGTTAAGCCTGTTTGTCTTAACGCTCCTTTAATTTTTTTTTTTTTTCCCAGAAGATGGGCATGCCTTAGGCATCCAGCTTGCTATATCCATCTTTTAAATAGGAATTTAAAAGATTAGTGTGTTAAGATTAGGAAGTAGTGCGTATTATTAGATGTTCAGTCCAAATAATATGTGACTTTTATTTTTAGATTGTGGAACAGCACCACTTGCAGATGCATTGAAAGGGTCTCGGATTATAGGGGGCACAGAAGCTCAAATTGGTGCATGGCCATGGCTAGTTAGCCTGCAGATCCAATCAGGCAAAATTCTTGCTCACATGTGTGGGGGAAGCTTAGTGAAAAGTAAGTGGGTCCTCACGGCTGCCCACTGCACTAAGGACACTAGGTATGTATTCAAAACACAATTCTATTTTTTCTTCTCTGAGGGAGTATTTTATTTTATTTATTTATTTTAAATGTTTTTATTTATTTTTTTGAGACAGAGAGAGACAGAGCATGAGCAGGGGAGGGACAGAGAGAGAGGGAGACACAGAATCCGAAGCAGGCTCCAGGCTCTGAGCTGTCAGCACAGAGCCCGATGCGGGGCTCGAACTCACAGAGTGTGAGATCACGACCTGAGCTGAAGGTGGACGCTCAGCCGACTGAGCCACCCAGGCGCCCCTCTGAGGGAGTATTTTAAAGTAGTAGAGGACCATTTTATTTCAGTCATGTTCAGTTAAGCTGTGTGTTTACAAATAGCCATAATGCTTTACATGTAGCACACTATTTATTGACGTGAATCCTATAAATCAGAAGTCAACACACTTTATGCAAAGATAGCAAAAGTTTTAAGGACTCTGTCACAACTACTCAACTCTGTCGCTATAGAACCAAAGTAGCCATAGACAGTACAACTGAATAAGTGTGCTGTGATCCAATAAATTACTTATGAACACTAAAATTTGACAAAATACTATTGGGGGAGAGTCCCAACCATCTAAAAGTATAAAAAACATTCTTTGTTCGTGGGCTATACAAAAATAGGAGACAGGTAGATTTGGACTATGGGTTGGAGTTTGTCAGACATTGCTTTAAATGCTGACAATTTTCTTTTAGCTTTTACAATTATATTGCAACCATGTGTTTGTCTTTCTCATGATTGGATCATGAGTTTTTTAAGAACAAGAGCTACATGTTTTATTTTGTATTCCTTGGACTAATATAGGATTTGGCCTACTTTATAGAAGACCTAATAAATGTTTTTTGATTCTATGGGTGATGTCAGTCTTAGAGAAATAGGATTTACCACAGTTAGAATAGAACTTCATGACCCTCATAACCATTTTATACGAAGCTCTAAGAAAAATATTTTGGGAAACGATGGTACCTGTCATATAACATCCCTTTAGCTGTTTGTTTTTTTTTTTTTTTAATTTTTTTTCATGTTTATTTTATTTTTGAGAGAGACAAACTGTGATTGGAGGAGGGGCAGAGAGAGGAGACACAGAATCTGAAGCAGGCTCCAGGCTCTGAGAGCTGTCAGCACAGAGCCCAGTGTGGGGCTTGAACTCACGAGCAGTGAGATCATGACCTGAGCCAAAGTCGGCGCTTAACTGACTGAGCCACCCAGGCGCCCCTTTAGTTTTTCATTTATAACAGAACAGATCTCTTGGAGAAGAATGAAAAGTCTTTAAAAGGGACTAACAAGTTCAAAATTCAGTTGGGGGCAACTGGCCTGATGGGGTACATAAGGTTTTAGTCTGTGTACTACATTTTTTGTAAGTAAGCTCTATGCCCAACATGGGGCTTGAACTCATGACCCTGAGACCAACTGAGCCAGCCAAGCGCCCCGGTATACTAAATTTTTGAAACATACATTTCAGTTCCATAAATTGGCTTTTTGAGTAACAGAGGTAGAAAAATAGTAAGATACTAAGGTACAAACCAAACGTGGAGATCTAGAAAAAAAGTTTCAGAGTTAGGAATCAATTCTGTTCTTTCAAGGGTGAGTGCTTTACAATTGTTTTCTAACATGCTATCTTTAAAAACTGCTTTTCCGCAGCATTCAGACCTCAAATCAAGGGAGGAAAACCCTGGTTGATATGGTTTGAAGATTCTTGGAAAAGCTTTTCTTGCCTACCAAGTCCTGACATCGTGCTTTTTACTGGTCTAGTCCTTTGACACAGTAGGAAGAAAAATGAGTTTAGATTGAGGAGACCTGTATCCTAGTTTTCCACTGACACTCTGGTGCTGAGGCTTTAAGGAAGTTTCCAAAACCTACCAGATGTATGACCTTGGTCAAATAATATAGCTTTGTTACACTGTCATAGAATCTTAGAGTTCAAAGAGGCATTTTCAAGGTCTGGTTCAATCCTCTGTCCTGTATTTGAATCCTTCTTACAATATCGAAGTAAGAGGCTGTCGAGTCTGAAATAATGATTGCTTCAATGTGCTGAGCCAGGCATGTTTTCGTACTTAATTTTACCAACGTTTGCAACCATTCTTTGCTGTAGGGAGACCCTGAGACTTAAGCATTAAGTACCTTGCTCATGGCTAGAGAGCAACAAAATCAGGGATCAAATCCAGGTTTGTCAGAATGAAAACTCACACATGTAACCGGAACTACAGCATACAGCTCTCTACTTGAAACATTTCTTACGATGATGCACTGCTACCTTAGGAGGAATCTCACTTCTTTTTTGGACAGCTCTAATTCTTAGAAAGCTTTTCTTATGTTAAAAGAAGTGCCTTGATTTTTTTATCTGCTTTCTGACGCCAGATATATTGAATCTAGTTCTTCGAGGATACTGTTCATATTCCACTTAACGTTTCTCGAGGCTAAATCTCATTGATGTTTTTACTTCTGCACTCGACATTTACTGGATATATGTTATCTGCTAGGGGCTGGGCTGGGTGCTGAGGAAGTAGACATTACTGGGGCATAGTCTCTACTTTTCAGAAGCGCCCCCTCTGTCAGAGGACTAACTTTGCCACCTTTTATTCCGGTTCCTCCTCATTATGTTTCACCGTCAACGATCCCTTATTCCTTCTTACAAGTTATTTAGCAAAGACTTGCTCTGAGATTAAGTACTAAGGATGTTAAATATAATTCTGTTAAAAAAAAAAAAAAGCCCTCCCAGTAACCCTCTGAGGTAGATAGCTATTATTATCTCTGTTTTACGCCTGAAGAATCCAGAGAGCAGAGCGATTTAGTAACTTGCCCAAGATCACACTGCTGTTAAATAGCAGCCACCTGATTTCAAGCCAGTTCTCAAATCTGTGCTGTTTCATTATACCTCAATGTTGCTTTAGTATTTTTTCAACCTCTCTCTGGTTTCTTCCCTGTAATCCTTACACGTGTTTAGGTCACTCCACCATTATTTAAAAACCCAAGCAACCTACCGATTAACCCTACCTGTTCCTGTTCTTCCCTTCACTGTTAAACACTCTGAGAGACCCCCTTTTGCTTCCTCTGCATTGACTCATAAGATCCCAATTGCAGTCTGATATCTGGGGCCAAATCACACTGTTAAAGATCCCCCCTCCGTGCCAAATCCAATGACATCTTGTTAGTCCCCATCTTATTTGATCTTTTTTTTTTTTAAGTTTCTTTATTTATTTTTGAGAGAGAGAATGTGTGTGTGCAAGCAGGGGAGAGGCATAGAGAGGGAGGGAATCCCAAGCAGGCTCTGCACTGTCAGCACAGAGCCTGACGCAGGGCTCAAATTCACGAACCGTGAGATCATGACCTGAGCCGAAACCATGAGTTGGATGCTTAACGGACTGAGCCCCGCAGGGGTGCCTCCTATTTGATCTTTATAGCATGTGGCAAAGTTGACCGCTGCTCTCCTCGAAACGATCTGTTTCCTTGATTTCTTTTTTTTCTTTCTTTTTTTTTTCTTGATTTCTAAGTCACCGCCTCTTTTTTCTTTTCTCCTTTTCCTTGATGAGTCTGTCATTGTCTAAATGGCAGTATTTCTAGAGTTCCCCTTGTTATCCTTTTGCCTTATCATCTGTACTCTTTGCTGGAGATGTCCCGTCTACTTCTGTTTCAGTAGTCACCATGTACTGGAAACACCCAAGTCTCTCCAGGGGACTCATATTTCCGGTTCTCTGCTACATATTTATACTGGAGTTGCCGTCTCAACAAGTCTGAAAATGAATTTTAAAAAATCTTTCCTCTACAACCCTGTTCCTTCTCGATTCTTTCACATAACACCATCACTCATGGCTCCATTACCTAGAATTAGCTCTCTCTGCACAGTAGCTCTTAAATTTGTTTCTCGTCTCCCAGTACCCCACACTGATTAGAAATCGATTCAGAACATCAGTCTCCATGTGCCTAGCTCATCGCTTACACTGCTTAACACTTAAACTACTACTATGGTAACTATCCTAATGCGTGTGAAGTGTATCTCATGGTGGCTTTTGTGTTTTGTCTTTCTGTTTTTGTCTTTGTATTTTTCTCAGAGCGTGCAAGAGTGGGAGTGGGGGGCAGGGGTAACGGGAGAGGGGGCGGGGCGGGGAGAGGGAGAGAGAATCCCAAGCAGGCTCCACACCCCACGTGGAGCCCAACTTGAGGCTCAATCTCACACCCTGAGATCATGACCTGAGCTGAAATGAAGAGTCGTTTCCACATTCGGTGCTTAACCGACTGAGCCACCCAGGCGCCCCTCACTGTGGTTTGGATTTACATTTCCCTAATAACTAGTGATGTTGAGCACCTTTCAATGTGCTTATTGGCCATGTGTATATCTTCCCTGAAGAAACATGTATTCAATCCTTTGCCCATTTTTAATTAGTATTTTTGCTGAGCTGTAGGAATGTTTTTTTATATTCTTGATATCAGTCCCTTATCAAATACAGGATTTGCAAATATTTTCTCTCATTCTGTGGTTTGTCTTTTCACTCTGTTCATAATGATCTTTGATGCACAAAAGTTTTTAATCTTAAAGACGTCCTATTTATGGGGCGCCTGGGTGGCTCAGTCGGTTAAGCGTCCGACTTCGGCTCAGGTCACGATCTCGCGGTATGTGAGTTCGAGCCCCACATCAGCTCTGTGCTGACTGCTCAGAGCCTGGAGCCTGTTTCAGATTCTGTGTCTCCCTCTCTCTCTCTGACCCTCCCCCGTTCATGCTCTGTCTCTCTCTGTCTCAAAAATAAATAAATGTAAAAAAAAAAAAAATTAAAAAAAAAAAAGACATCCTATTTATTTATTTATTTATTGTTACCTGTTTTTTTGGTGTCATATCCAAGAAATCATTGCCAAATCCAATACCGTGAAAGTTTCCTCCTGTGTCTTCTTCTAGGAGTTTTTTTGTTTTACTGTTATAGTTAGGCCTTCATCTGTTTTGGTTTAATTTTTGCATGTGGTGTAAGGTAAGTGTCCAATTCATTCTTTTGCATGTACATACACAACTTTGCCAGCAAAATTTGTTGAAAAGGGCTGTCCTGTCCCAGTGAATTGTCTTGACACTTCTGTTGAAAATCAGTTGAGCCCATACGCAAGGGTGTATTTCTGGGCTTTCGACTCTTTTCAACTGGTGTGTGTGTGCCTGCCAGTACGATACTGTTTTGACTATTGTAGCTTTGCAGTTGGCTTCAAGTCTGGAAATGGGAGTCCTCCAACTAGAGTCTTCTTTTTCAAGATTATTTTGGCTACTTGGGGTCCCTTGACATTCTGTGTGAATTTAGGATGGGCTTTTCTATTTCTTAAAAAAAACTCATTGGGATTTTTATAGGGATTGCATTGAATCTATAGATTGCTTTGGGTAATTACTGTCATCTTAACAATATTAAGTTTTCCAGTCCATGAGCACAGAATCTCTTTCCACTTATTCATGTCTTCTTTAATTTCAGCAATGTATACATTTCAGTATACAGCCTGGGTCATGTGTGGTTTTTGTTTTTTGTTTTTTGTTTTTTGTTTTTTTTACTATTATTTGAGAGTGAAAGAAAGCAGGGGGAAGAAAAGAAAGAGAGGGGGAGGAAGAGAGAGAAAGAGAAAGAGAATGAATCTCAAGCAGACTCCACACTCAGCACAGAGCCTTATGTGGGGCTTGATCCCATGCTGGGATCATGACCTGAGACAAAATCAAGAGTTGGATACTCAACCAACTGAACCACCTAGGTGCCCCTACAGCCTGTTTTGTAATCTTATGGTCTGAATATAAACTGAAGCAAGGAATATAAGTTGAGTAAGTTTGGAAAAGAAAAGACCATTATTTCAAAGTAGCTCAAAGCAGTGATTTCTTTTTACACAAAATAGAACTAGGGCTTTACAATTTTTTGGTAAACTTTCTAGAGGTTACCTAACCCACTTTTAGGATAGCTGAATATCTTCTATTTCCTTGGGAGAAATTCTAGGAAGTAGAATTGCGGAGTAAAATACAATGCAAATTTTATAGGCTATTGATACATGCTGGCAAAGTACCCATCTGTTTATACTTCCCGCATGAATAAGAGTTGCTTTGTTTTGGTGACTTTTGTTTATCCTGAGCATTACACACACACACACACACACACACACACACACACACTCATAAACTTGGCCAGTTTGAAGGATGAAAAGGAATTTCAGCATTTGTAAACAACAGCCTATAAAGTAAAAAGTCCTCCTTCCCAGTCCAATTCCAGATGAACAACTATTAAATTCTTAAGGTTTTAATTGTTGATTTTGACCTACAGAAAACATTTTGGTTTTTTACTTGTTCTTTGTTTTTGTTTTTTTTTAAGATTGTCAAGATCCATAAGTGCATCCTGTTTTATATATTTAGAATGTCGTGCTTGATCAAGTCCTTTTTCCTACGTATGCTATGTATTCCTATTCCCTATGTATGCTATGTATTTCCTATCAATGCTATGTATTCACCTACATTTTCTTCCTAGTTTTTTATAATTCTCATGCTAATTTCATATCCAAAGATTTCATTCTGAAATTTCAAAAATTTACAAAAGTAGAAGGAATAGTTTAGTGAATTCCGTGTACCTAGCATCCAGCTTCCAGTTATCAACTCTTACCTGATCTTATTTCATTGTTATCCCCACCAACTCCTCCCCCCTTCAATTATTTGGAAGCAAATCTCAGACAGATCACATTATGTATCTCTAAAACAAAGATGTTATTTAAAAGATTTCTGCATTAAAAAAGATTTTTGCATTTAAATAATTAATCCATTTGGGGTTTATTTTACTGTTTAATGTTTTTCAGAGATTTAATTTTATCTCACTTTTCAAACTAGTTAGTTTAGCTAGATGTCCCCATACCATCTATCAAGTACATCATTCTTTTGTCCACTGGTAAGAAGTGATACCTTAATCATATATTAAAGTCTCATGTACTTAAATCTGTCTTAGGACCTCTGTCCCATTGATCTTTTTCTCCTTTCCTATGGCATGATATTTTGGCTCTTATTTGATGTGACTTCACGTACATGAAAGTAAGATTCAATTTTTCTGATTACCCTCAGAAAAACAAACACTAGTGGGAGATGAAGAATATTTACTTAATAAACATGTTTATAACAACATTTATTCTCTTTCAGAGATCCTTTAATGTGGAGAGTTGTGATTGGAACTAATAACATACATGGAGGTCCTCCATACTCGAAGAAGATAAAAGTTAAAGCAATCATTATCCATCCAGATTTCAATTTGGAAACTTATGTAAATGATATTGCACTTTTTCATTTAAAAAAAGCAGTGAGGTATAATGACTATGTTCAGCCTATTTGTCTACCTTTTGATGTTTTCCAAATGCTGGACCAAAACACGAAGTGTTTTATAAGTGGCTGGGGAAGAACAAAAGAAGAAGGTAATTATAGTCTGAATTTTATGTGTATATTTTTTTCCTGATTATTAGAGAGGATGAACCCTTCTATACATGTATCTCTTTATATCATGAGCTTGAGCAATTAGTCTTTATAAACCATTGAAAAGGAAATGTTCTTTTTTTTCTTGTTTTTCTTTTTTGTGGGAAAGATGAAATTATCTTCCAAAGCAGAAATAGAGACTTTCTCTGGTTATACCTGCCAAGACCCTTGAACCTCTAGACATTCTCAGAGAGGATGAGAGAGAGGTTTTAAGTGTTTCTGTTGTTCCAGCTCTGCAACAGAATGGCTTATCTTTTTATTAAATTTTTTTAATGTTTATTTATTTTTGAAAGACAGAGAGCACAAGAAGGGGTAGGGCGGAGAGAGAAGGGGACACAGAATCTGAAGCAGGCTCCAGGCTCTGAGCTGTCAGCACAGAGCCTGACGCGGGTCTCGAACTCACAAACCGCGAGATCATGACCTGAGCCGAAGTCGGACGCTCAACCGATGGAGCCACCCAGGCGCCCCCAGAATGGCTTATCGTAATTAGCTTCTGGCTATAAGGGATCAAATTTAGGGTCCTTTTTACTTAATGTCCTATTTAGTATCAAGCAGGTTGATTGCCATACATTTTCTTTAGTGCACAAACAGGCACTAATTATTGATTGAACTACTGGGAAGAACAGACAAATGTAGAAACTAGTCTCTGCCTTTGGTGTTAACAATAGCTACTATGTGAGAGCATTTACCATGTTTTAGGCCCTTTTTCTAAATATATTATTTTATCTTCAAAATATTCCTATTAGGAAGTTAATGTTATTATTCCCATGTAACAGACCAGGAATTGTGGATCTTAGTGGTTGAAAAGGTAGGACACAAATTCAGATCTTCCTCATTGTAAAGCCTGAATATATAAGTACTACATTAAGTACAAATTGCCCTCAAAGGAATCCAAATCTAGTTAGCAACACATGATCTCAAGCGTTGAGTCTCTTTTCTATTCCCCACAGAAACTAGCCATTTAAATATGTGTAGATTAGGCGTGCCTGGGTGGTTCAGTCGGTTAAGCGTCCGACTTCAGTTCAGGTCATGATCTCAAAGTTGGTGGGTTCAAGTCCCGCATCGGGCTCTGTGCTGACAGCTGAGGGCCTGGAGCCTGTTTCAGATTCTGTGTCTCCCTCTCTCTCTGATCCTCCCTGCTTGCACTCTATCTCTCTCAAAAATAAATAAAGATGAAAAAAAAATTTTAAGAAGTAAATAATTAGGTACAGATTAGATAGAATACCAGATAAATGTATGAAAGATCTGTGAATTATTTTTTTTTCCTCTGAGAATACTGTTTAAACAAGATAAAGAGGTATGGGCTTTAGGACCAAAGACCTAAGTCTAAATCTCAGCCCTGCAGTGTACTAGCTGCATGACCGTGGGCAAGTTACTGACTCTTGAACAACAATTAGAGCAATGATATTGATATAGCAGCAGCTTCCATTTATTCAGGTCTAGGTACTTAATAAAATGCTAAGCACCTTAATGCACTTCTCACTTAATGCCCCCAGTAACACCATGAAAAATACTATGACATGAATGAACTGAGGTTTGAAGACGTTAAGTTGCCCCAAATTACACAGCTAAGTGAGGAGTAAAAATTCAATCCCAGGTTGGCCAGCTTCAAAACTCATGTGTTTCCACTATATTATATCATCTGTCACAATGTCATATGTATTCATGATCTGTGCGATGAGAGCAATTATACCTGTGAGAGGGGCACACGGGTGGCTCAGTTGGTTAAGCGTCCTACTTCGGCTCAGGTCATGATCTGGCGGTTCATGAGTTTGAGCCCTGTATGGGGCTCTGTGCTGATAGCTCAGAGCCTCGAGCCTGTTTTAGATTCTGTGTCTCCCTCTCTCTCTGCCTCTCCCCCGCTCATGCTCTGTCTCTCTCTCTCTCTCTCTCTCTCAAAAATAAACATTCAAAAAAAATTGAAAAAAAAAAAAGAAGTGTTAAGATACTGATTAACATTAGATTGAAGCACGAATGGTCAAATTTCAATAATAGAAATAGAAGATACAATGTGTAAACTAGTAGCAAGAAACAAATGGAATAAGAAAATGAAGACAAAATCTTAATAAATCAAGAAATAAGAAGCATAGGAAAAGTGAAAAAAGTAGAAAATATAAAATAAGACAGTAGAAAAAAAGCCCAAATATATCCATAATCACAATAAGTGTTAATGGAGCAAACCACTAGTTAAAAGACAGATAATCAGATTAGGGAGTAGGAAATCCAGTTTACCTAAAAGGATAAGTAAAACAATAGTAAAGAAATATATCAAGTAAATCCAAATTAAAAGAAAGCTAGTATCACTATGCAAATTGCAGACAAAATAGACTTTAAGACAAAAGAATTATTAGGGATAAAGGAGGTCATTTTTATTTAGAAAAGGTTTAACTCACCAAGACGATAGAGCAATTCTAGACTTCTGAACCTAATAGGACCCAGATAATATTAAGGAGAATTATAGAATTGTAGAATTGTATAGAAAAGTAGAATTGTACAACAAACATTGTAACTCCTCTGTGATGGTAGGGAATTTTAATACAACACTATTTTTATTATTAACATACCAAACAGATGAAAACCTAGTAAGTAAAGATTTGGAATATTTGAACAATATAATTAGTAAGCTTGATTTAATAGCCAAATCACTGCCCTCAAAAAGTTAGAGAATTTTACCTTTTCGAGTATAGGTAGAATCTTTATAAAAATTGACCACCTTCCGTGGGTTCAAGCCCTGCATCAGGCTCTGTGCTGACAGCTCAGAGCCCGGAGCCTTCTTTGGATTCTGTGTGTGTCTCTCTCTCTGCCCTTCCCTGCTCGCACTCTGTCTCCCTCTCTCTCAAAAATAAACATTAAAAAAAATAATAAACTGACCAATTACTAGCCCATAAAACAAATCTCGAAGTTCAAAGGGTAAGTACTGTACAAACTATGAACTGTGATTATGAAACAATAAAACAATAAAAGGGATGGGAATTTGGGCTGTGATGGCATGGGGAGGGTGGCAAATCTTCTCCCCCCTCCCCAGATATAAACTGGACAAAATTGCCAAAAGCAACCATTTCAGGGCCTTGAAAAATCAACCAAAGTGCACAACACATTGAGAAATATTTGTTCATCATAAACGGCTATAAACTGGGTAAAAGAGGAATTTGCAGCTTTCTTGTTTGTGGTTGGTCCAAAGTCCCCTCTCATCAGTCAGTGCAATAGTTTTACTAGGGTCATGAAGAACAGAATCTTGTTACCAGAGGAGGTGAACTCTATCTGGAACAGCAGATGAAAATCCTGGCTAACAGCATTCTCAATAAAAAGTAGAAGACTCAGCAAGAGACAAATGGGGAAATCCCACAGCCTCTGCTAGTCCTGGATATGGCCGGCAGTAGAACAGTCAGAAATTTGACAGAAAAATCCTGAAAATGTGAGAGCTCAATAAGCTTTCCAAATATCCTTGGCTGGTTGGGAAACCATACACGTGTCAGGAAAATCTGAGAGAACTCACAATAAAGAGAAAGTCAAAGTAGATTTGAAAACTGACTGGACTTTGAATACAGTCCCCAACCCAAACACAGATTTATTCATCAGCAGCCCAAATCATTGACTGACCCCTAAACTATATAGATACACACGCAAGCCCTATGAAGCTAGGCTAAAGGTAAAAATCAGAATTAAAACACTGAGCAGAAACATCAACAGTCACAACAGACAGAGTCTACAATTTAAGTCCGGGCAAGTTACTTTAAGAATGACAACATTCTTTTTTTTTTTTAATTTTAGAGAGAGCATGTGAGCAAGGGAAGGACAGAGGGGGAGAGAGAGAGAGAGAGAGAGAGAGAGAGAGAGAGAGAGAGAATCTTAAGCTCCACACTCAGTGCAGAGCCTGATGTAAGGCTCAATCCCACCATCCGGAATCATGACCTGAGCTGAAATCACGAGTTGGATACTCAACTGACTGAACCACCCAGGTGCCCCTGACAACAACATTCTTGAGGAAGGAATCAAAATCCAGGGTTGTTACAATATACTATCTAAAATGACAAATTTTCTTTGTTTTTTTTTAAAAAAATTTTTATTTATTTATTTTTGAGAGAGAGAGAGAGAGAGAGAGAGAAAGAATGAGCCCATGAAAGCAGGGGAGGGGCAGAGAGGGAGACAAAATCCAAAGCAGGCTCCAGGCTCTGAGCTGTCAACGCAGAGCCCAATGCAGGATTCAAACTCATGAACCATTAGATCATGACCTGAGCTGACGTTGGACTCTTAACCAACTGAGCCACCCAGGCGCCCCTAAAATGCCCAATTTTCAACAAAAATATAAGACATACAAAACAAACAAACAAAAAACCCAAAAGTGTCACCTATTCTCAGGTGGGGGGAAATGGTCAATAGAACCAGACTCTATATAGGCTCAGATGTTGAATTTAGCAGATAAAGACTTCAGAGAAGGTCTTTAAAAAATTATACATTTACTTTAAGAGAAAGAGAGAATGCAAACCAGATTGGGGGCGGGGAGAGAGAGAGAGAGAGAGAGAGAGAGAGAGAATCCCAAGCAGGCTTGGTGCTATCAGCACAGTGTCTAACACAGGGCTCGATCTCACGAACCATAAGATCATGACCTGAGCCAAAATCAAGAGTTGGATACTAAACCGATTGAGCTGCCCAGGCACCCCAAAGAAGCTCGTTAGGTGTGCATAAGTCAAAGGAATTAAAGGAAAATGTGATGACAATAATTTACCAAATAGGGAATATCTATAGTGAAAGAGTCAATTTTCAAAAGAACTGAATAAAAAGTCTAGCGAAATGAAATGGCTCAAGAATCAGTGAACTGAAACACAGCAAAAGAAGTGACCTAACCTGAAGAACACAGAGGAAAAATATTGCAGAAAAATGAATCCACACTCAGAGACATGTGGCACAACATCAAGTACACCAACATGTGTGCAATGGGATTTCTGGAAGGGGAAGAGAGAGAAGATGGGGAAGAAAAATTAATTCAAAGAAAATATGGCCCCAAGCTCCTGAAATTTCATGAAAAACATTTACAAAAGCTCAATGAATCCCCAGTTAAGATTTAAAAAAAAAGAAAGAGATCCACACCTACATTCACTGTAGTCAACAAAAGAGGTGCAAGGTCTATACATTGAAAACTTCAAGGGGCACCTGGGTGGCTCAGTTAAGCGACCGACTCTTGATTTCGGCTCAGGTCATGATCTCATGGTTCGTGAGCTCCAGCCCCACATCGGGCTCTCTGCTGTCAGCACAGACCCTGCTTCGGAGCCTCTCTGTCCCCCTCTCTCCTTACCCCTCCCCTGCCTATGCGTGCACATAGTGCTCTCTCCCGCTCTCAAAAATAAACATTAAAAAAAAGTAAATATTAAAAAAAAAATCTGCAAAACATTACATAAAGAAGACCTAATAAATGAATGTCATACTGATTTGTATGAGAAGATTCATTATTGTTAATACTACAAGTATCTCTAGATTGACCTATATATTCAATGCAATTGCTATCCATATCCCAGCAAACTTCTTCATACAAATTGACAAACTTAGATGAAAAGGCAAAGGACCTACAATAGCCAAAATTATTTTGAAAAACAACAAGGCTGAAGGAGTTACTCTGATTTCATATAAAACTATAGCCATCAAGACAGCAGGGCATGGGTTTGTTTTCTGTACTGAGAGCATAGAGATCAATAGAACACAATACAGTCCAAAAAAAAAAAGGCGGGGGGGGGATCCTAACTTACATTTGTGGCCAATTGATTTCTTCATAAAACTTTCTAGAAAAGGCAAACCCATAGTGGCAGTAATCCTATTAGTCATTTTTTGAATGTGGGTTGGAGGTGGGAATTGACCGCACATGGGCATGGGAGGACTCTTTGGAGTGAAGGAAATAGTCTAAAACTGGGTTGTGGTGCCAGTATAAATTTACCAGAAATCATCGAACTGCAAACCTACAGTGTGAGAATTTTGTTATGTAAATTAAACATTCATGAAGCTTTTTAAAAAAATGACAAAGATAATATTTTTTTTAAAAACTCACACATTTAGAAAATTCAAAATACACTACGTAATAACTCCTGTGTCATAACTTTAAATCCTTAGACCTGAACTGTAATGTATATACTGCACAGAGAAGCTTGAATGTTGCAATTTCGGTGCCACATAAAGGGAAATGTAAAGCTTTAAATACACCTTTAGGCTCAAAAATATCAAAGAGTAAATTTTTGACCTATTAGAGAAAAAAGGCTAAACACCATGCATTAAATATCCAACTGGAAAAAGTTTAACAGAACATTACATGACCCATAGAAAGAAGAAGAAGAGAAATCGAGATAAGCACAGCAATTCATGAATAGAAAATAGAGTTAGAAAAAAGAGGACCAACAAAGCCAAAATCTAGTTCTTTGAAGAAAAAAAAAAAATAGCAAACCCCAGTGAGACTGATGAGAAAAGGAGAGAAGACACAAATACAAATAAGGTTATGAATTAAAAGATAAGATACTTTAAGCTATGTTAAGTTCTCCATTTTAATACTTAGATAAAATGGATAAATTCCTAGAAAATTCAAAGTAACCCAAACTGACTAAGTAAGAATAGTCCTATAAAGAGTAAAGGAGGGGCGCCTGGGTGGCTCAGTCGGTTGACTTGGGCTCAGGTCTGATCTCACAGCTCTTGAGTTTGAGCCCTGCGTTGGGCTCTGTGCTGACAGCTCAGAGCCTAAAGCCTGCTTCGGGTTCTGTGTTTCCATCTCTGTCTCTGTCCCTCCCCTGCTTGCACTCTGTCTCTCTCTCTCTCTCTCAAAAATAAATAAATGTTAAAAAAAAAATTTTTTTTTAAACAATAGCAATCCAGACACAGAAGCGAACTTCCTGAACCTGATTAAGGTTATCTACCTCCAGACTACAGCAAACATCATTATTATAAACGAACATTTCTCTTAGAATCAGGAACAATTTCCCCCACCATCACTACTTTTGTCAATATCATAGTAGAGGTTCTAGCAAGTGCAGTCACACTAGAAAAAGATGCAAAACACCTATGACTTAGGTAATAACAAAACACTCACTATTCACAGATGATGGGACTACCTACATTAATACAGTCTACAATACATTGGAATTAAGAGAGTCTAGTAAAGTGGCCAGATATAAAACCAAAATGCCAAAATCGATTTCATTTTTATACACTACCAATAGTTAGGGAATGTAGGGGTGCCTGAGTGGCTCAGTCAGTTAACTTTCTGACTTTGGCTCAGGTCATGATCTTGCGGTTCGTGAGTTCGAGCCCTGTGTTGGGCTCTGGGCTGACAGCTCTGAGCCTGGAGCCTGCTTCAGATTCTGTGTCTGCCTCTGTCTCTCTGCCTCTTCCCTGCTGGGACTCTCTCTGTCTCTCAAAAATAAATAAACATGAAAAAAAAAAAAGAATCAGGAACAGAAACAAACCCCAGATCTTTTGATCTGCAGATATTTAAAAAAATTGTTAGGAAATGTAATTTTCAAAGTTAATAAATGTCACACCCACAAGGATGTCTATAATCCAAAGTTAGATGGGAACGAGTGTTGACAAGGATGCGAAGAAATTGGAACCCTCGTGCATTGCTGGTGGGAATATAAAATGGCACAGGTGTTTTGGAGCATAGTTTGGAATATAGTATAAATTAAAATTTATAGTTCCCATATAATTCCGAACCTCCACTCCTATGTCTATACCCAAGAGAAATGAAAACACATGTCCACACAAACACCTGTACTCAAATGCTCACAGCAGCATTATTCATATTAGCAAAAAAAAAACAAAAACAAAAACAAAACAAAACAAAAAAACCAATCTAAAGATCCATCAACTGATAAATGGATAAACAAAATGTGGTATATTCATACAATGGAATATTATCTAGCCGTTAAAAGGAATGAAGTGTTGGTACCTGCTACATGATACTAAATGAAATAAGCTTGACATAAAAGCTCACATACTGTACGATTCCATTTGTAGGATGAAATGTCCAGAATGGGCAAATCATAGAGACAAAAAGTAACTTAAAGGAATTAAATTATGAACAATCAGATTATTCTTCCACGATCTTCCTAGGCACACATGCATATGTGGATACAACTTTACATAATTGTTGAATCACTTTGGAAAGAAAACCTGTTCAACACGAACATTTTATATTGCCGTCAAAATGCCTGCTCTCCAAAATAATTTACTGGTATTTTTTTGTTAATAGGTAATGTTACAGATGTGTTACAGGAAGCGGAAGTACATTATATCTCTCGAAAGATCTGTGATTCTGAGAAGAGTTATGGGCAAATAATCCCTAATACCTCATTTTGTGCAGGTGATGAAGATGGAATTTTTGACACTTGCAGGGTAAGACCAAATAATTTTCCTCTGCAATATTTGCTAAAGCTAGAGGGAAACTTGAACAGGCCTTTGATCACTTTCTGCGAAAGTCTTGAATTATCAAATTTAAAGGTACTAAATTCTTTTTTCTCCTTTTAAACTACATTCCAACAATCCAAATCCTATTGCTTTCCTGATTCCTTGGTTTCGTGGTCAACTTCAGTCGGAATTTGTCTTGAATCTTCCTTTTCTTATTACCACCTTTATTGAGATATTAATATACATATGTGTAATTCACCCATTTAAAGTGTATAACTCAACGGGCTTTTAGTGTATTTACAGAGCATCGCAACCATCATCTCAATCTAATTTTAGGACACTTGTCAACCCAAAAAGAAGCCTCTACCCATTACGAATCACTCCCCATTCTCCGCCCACCTGTCCTCAGGCCTAGGCAACCAGTAATCCCTACAGATTTGCCTATTCTGGAAATTTCATACGAATGGAATCATTCAGTATGTTTTGTGATCGGCATCTTTCACTTAACGTAGTGTTTCCAAGGTTCATCCATATTATAGCATGTATTGATACTTTATTCATTTTATTGTTGAATAATATCCCACCATACGGACGTGCCGCATTTTATCCATTCATTAGTCGATGGACACTTGAGCTATTTCCATTTTTTTGGCTATTGTGAATAATGTTGCTGTACACGTTTGTGTATACGGTTTTTATGTGTGGGTATGTTTTTTATTTCTTCTGGAAATTCCACCTAGGACTGGAATTGTTGGGTCAATGTTTAACATTTTGAAGAACTGCCAAAGCCTATTCCAGATGGCTGCACTATTTTATATTCCTACCAGCAATATGAAAGCTCCAATCTCTCCACATCCTGCCAGGACTTGTTATTGTTTGTCTTTTTATTTTATTATTATTTTTTTTTTTCCTTAATGAGAGAGAGGGAGACACAGAATCTGAAGCAGGCTCCGGACTCTGAGCTGTCAGCACAGAGCCCGACGCGGGGCTCCAACTCCCGAGCCACGAGATAATGACCTGAGCCCAAGTGGGACGCCCAGCTGACTGAGCCACCCAGGCACCCCTATTGTTTGTCCTCTTGACTGTAGCCACCCTCATGGGTGTGAAGGGGTGTTTTTACTGTGGTTTTCATTTGCATTTTCCTAGTGACTAATGATGTTGAGCATCTCTTCATGTGCTTCTTCGCCAGCCATTTGTACATCTTCTTTGGAGGTGTGTCTATTCAAATAGTTTGCCCATTTTAAAACTGAGTTATTTATCTTTTTATTATTGAGTCATCAGCACTTTTTATAGATTTTAGATTCAAGTCTCTCGCCAGATATATGGTTAGCAAATTTTTTCCCCCATTCTGTGGTCTCTCTCTTCATCTCCTTGATGTTACCATTTGTAGCACAGATTTTTATTTTTAGGAAGCCCAGTTTACTTGTCTTTTGGTTTTGTCTCTTGGGCTTTTTGAATCTTTCTTTATTCTACTTCTCAATCAGCACTTCACTCCCAAGCAGAACCCCCATGCTCTACCCTTTTCCTACTCGTTCTGATTTCTGCAATCCAGCGTTTATCTTTCCAGTGTCCTTTTTCTTAAAATTTTTACTGAGTAAAACAGTAGAGAATCAAAATCTAATTGAATTGCATTCATAAGCAAAACATCCTCATTACTGGGGCACCTGGTGACTCAGTCAGTTAAGCGTCCTGCCTCAGGTCTCAGGGCATGATCTCGCGGTTCGTGGGTTCGAGCCCCGCATCGGGCTCTGTGCTGACAGCTCAGAGCCTGGAGCCTGCTTCGGATTCTGTGTCTCCCTCTCTCTCTCTGGCCCTCTCCTGCTCCCGTTCTGTCTTTCTCTTCTTGAAAACAAATAAACATTAAAAAAAAATTTTTTAAGCCTATCAAAAAGTAATTACTCATTCAATGCCTACCTTATAGAGAGACACTGAAAACACCTTAGAAATACATTCCTGAATCTTTAGACACTGAAACAGTTCTCTCAAGGTTCTAGTTGTTTTGAGTGATTAACAGTCCTTAGTAATAGTGTTTTGGTGCACCGACAGTCTTGTATAAACTATGACAGACATTCGTTATTGTAATGCTACTGAGAGGCTTAGCCATTTATTCCTGTTACCCCTGCAGCAGCCAACGTTAACACTTGGAAAGATGCCATCTCCTGCAAGATGCCAGTTTGTACGTCTCTTCTAGTGAGCAAACCTTGCACACAACTTCAAGAATCCTTTATCCATTTAAAGTTACACTTTTCACATAGAGCATTAAGCAATAAAAAGTATTCTAGCAGTATTTACAGTATTTTGCACACTACTCCCTAAATTATGTCTCTCCTGAGTAATTATACTAAAACTCCAAACAATTGGATTTATAGTATCCTGGTGCAATAGCATGCAAATAGGAGGTTTATCTATCAGCTTTATGGTTCCTCTAATTATCAGGCCAGACAGAATGCTTTCTGTCTGAGTTGGAATGTAAAACTAAAGATCTATGGATCTTTATAACTTGAAGATACATTGAAAATGTATATTGGGGTGCCTGGGTGGCTCAGTTGGTTAAGCATCCGACTTCAGCTCAGGTCATGATCTCACAGTTCATGAGATCGAGCCCCACATTGGGCTCTGTGCTGACAGCTCGGAGCCTGGAGCTGCTTGGATTCTGTGTCTCCCTCTCTCTCTGCCCCTCCCCCGCTCATGCTTGCTCTCAAAATAAACATTAAAAAATTTATTTATGTATTTATTTTTAATTTTTTTTTAACGTTTATTCAATTTTGAGAGACACAGAGACAGCGTGTGAATGGGGGAAAGGCAGAGAGAGAGGGAGACACAGAATCCGAAGCAGGCTCCAGGCTCCGAGCTGTCAGCACAGAGCCCGATGCGGGGCTTGAACCCACGAACCGTGAGATCATGACTTGAGACGAAGCCGGACGCTCAACCGACTGAGCCACCCAGGCGCCCCTAAAAAGTTTTTTTTAAAGAAAATTTATATTTATATAAATGTCTGATTAATGGGATTAATTTATTAAAGCGTTCCTGTTGTTTAAAGACTACCAGAAGCAACTAACGCTATTTTGGGACTTTTTTAATAGGGTGATAGTGGTGGACCATTAATGTGCTACTTACCAGAACACAGACGATTTTTTGTAATGGGAATTACCAGTTACGGATATGGCTGTGGTCGGAAAAATTTCCCTGGTGTCTATTGTGGGCCCTCCTTCTACCAGCAGTGGCTGACGGATCACCTCTACCGGGCAAGCAGTAAAGGCATATTTAACGTAAATGTTCTACTCGGACAGGTCCTCATAGCCTCAGGTTCTGTTGTCTTACTGGGAATCCCATAATGAAATTCTGAAGAATCTTTATCTTGCGTCGTGTCCCTTTCCATGTTCCACCTAATGAAACCCATTTATCCTTTTGGCAAGTAATTGCCCGCTTTGCACTTCTCATGTGAACGTTTTTTGCAACAAAAGGATTGTGACATATTAGATACGTTTTCATAAATTTGGCACTGACACGCCTCTTTGATGTCTTTTGATTTTTTTTAACTTTATAATCATAATTTTGCATTTGGAATACTTCCCTAGAGTGTGTATAGAACATTCAGTTAAATATGTATACAAATTTATGTATACAAATGCCAAATAATAAAGAGTTTATAATTAAAATGAAAGCTGTTCTTTCTTAAATTAATCAAAACCATTTCCTTTTAAGTTAGATTTTCTTGAAAATTTGATATGCAGCATATATATATATATATATATTTTTTGAACTTTTTAAACGTTTATTTACTTTTGAGAGACACAGAGAGAGACTGAGCACAAGTGGGGGAGAGGCAGAGAGATTGGGACCCAGAATCCAAAGCAGGCTCCAGGCTCTGAGCTGTCAGCCCAGAGCCTGATGTGGGGCTCAAACTCACAAACCACGAGATCATGACCTGAGCCGAGGTCAGATGCTTAACCGACTGAGCCACCCAGGTGACCCTATAGTGTATATTTTTAATTACCATCCTGTTTCTGGTTCTCACTTGGAGGAGAAAAAGTATTTGCCTATTTTTAAAATTCTAATGAAAATAATTTTTAAAATATTAATACTCCCCTTCTTATGCCAAAAAAGAACCATGGTGCAGACACCCCCAAAATAATTTTTTATTTAAAAATTGATCATGTGACTTTCTTTTTTTTTTTAATTTTTTTTTAACGTTTATTCATTTTTGGGACAGAGAGAGACAGAGCATGAATGGGGGAGGGGCAGAGAGAGAGGGAGGCACAGAATCTGAAACAGGCTCCAGGCTCTGAGCTGTCAGCACAGGGCCCGACGCGGGGCTCGAACTCACGGACCGCGAGATCATGACCTGAGCTGAAGTCGGATGCCCAACCGACTGAGCCACTCAGGCGCCCCTCATGTGACTTTCTTAAAGCCCTTTATCTACTTCTCTCTTCTTGTAAGAGTATTTATTTTGAGAGGTGGGGGGAGAGAACGTGGGAGAGGGGCAGAGAGACAATCCCAAGCAGGCTCCACACCGTCAGCACACCGCCAGACATGGGTCTTGATCTCATAAACCCTGAGATCATCACCTGAGCCAAAATCAAGAGTTGGACACTTAACCAACTGAGACACCCAGGTGCCACTTACCTACTTCTAAACCTATTTTCTTGGAGCCCATGCTCCAATTTTGTATTCCTTGGACTCTCTGAATTAACTGTGAGGAGAGGTGACTAAAATCCTTGCTGGATAAAAGAGGGAATCCAACCTGGAACAAACTTACATAAAATAAATTATTAAAGCAAAAGAACAAGTTGCCTCAGTATCTACGATTAATAAATTCACATCTCCTTTGAATTTTGGAACCCATGTTGTAAAAGAGAACTAATTTTCTCATCCTTGTTTTTACATTCAATAAGCTAAAACCAAGTGTTTTGTTTTTGTTGTTGTTTCGCTTTGCTTTAACCTAATTTCAGGATTTAAACTGAAAGGAAGGATGAGTTTTCTTTCTATTAATTCGCTTAGGGATCATTGTTGGTTTAAGACTCATGGGGTAGAAGACTGATTTGTACAGGCTTGTAAGCAACACTGAGGGGCTATTGACTGTTCTTTCTTAAAAGAGACCCTAGATTTCCATGAGCAAGGTCTTATAAGGAACTCGTTGGTAATGCTTGTATAACAATCAGCACAATGTATTAGGTTTTTCCTATTTATACTACCTGAGTACCTTTCAGATTCACTTGATAGCCCTGAATGTAAATATTAAGTAACTCTTCCAAAATACATTCAACAGCACTGGGAGGCAGGTCTTGCGGTTCGCTTCAAAAGTATGCCTTGGGGCGCCTGGGTGGCTCAGTCGGGCAAGTAGCTGACTCCCGATTTCGGCTCAGGTCACGATCTCGTGGTTTGTGAGACTGGGCTCTGTGCTGACAGTGCAGAGCTTGCTTGGGATTCTCTCTTTCTCCCTCTCTCTCTGCCCCTCCCCCGTGTTCTCTCTCTGTCTCAAAATAAAGAAGTAAGCTTTAACAAAAAGTATGCCTTAATTACTCTTCAGGTATGTATTTCTAATCAGGCAGGAGCTACAACCAGCAATTTCTTATCTTTTACCCAACCGAGTTCACTTATTTCAGGCAACCAGAATTCAGGTATATAATGCTTCTCTCCACCAAAAGAGACTAGTAGAGTATACACTGCAATTTATTTTTATTTTTTTACTTGAGTATAGTTGACACACGTCACAAAATGGCAATAAATACATACATATCAATGATTATTTTATATATAAATGGACCTAAGGCTCCAATCAAAAGACATAGAGTGACTGAAGGGATCAAGACAACAAAACAAAACGAAACGAACAAAACAGAAAACCCCCATCTATATGGTGCCTACAAGAGACTAATTTCAGACCTAAAGACACATGCAGAATGAAAGTGAAGGGCTGGAAAACATATACCATGCAAATGGAAGGGGAGAAAAAGGCCAGGTAGTAATACTTGTAACAGACAAAATGGGCATTATTTTATTTCTTAAAAATCTATTTTAATGTTTATTTATTTTTTGAGAGAGAGAGACAGAGCGTGAGCAAGGGAGGGGCAGAGAGAGAGGGAGACCCAGAATCCGAAGCAGGCTTCAGGCTCTGAGCTGTCAGCACAGAGCCTGACGCGGGGCTCGAACTCACAAACTGTGAGATCGTGACCTGAGCCAAAGTCAGACACATAAATGACCAAGACACCCAGGCGCCCCACAAAATAGGCTCTAAAACAAAGACTATAGGTGCAAAAACCCTCAACAAAATATCAACAAGCTGAATTCAACAATACATAAAAAAGAATCATTTAGGGTTGCCTGGGTGGCTCAGTCAGTTGAGCATCCAACTTCGGCTCAGGTCATGATTGCACCGTTCGTGGGTTCAAGCCCAGTTACAGTAATCAGACAAGAAAAAGAAAAGGCATCCTAATTGGTAAGGAAGAAGTAAAACTGTCACTATTTGCAGATGACATGACATGTTACAAAGAAAAACCTAGACTCCACCCAAAATCTACTAGAATAACTGAACTCACTAAAACTGCAAAATATAAAATTAATATGTAGAAATTTGTTGCACTGCTATACACTTAAAATGAAGCAGCAGAAAGGGAAATTAAGAAAACAATCACACTGAAAATTGTACCCCAAACAATAAAATACCTAGGAATAAACTTAACCAAGGAGGTGAAAGACCCGTGCTCTGAAAATTACAAAATGCTGATGAAAGAAATTGAAAACAGTACAAATAAATGGGAAGATACAACATGCTGTGGATTGGCATGAACTAATTAATTAATATGAGTAAAATGTCCATACTATCCAAAGCAATCTATAGATCCAAGACAATCCCTATCAAAATGCAAATAGCATTTTCACAGAACAAGAACAAATAACCCTAAAATTTGCACGGAACCAAAAAACACCCTGAATCAACAAATCAGTCTTGAGAAAAAAGAACAAAGATGAAGGTATCATACTCCCAGACTTCAAACTATACTACAAAACTATAGTAGTCAAAATGGTATGGTAATAGAACAAAAACAGACACATAAACCAATAGAACAGAATAGAATGCCCAGAAATAAACCCACATGTATATGGTCATTTAATCTAAAACAAAAGAGGCAAGAAAATACCATGGGGGAGGGGCACCTGGGTGGCTCAGTCAGTTAAGCGTCTGACTTCGGCTAAGGTCGAGATCTCACGGGTCTTGGGTTCGAGCCCCGCATCGGGCTCTGTGCTGACAGAGCACAGCGTGGACCCTGCTTCAGATTCTGTGTCTCCCTCTCTCTCTGCCCCTCCCCCACTCATTCTCTCACTCTCTCTCTCTCTCTCTCTCTCAAAAATAAATGAAAAAAGAAAATACCATGGGGGGGAAACATAATCTCTTCAATAAATGGTGTTAGGAAAACATATGAAAAAGAATGCATATGCAAAAAATGCAAAGAATGATATTGGAACATCTTCATACACCACATAGAAAGATAAACTCGGGGAGCCTGGGTGGCTCAGTCGATTGGGCGACTGGCTCTTGATTTCAGCTCAGGTCATGATCTCACAGTTCATGAGATTCAGCCCTGTGCCAGGCTCTGCGTTGACAGTGCTAAGCCTGCTTGGGATTCTCTCTCTGCCCTGCTCTCTCTCTCAAGCTCTCTCTCTGTCAAATAAATAAACTTAAAAAAAAAACTTAAAAAAAAAAAGAAAGAAAAATAAACTCAAAGTGGATTAAAGATCTAAATGCAAGACTTGAAATCATAAAGATCTTAAAAGAAAACAGAGGCAGTAATCTCTTGGACATTGTTCTTAGCAATATTTTTTTTTTTGGATCTGTCTCCTCAGGCAAGGGCAACAAAACCAAAAACAAATAATTGGAACTACATCAAACGAAAAAGGTTCCGCAGAATAAAAGAAACCTTCAACAAAATGAAAACGCAACCTACTGAATGGGAGAAGATATTTGTAAATCATATATCCAATAAGGGGGTAATATCCAAAACATATAAAGAACTCATACAATGCAACACCAAAAACAAAATAAAACAAAACAAACCCACAATCTGACTTAAAAATGGGCAGAGGACCTGACCAGACATTTTTCCAAGGAAGACATACAATGGCCAACAGACACATGAAAAGATGCTCAACATCACTAATCACCAGGGAAATCCAAATCAAAACCACCAGGAGGTATCACTTCCTACCTGTCAGAATGGCTAATGTCAAACCCTCACGCACTATTGGTGGAAATGTAAAGTGATGCAACCCCTATGGAAAACACTGTGGAGTTGCCTCAAAAAATTAAAAATACAAACACCATACAATCCAGCAGTTCCACTACTGGGTATTTACCCAAAGAAAATGAAAACACTAATTTGAACACAAAGAGACACCCCTATGTTCCCTACAGCATTATATACAACAGCCAAGATATGGAATCAGCCTAAGTGTCCATCAACAGATGAATGGCTAATGAAGTCATAGTATGGAATATTATGTAGCCATAAAAAGAGTGAAATCTTGCCATTTGCAATAACATGGAAGGACCCAGAGGGTATAATGCTAAGTGAAATAAGTCATACAGAAAAAGACAAATACTGTATGCTCTCGCTTACATGTGGAATCCAGAAAACAAAACAGGGGCGCCTCGGTGGCTCAGTCGGTTAAGCATCCAACTTCGGCTCAGGTCATGATTTCATGCTTTCATGAGTTCAAGGCCTGCGTTGGGCTCTGTGCTCATGGAGCAGAGCCTGCTTGGGATTCTCTTTCCCTCCCTCCCTCTCTGCGCCTCCTTCACTCGTGCTGTCTCTGTCTCTCTCAAAAAAATAAAAAATAGGGGCGCCTGGGTGGCTCAGTTGGTTAAGCATCTGACTTCAGCTCAGGTCATGATCTCACAGTCGGTGAGTTTAAGCCCGAATCAGACTTTGTGCTGACAGCTCAGAGCCTGGAGCCTGCTTCAGATTCTGTGTCTCCCTCTCTCTCTGCCCCTCCCCTGCTCACGCTGTCTCTCTCTCTTAAAAATAAACAAACATTAAAAATTTTTTTTAAATGAAAAAATGTATAAATTGGACTTTACCAAAATAAAAGGCACAGCTAAGACAACATGGATGGACCTTGACGGCATTATTCTCAGCAAAATAAGCCAGTCACAGACAAATACCATATGATTGCACTCATCTGTGTAACCAAAAAACAAAAAAACAAAATCACCCCACAAAAAAGAAAAAAAAAAAAAACCAAACACACAGATACAGAGAACAGACTGGTGGTTGGCAGAGGCAGGAGGAGCAGGGGAGAGGGGGCAAGATGGTGACACCATTAAGAGAATAAAAAGACCGGTCACAGACTAGGAAAAAGTCACCCATTTGATAAATGACATACTGAGAATATACAAAGAATTCTCCATCTTCAATAAGAAAACAACCCAATTAAAAAAAATTTTTTTAATGTTTTATTTAGACAGAGCATGAACAGTGGAGGGGCAGAGAGAGAAGGAGACACAGAATCTGAAACAGGCTCCAGGCTCTGAGCTGTCAGCACAGAGCCCGACGCGGGGCTCGAACTCACAGACCGTAAGATCATGACATGAGCCGAAGTCGGATACTTAACTGACTGAGCCACCCAGGAGCCCCAGAAAATAACCCAATTTAAAAGTGAGTGAAAGATCTGAACAGAGACCTTACCAAATAAGACCACAAATGGCAAACAGGTCCATTAAAAGATGCTCAACATCATTAATCATCAGGGAAATGCTAATTATAAGTACAAGGAGAGACTACTACAGACCTTTTAAAATGGCTAAAATAAAAAAAGACAATTACACCAAGTATTGGTCAGGATGTGAAACAGCTAAATCTCTCGTACCCTTACAGTGGGAATATAAAATGGTATACCACTACGGAAAACAGTTTGGCAGTTTCTTAAAAAAAAATATTTGCAAAAAAAAAAAAAGTTAAATATTTGCCTACCATGTGACCCATATATCCTACTCCTAAAAATTTATCCAAGAGAAATGAAAGCTTTTGTCCATACAAAGACCTGTATGCTGATACTCACATTAGCTCAATCTGTAACAGTCAAAAACAACCCAAATGTCCATCAGTAGGTGAACAGATAAACAAACTGTTATATATCCATACAATGGAATACTACTAAGGGACAAAATCAATGGATTCATGCAACAATGTTGCTGCCTTTCAAAATAATTATGCTGAGTAAAAGAAGTCAGACAAAAAAGCACATGATGCCTGATTCCATTTACACAAAATTCTAGGAAATGCATAACTCGTCTCTAGTGACAAAAAACTGATGAGTGGTTGCCTTGGGATGGGGAGGGCAGGAGGGAAGGATCACAAAGGGGCAAGAGGAAACTTTCGGGGGTGATGACTAAAGTGATGGTGTCACAGGTATGTACCTAGGTCAGAACTTACCAGACTGTACACTTTATATAGTTTATCGTATGTCAATTCCACCTCAAGAAAGCTGCTAAATGTGGAAGATATATTTATACAGAGGATCACAAATAATGAATCAACAGAACACTCCCTGTATCCATCACCCAATTTAAAAAAGTAAACGTTACCATAATTTTTGAAAATTTCTGTGTTCCCTGACCCACCCAAAAGCCAAGGCTTTCTTGTTAAAAACAGATGAATGCTTGAAACTACTTTCTGTATACTTTAGGGTTTTAGGTTCCCCAACACGAATATTCTGGGGGCTATTTTTATCTAAATTTAGCTGAGTGACGGAGCAGTCACGCACAATTTGAAGTTGAAACTTGCCCTTTAAAAAATGGGAGGCCCAGAACTGTGACTCAAAAATAATCCTGTTGAGTTATGAACGTCTGAGAGCCTCGATCCAGAATGCAAAAGGGGGGAACCTCTCGTTAACTGTGGTCAGGCAAGCGTGTCTTCTCATTTCCTCTTTTTAAAAACAGGGCTGGGGGAGGAGAGGGACCAAAGGGTGACAGGAGGCGGTCACTTGGCAGCAGCCTCCTAGTACGGTTTAGCCAGGCTCCACCCACGGGTTCTGTTTTCTTTGCAGATGTCATTGGAGGACCCGGATGGGGTGTGTACGAGCAGCGTGCGTATAAAACTCCAGCAGGAAACCAGCGGTAGTTTCCAAACCCAGAGAAGGAGAAGCAGCAATAGATCTGGAATAAGGGACTGTAATCAACTTTCCTTCTGAGAAGCTGGGAAATTTCTCACTTTGCTTCATGAAAACGAAGCTGAATCTTTTGCCCAGCGCCTATTAATTAGGTGAAATGGGCCTCTCGCCCACGATTTGACTTGAGCTGTGTCTCTCTAGCCCGGCCAATTCTTCTTTCCTCCGCAGCGGATTGGCTCTGGCTAGAAGCCTACCTCCTGCAATAAAGGAGTCTGGTTGCTGGGTCGCTAACCCGTTGATCTTTTTCTCTTGTTGGTGATGGCGCTTATCATCTTTACGCTCCGGCTGGCCATCGGCATCCTGCTATTTCCCATGTTCCTGCTGAACCTTCTGGGCTTGTGGAACCAGATATGCAAAAAATGGTTCCCCTACTTCTTGCGGAGGTTCACCGTGATGTACAACGAACAGATGGCGAGCAAGAAGCGCGAGCTCTTCAGCAACCTGCCGGAGTTTGCGGGCCCCTCCGGGAAGCTCTCTCTGCTGGAAGTGGGCTGCGGCACCGGGGCCAACTTCAAGTTCTACCCGGCTGGATGCAGGGTGACTTGTATCGACCCCAACCCCAACTTTGAGAAGTTCTTGATCAAGAGCGTCGCCGAGAACCGACACCTGCAGTTCGAGCGCTTCGTGGTGGCTGCGGGGGAGAACATGCAGCAGGTGGCCGATGGCTCCATGGATGTGGTGGTCTGCACCCTGGTCCTGTGCTCCGTGCAGAACCAGGAGCAGATCCTCCAGGAGGTGTGCCGAGTGCTGAGGCCGGTGAGTGAGGCGGTGCAAGGGGGACTGGTTAGTGGCAACCACTATCCCCAAGGGTAGTTAGTTCTATCAATTTCAGGTGGATCGGACGTTCAACCATAAAAAGGGCAACTAGGAGAGAAGGCACTGTTGAATTTTGTAGAATCTTAGAGTTGGGAAGAAGCTATAAAGGGAAAGACTGATTCTGAATACACAAAAAGTGTAACACTTCGACAGAGGAAAAAAAATACTATAAACACAGTAAAGTACAAAAACATAGAAGTATTTGCCAGGGATGATAGACAAAAAAAGGTTAACTTCCTTCATATTAAAAGACATTACAAATCAAAAGATCAGTAGGATTTTTTTAAAAAAACAATAAGAAAAACACAAGAGAAAAATAGGCAAATAGCAGGAATGGAAATATAAATAAAAATAGCCAATTATACACCGGGGGCCTGGGTGGCCCAGTTGGTTGAGCTTCACCTTGATTTCTGCTCAGGTCATGATCTGACAGTCGGTGAAGTGGAGCCTTGAGAAGGGCTCCATGCTGACAGTGGGGAGCCTGCTTGGGATTCTCTCTCTCTCTCTCTCTCTCTGCCCCCTCCACCCCCTACTCTCTCTCAAAATAAATAGATAATTTTTTTAAAAATAGCCAATTATGTGATAAAAATGCTCAACTTGACACGCATTTAAAGAACAAAATAAAGCCAGATACCATTTTTACCTATTAATACTATCAGAGGCTTTTAAGGCCAATATGGCATTATGGTTTTGGGAGGCAGGACATCTTCCTTTACATTGGAGGAAGTGCCCTCTTTCGAGGGTAATTTGATAATATCAAAATTTATCAAAATATCAAAAGGTGCACAGAGTCTTTTCTCCAATAATTTATCCCATAGTTATACTGCACAAATATGCAAAAACGTGGCCATATGCAAAGATATTCATTAGAGTATTTATAATAGCATAAATTGGAAATAACCTACATGTCCATCGACAGGAGGCCATTCAAGTAAACTGTCACAGAGTATAGAAGAATTCTGTGCAGTTGTTAAAAAGAACAAGGAAGGGTTACCTATGTTGATATGGAAAAAATCCCTAAGAGATTATGTTAAATGAAAAAAAGCAATTAAAGAATAGACAATTAGGTAGAATATAAGTGCATGGGATATACATATATATGTATGTATATGTATATATGCATATACACACATATACATACACATATATATGTGTGGGATATACATATATATGTATATGTATATATATGTGTATACACACATACATACACACATATATGCATATGTATATATGTTAAAGTGTGGGATATATATGTATGTATACATATGTATACACACACATATGTACACATATATATGCATGTGTATATATGTTAAAGGAAATGACAGACAAAAAACTATTAACAATGGTTACCTCTTAGGAATGGGATTGGATGCAGGGGAAGAATCACTTTTTTTTTTTTTAATTTTATTTTTTATTTTTTAAAATTTACATCCAAATTAGTTAGCATATGGTGCAACAATGATTTCAGGAATAGATTCCTTAGTGCCCCTGACCCATTTAGCCCATCCCCCCTCCCACAACCCCTCCAGTAACCCTCAGTTTGTTCTCCATATTTATGAGTCTCTTCTGTTTTGTCCCCCTCCCTGTTTTTATATTATTTTTGTTTCCCTTCCCTTATGTTCATCTGTTTTGTCTCATAAAGTCCTCATATGAGTGAAGTCATATGATTTTTGTCTTTCTCTGACTAATTTCACTTAGCATAATACCCTCCAGTTCCATCCACGTTGTTGCAAATGGCAAGATTTCATTCTTTTTGATTACTGAGTAATACTCTATTGTATAATTATACCACATCTTCTTTATCCATTCATCCATCGATGGACATTTGGGCTCTTTCCATACTTTGGCTATTGTTGATAGTGCTGCTATAAACATGGGGGTGCATGTGTCCGTTCGAAACAGCACAAGTGTATCCTTTGGATAAATGCCTAGTAGTGCAATTGCTGGGTCACAGGCTAGTTCTGTTTTTAGTTTTTTGAGGAACCTCCATACTGTTTCCCAGAGTGGCCGCACCAGTTTGCATTCCCATACTTTTCATTTTATATCTTTTGGTATTGTTTGGAATTCTTTATACTTGCATGTAATTTTTACCTATTACCTTTATTATTTTTTAATGGTTTTATTCTAAACATAGTTGAACATAGATAAAGTATGGATGTCTCAACAGTTGAATTCACTGCTCTAGTAGAACAGGATGCTCTGTAATCCCCAGTTTTATTTTCTAGTAGAGGAACTTCCTCAGGAAGAAAAGGACTTGAGATGGAGTTTACAGGCAATGATATAATTCTGTCTTTGGTTCAAGGATAGGCCAACATCAAAATAGTAAATGAAAAAGTTCTGCCTCTTATACCCAAATGCTGGGTTTTTGTGTCCTGAGACTGGGCACTAACTGGGCAATGTTAGCAAATGTTTTGCTTACAGTGTTATCCCTACAAAACAAGTAATTCTGACCCCCGTTTTAATAGCACTCTTAAGGAGATCACATTCTTTGTAGCCTTAAGGAGATCACATTCTTTGTAGCCTTCTACTCTCTACTGAATATAACCAGGAGCTTTATTACAGTGTCATTTAACCTTTACAACAGTCCTTTAAAGCAGATACTGTCTTCATGTTGTTTTGAGGAAACAGACTCAGAGAGGTTAAGAAATTTGCCCAAGGTTACACAGCTAGTAGGTCTCACTTCCTTTTATTTTTTATTATTTTTGTTTGTTTGTTTAGAGAGAGACAGAGAGAGAGAGAGAGAGACAGAGCGTGAGTGTGTTGGGGGGCAGATGGTTTCTAAATCTAAATATCTAGCCCAGATCTTTCTTCTAACCCCAAATCTGCATATCCAGCTGTCTCTTCAATAGTCACCTGAATGGGTGACAGGCATCTATCTCTCGCTTAAACCTGTGTGACCCTTGGGGTAACACTGGCCTCCGTGGGTCTCCTCCTTTCTCTCCTGCTCTAGTCTATGGATTTTTTTTTTTTTTTTTTACCCAATCAGGAAATTCCAAGTTTTCCATTCCTGAACTTATACTTACATTCCTGTCTTATACTTACCCACAGAAATGGGAAACTCCCACCTCTAAGCTCTCTGCTTGGGATAGGCAAGATTAGGGTAGATAAAAGAGGCTAAGAAGAGTGTGGCCGTCACCACAGGTTTTGGAGGGGATTTGGAGGCCCCTTTCCCCTTATTTCCCAAAGAGGTAGATAGGTAGGAGACTTCTGAAATCCCCCTGATAATCTATACCCTCCACCGTGTCTATACTTCACCTACATTTATAGGACTGCCCTAGATGAAAGCAGCAGTTGCTAATTCCTACATGACAGTGACTTACGTTTCACATCCACCGAATAAAATACCTAATGACACAATGGTACCGTGACTTCAGTAATGCTTTCGATGCTTCAGCATTTTATTATTATTATTTTTGAAAAAGACACATTTATTCAGTGTCATGATGAGACTATTACATTTAGCAATCAATAGACGGGTGCAAAAAAAAAAATCTACACTAAAACCCTTTGTTGGGGGGCTCCCAGGTGGCTCAGTCAGTTAAGTGTCGACTTCGGCTCAGGTCATGATCTCATGCTTTGTGGGTTCGAGCCCCGCATCAGGCTCTGTGCAGATAGCTCAGAGCCTGGAGCCTGCTTCAGCTGCTGTGTCTCCCTTTCTCTCCACCCCTCCCCTGCTTGCACTCTGTCTCCTTCCCTCTCTCAAAAATAAACGAACACTTAAAAAAATTTTAAAAACCCCAAACCTTTGTTGGAATGCTTTATGCTTTCCATAGAACAGAAACTAAAATACCCTGTTATACAATTAGTCACAAATACAGTCCTTGAGTTTTTTGCCCATACACATGAGTATTGTCTAAAACGTGTCTTCTTTGTAGCAGCTAGGCCCTGCCACCCCTGTGCTTGGCTGAGTTCACAAATCTGTTGGAACCTGTAGCTTCCCTGTCACTTCTCTGGCTCTTCATTCCTGCTAAGCTTTGTGTCCTGGTAGCAATTAAAACCTAAAACCGTCCAACTTCGGCTCAGGTCATGATCTCATGGTTTGTGAGTTTGAGCCCCGTGTCGGGCTCTGTGCTGACAGCTCGGAGCCTGGAGCCTGTTTCAGATTCTGTGTCTCCCTCTCTCTGACCCTCCCCCACTCATGCTCTGTCTCTCCCTGTCTCAAAAATAAATAAACGTTAAAAAAAAATTAAAAATAAAATAAAATAAAAATATTTTTTTAAACCTCTGCCACTGCCATAGCTTCTGCTGCTGCAACCACCATAGCCAGGCTGGGTTTGTGGTTTGGCAAAGTATTGGCCTCCACCACCACAGGGGCCAGAGCTTCGGCCCCCCAAATTGCCTCCTTTCCTGGGTCTAAAGTTTGAAGATTGGCCGTTGTAACTGTCAAAATCATTATAGCTTCCGCAACCTCCAGAGTTGCTTCCATCATTACCAAATCCATGACAGCCATCCCCACTGCCACTGTATCCATTGCCACCTCGACTGCCACCAAAGCCACCTTGCCCACTGCAGTTTCCTCCACGACCAAAGTTGTCATTCCTGCCAAAACCACCTCCGTGACCACCACCGAAGTTTCCAGAACCACGTCGACCTCTTTGGCTGGGCGAAGCACTGGCCATCTCTTGCTTAGATATGGCTCTTCTGACTTCACAGTTGTGGCCGTTCACAGTATGGTATTTTCGAATGACAATCTTGTCTACAGAGTCACGGTCATCAAACGTCACACAAGCAAAGCCTCTCTTTCTGCCACCGCCTCGGTCAGTCATGATTTCAATGACTTCAGTTTTCCCCTACTGTTCAAAATAATCTCTCAGGTGATGTTGTTCAGCGTCTTCTTTAATGCCACCGACCAAAATCTTTTTCACGGTTAAGGGCGCACCAGGTCTCTAAGAATCTTCTCTCGAGACAGCCCTCTTTGGTTCCACAACTCTCCCATCCATCTTGTGTGGCCTTGCATTCATAGTTGCGTCCACCTCCTCCACAGTGGCATAGGTGACAAACCCAAAGCCTCTGGAGCGTTTGGTGTTTGGGTCTCTCATTACCATACAGCCTGTGAGCATTCCCCATCTGGCTCCTCAGATGCTCATCGGTTGTTTCAAAGCTCAAACCTCCAATGAAAAGCTTCTGTTCAGGCCCTTTAGTAGATTCTGACTTAGACATGATGGCTGGGGGAGGGGAGACTTTCACGATGCTGACTTGGCAGTGTCCACGGGCTGATGCTTCAGTATTTTAATTCATCATATCATTTACATCCTTGTGACAATGGTACAAAAGTGTAAGACATGCTTATTCAGTCTCAGGCAATGCTGGGTGTGGATTCAGACTCTCCCACAGGTTTGCAAAACAGAACCCAAGAGCAATTCTCAGATGAAGTAAAAAAAAATTTTTTTGTATGTATGTATGTAAAGTTTATTTATTTTGAGACAGGAGGGGAGGGACAGAGAGAGACAGAGACAGAGAATCCCAAGCAGGCACCATGCTGTCAGCACGGAGCCCCATGCAGGGCTCGATCCCACTAACTGTGAGATCCTGATCTGAGCCAAAATCAAGAGTTGGGCTGACTGAACCACCCAGGCACCCCCAAATTTTTGTTTTTAAATAAAAGTAGTAAAAGTTAAAAAAAAATGTGCCATTAAAAGGCAAACAACAAACTGGGGGAGACCTTTGTAGTATATGTTGCCTTATTATACTAAATGCCCCCACTAAGCAGTAAGAAAAACCCAACACCCTACTAGAAAACTGATGAAGGACATAACAGACAAATCGGAAGAGAAGAAATCCAAATTGCCAATAAGGTTTAGCAAAGATGTTATCTATATTAAGGATATTAAAGATGTACACATTATTGAAAATGAAATACCATTTTACCCATCAGCTTGCCAAGGATACAGAGGAAAAAAGGATTGAGAAGAGTTTATTGGAAATGGGCACTCATATGCATTGCTAGTATGAATGTAAACTTGCTATGACTCTTCCATAGGGCAATTTGACCACCTGTACCAACAGTTTAAGAAGACACAGACTTTGGACTCAGCAGTTCCACTTTTTAGCAAGTTATTTTTTTGGAAATAATTAGAGGTTGTCACAGAGATGTACGGACAAGGCTATTGACTGCGATAGTATTTATGATGATGAAAAACTGGAAATAACTTCAATGAGAATGGTTAAAGGAGACATGGTACCTTCAGTGGTGTGAAATGTTGTGTGAAAAGTTTTTAAATCCTGTTTTAGGATAATATTCGAATACATAAACAAAGCAGGTTACAAAAGAGAATGTACATTCTAATCCTAGTTTTAGGGAAAAAATAGATATTCACATAATATGAATTTTTTAACGTTTATTTGACAGAGAGTGCGCATGCACAGGAGGGGGGGGAGAGAGAGAGAGAAAGAGAGAGAGAGAGGAAGAGAGAATCCCAAGAAGACTCCTTGCTGTCAGCACAGAGCCCAACGTGGGGCTCAATCCCACTAACCGTGAGCTCGTGACCTGAGCCAAAACCAAGAGTCAGACGTAACTGACTGAGCCACCCAGACGCCCCTATATGATCAGAAAATATGTGTTAATTGCCTGAAATTGGCAGCTCTGTATAAAATTTGACAGAAGCTGAGACTATTGGCCAAAATGGTGCCTTAGCAAGTTTTAATTTATCCATGCCTTTTCATGAAGTTAGCCTCTGGGGCCACTGAAATTGAAGCTTCTTCAGTCATCTTATAAACCTGTTCTGACAAAACCAATATGCGGGGTTGGTTTGTTTGTTTGTTTGTTTGTTTCTCAGGGAGGGGCTTTCTATTTCCTGGAGCATGTAGCTGCTGAGAGCTCAACTTGGAATTACTTCTGGCAACAAGTCCTGGATCCCGCATGGTACCTGCTGTTTGATGGGTGCAACCTGACCAGAGAGAGCTGGAAGGCCCTGGAACGGGCGCGCTTCTCTAAACTTGAGCTGCAGCACCTCCAGGCGCCGCTGCCCGTGGAGCTGGTGCGCCCTCACATCTGTGGATATGCTGTGAAATAGCAGGAGCGGGGGCGGAGAGCTGCGTGGCTCAGATGGCTTACGGCTACAGTTTTATTTACACTCACAATACTAATTGGGAGAAAGGAAACCTTTTTTTTTTTTTTTTTAAAGTAAAGTTGAATTTCATCCCTAGAAGTTTATGTGATAACCCGTTTAGCCATTTTCTGTTGGCTCCCAGAGGATCAAAACCAAAGCAAACGCAAAACAGGACTCTCCCTTAAAAGGAAACACTGGGCTTTCATAATTGAAGTTTACCATTATTCCCAAACTTAAGTCTGTAACTTCAAAATCCTCCCAGCCATCTTTTTTGTCTTTTAATATCATAGATTTTTATAATTTTTTCATGTTTTATTTCTGAGAGACAAAGAGAGCGAGCACAAGTAGGGGAGGGCAGAGAGGAGGAGACAGGATCTGAGGCAGGCTCTGTGCTGAGAGCAGAGAAGCCAATGTGGGGCTTGAACTCACGAACCATGAGATCATGACCTGAGCGCAAGTCAGATGCTCAACCGGCTGAGCCACCCAGGTGCCCCACAACTGTCTTACTTACATGGTTACCTGACGGATTTTAATTGTACCCGCTTTTTGAGAGCTTGGCGCTAATAAGCCATCAAATCACTCAAAAGAAGACTTTGAAAGGGGAGACGTGACAAGATCTTAATAACTCACAAATTGAATAAAGATATCCTACCCAGGCGAAAATCCTAATCTGAACAGCCCAGATTTTTTCAGAAAGAAAGCTGAATGCATGTGTTGTTCTTAGGATCGCGGGGCTGGTTTTCAAAATTAATGGACCAGTTCTGCCTGGTCACAGGCAGTTCTGCCTAGGTCACACCTAGTTCTGCCCAGCTTTACTGTGTTTTCTCCAGTATTCCACCCACATTTGTCTTCCTGCATTCCAGTCTTCAACTCTTAAGGTGAAGAGTGTGCTTGACCCGTTAGTATGTCCATAAAAATAGTTGAGATACTTAAGGTTCTTGACTCCATTTTCCTGATTATGTGGCGTATACTTTGCTGGATGTCTTAAATTGTAGGCAAGGAAAAGGGCCACTGTAATTAGGAAAACCTTGGGTAATTAGGCATATTTTGTAAGAACCCCTATAACCCAGGCAATCTGTGAATCTGTCAAGAAGTAGACACATATTTTGGAGATAATTCTGACCAAATGTCCCCTCTTGTCCCAAGATGATTTCTTTGTTCCTTGCCACTCTGGGAACCTCTAAAGTGTTAGGTTGGTCAGAGGGCTTAAGAATAGCGTTTTCAGCAATAGTTTGTATGTATTTTAATAAATTTAGTATATTTTCTGAGATGACTTTACAAAAGGACTATTTTAATTATCAAATCAATCTGTTCATATAGATTTTAGGAATGGAAATAAATGGTTTATGTCTTTGCTGGCTTGGCTTCATTTTTTTCTTTTTTTTTTTTTAATGTCTGGAAGGGGAAAATTAAGCTATTTGAACATACAGATTTATGTTTCTAGAGCCAGGTAATTGCTTACAGAAAGCAGAGGGAGGATCAGAGTGGATTTTGAAAAGTTCGAGTCCAAAGACCTCCACTTGTAACATTCATAAAGCAAAAAGGAAGGAAACATAACGATTCTAACTCCTTGAACATGAAGACAGTTACTGTTATGGTGAGGTTAGAATAGTTACCTAAGGCCTTCTGAGCTCTAGAACAGGGCTCTCCTCCCTCTGCAGTCGCTCCAAAGCAGGGACCTCCTTAACCACCCCACTTCACTATCGGTTAAGGTAGTCCAGTGCTTGAGAAATATAAAAAACCACAGGTTGACATGCTGAAATGTTATCAGCATGTTGAAAGGAATGCCATATAGCACAATGTACTGGGTACATTCTTATCAATTCCCTCTTGTCTAAGTGGTGTGGCAAAGTTGATCCTTTCTGTGGAGAAATAAATAAAGTTTCTTACATTCCACGAGTTCCCAAGCAAGTCTTAGAAGCCCTAATTCCTGAAACTACAAGACCTGTCTTTTTTTTTTTTTTTTTAACGTTTATTTATTTTTGAGACAGAGAGAGACAGAGCATGAACGGGGGAGGGTCACAGAGAGAGGGAGACACAGAATCCGAAACAGGCTCCAGGCTCTGAGCTGTCAGCACAGAGCCCGACACAGGGCTCAAACCCACGGACCGTGAGATCATGACCTGAGCCGAAGTCGGATGCTTAACCGACCGAGCCACCCAGGCGCCCCCAAGACCTGTCTTGACATCATGGCTGCCATAGCACCTCCCCACTGCTTTCCTCCACAGGCCAGAAGACACACGTTTGTGGTCATTCCGACAGCCTGTGGAAGTGACCTAAGCCCGTGCAAAATGGAAACCGGAAAAGGTAAGACGGGTCCAATGTCTTTTGGGTCGTGTGTTGGTTAGGATTCCTTCGACTGGAAGTGACGTGAGTGTTCAACCAAAAAAAGGCATAAGCAGAAGAAAGACCTTCTGACTCAAATTAGTGAAAAGCACAGGGGCAGAAAGCCTCCCGCACAGCTTGAGCAGGGCTCAGCTGATGTGATCAGATGTCACATCTGCCCTTCCTGACTGCCCTACCAGGTGGTGAGTCTGTGGAAGTGGTGCCAATCTTCATGCTTCCCCGGGTCCAAGGCCAGTTGGAAAGATCAAAGCTATTTTGCAAATGCTCCACCCAATTTCTGCACTGAGTCTCAGCTGGCTCTTGTTGACAATCTGGGGTCACAAGTCCATCCCCGAATCAGTCATAATGTTTAGACCAAATGGATTAGGCTGATTTGGCTCAAGTAAAGGTCACAGTGCTTCATCCCCGGGGCTGAGCACACCCAGACCTTTGTGAACAGAGACAAGGAGACTTGTGTATCCTCCAAATGAAACAAGGCTGGGGGAAAGCGGGAAGGGAGGCTGAGAAGGCACGCCGCAAATGCTCATTATGGGCACATCGCTGCATTTCGATCAGACCCTGTTTGCTTCCGCGTGGTAGATTACGTAGTACCGTGCTGAGAACCCTGGCTTTTCACTAGGATGGTTGCATGCAACGAGGAAGATAAAAGACAAAATGACACTGGCTTTGGCATCCAAGTGACTTAGGTCAAGTCCTGGTTGTGTCATCTGTTGACTGTGAGACCTTGGGCAAGTTATTTCTCTAGTGTCACCTTCTTTATTATTATTATTATTATTATTATTATTTGTATTTTAGTCAGTTCATATACAGTCCAAATTGGTTTCAGGAGTAGAATTCAGTGATTCATCACTTACATATAACACCCAGTGCTCCTCACAAGTACCCTCCTTAATACCCATCAGGCACCTAGCCCATCCCCCACCCACCTCCCTCCATCAACCCTCGGTTTGTTCTCTATCTTTAAGATTCTCTTGTGTTTTGTTTCCCTTTCTAGTGCCACTTTCCTCATCTGTTAATGAGGATAATATCTACCTCAAGGGTTACTGAGAGGAATTAATGAAGTGAAGCATTTGGTACTTAACAAATGTTAAACTTCATTCTACAGTTATTGAGTGCCTACTGTGTACTCCACCCTTGGTGCTTGGCTTAGAGCCCTGAATAAGCTAGACTTGTTCTCTGCCCTCACGGAGCAGAGGCATAGGCCGTGATAAATGCTAGCTAGGAGGGAGAAGCACCAGGCACCAGGAAAATGGAATCCGCAGCCCTGGGGTGGGGGAGGGAGGGGAGGATCAGAAGTTTCCTTGAGGAAGTGACATCCGAGCTGAATTCCAGAGGGTATTAGTATTTCAGCCTAACAGAACAGCTGGTACCACACACAAATAAAAGGAGGAAACACAATGTGTTCAAGGAACTGAAGGCAGGCAGGGCTGGGTATGAGAGACTGCAAGGAGGATTGGGGGATGGCTGCTTACTTACACCAGGCCTCTTCCTAATCTTGTTAAGTCCCTGGACCCATGAGCCCCGTACTTCATTTTAATGGCAAACCAAACATACTTAGGAACAGAGTGTTTTATGATATAAACATAAGAAATTTCAAATACCATTGAAATTTCTTATGTTTATATCATAAAACACTCTGTTCCTAACTGTTTTCATATTCTAATTGCTTCTTCTGAATTCCTACATATTTCATACTTGGATAGCGAGTGAAGCAAATATTGCATAATAGCACCTTGTGTACTCTTAACCCTTAACATAAGCCTTCCCCTTTGGTATTGCTTTAGAAGACCTAGAACTTAACTGAAATTCAATTCCCATTAATCTGTTAATGCAATTGGGAGCGTAATGATCAAGGAGCCTCGTGCCAACAAAAGCTAAAAAGAAAACTGTCCAGGAAGTGTCACTTGAACTCTTTCAATACCTAAAACCAAAAGCATTCAGGCTACATTAAAGAAAAACCAAGGGCGCCAGGCTGGCTCAGCCGGAGGGGCATGTGACTCTTGATCTCAGGGTTGGGAGTTAGAGCCCCACGTTGAGTGCAGAGATTACTTAAAAATAAAATCCTTACAAAATAAGAAAAGAATAATCAGAAGTCCCTGATCCATGGAACTGCCAGAATCAAGAACAGAGGACATGATGATTGAGGATACAGGAAATGAACGTAGAGGGGCCAATATTCCCAATTTCTAGCTCATTTGAAAACAAACAAAAAAAGCAAACAAAACAACAACAAACAAAAAATAAAACATAGCAATTTGCTGGCCAAGCAAGTTATTATTTTATTCCTAAAGGAAATTTGCGGAACCTATAGAGAATTACATACAAACAAGGACAATTGCCATTCAGAATTTACTGTTCTAAAAGTAAAAACCTCTCACAGCCTTAATTCAGGCTGTGTCCTTCTCAATCTTTAAAATGGGTCCGACACTGATGTCAACCTTCTCCTTGGAATGATCCTTCTATTCCAAGACTCTAATAGCTAATAATAAAAATTTTCATTTATTACATGCCTTCTTTATGCCAGGCACCAAGTTTTTACACAATTATTTCATAGAATACTCATAACTCTATAAGGCAGATACATTACCTGCAATTGACAAACGAGAAAGGGCCCGTGACAAATGGTCAATGTCACTTGCCCAAAGCCACTTACTGAGTGATCACACCAGTATGCCCATGAAACTTACCTGATTCCAAAGCCCAGCCCTCCCCACAATGTTGTGATGCTTCTTGAGGTCTCTTCAAACCCAAGTCTCTGTAATTCTGTCTCCTTTCTCTACCATTTCACTGTGAATGGTCCCCGAGACTCATTCAGTGTGTGTTTCATCCCTCGAGCCTTGCTTATACTCCTAGCTTGTGAGCTATCACTCGTGTGGAAGAGATTCTTAAACCTCACACTTTTGCCATTCCTTTGCATTGAGAATTTAACATGTCAAAAACAAAACTCAACCGTGTCCTTCCCTAAACAAGCGACACTTGCTAACTTCTTCAACACCTAGGATTATTTCCCAAGGACCAGATAAAGAGACGCCCTTCTAGAAAGCATTTGCTGGCTGTTTCAAGAAGCTTCCTCTTTGAGAAATCCCTCAGCATTCACTAATACACTTGTGGGTATTAGTGCACAGGCCAGACACAGTGCTTACTACATAGCAGGTGCTCCCAGAGTAGTTACCGATCAATTCGTCATCAAATCCTCTTCTCCATACCTCTTAGATGGCCCCTTCTACCGCCTTTCCACAGCCACCATCTTAGTTTGAGAACTAAGCCCTGGATGATTGCATGTATAGATTGAGTGTGGACAGCTCGAATCACAAACCATGTGTGCAGGAACTTGCTAGGTATTGCATGATTCAGGGACATGGCAGCAAAATAGCTCCAAGGTGAGGGGAAGATACTACATGTAGATAGAGAAGTAGAAAAACACTCCTTTTGCAACTGACTCAGCTTTCTTTGCCTTCCTTCACTCAATTCACCCCAATAACCTAGGATGGAAAAACGATAACTCAGCAAATAATTTTCCTGAGGCACAAAGAAGTGGTTTCCTAGGAAGGCACCAATGTCTGATCTAAGTCACAATCTCTCATGCCAGAAAACGCTTCAAACTGGTCTCCATGCCTTCAACACCCACCGCCTTCAAGCTCCTAATTTCCAAAACACTTTACTCTAGCCGTTCCTGCAACTCAAATTATGAAGGCAGCTACTCAGCTTCCTGAGTTGAACTGAGGTCGCTCAACTTCGCACTTGGGACTGTCCACAGACACCTCAACACTTCTCCCTGCTGTGTAGGCCAGCGGGGAAAGGATGGGGTTCGGAGTGAGAACGTCTGAATCTTACTAACTGAATCTAATTGAATCTAATCGTACTAACATTACGTCTTACTAATTCACTTGTTCACTTAAAAAGAGAACACTGCTTACATCTCCCAGGATTCTTGTGAGGATGCAGGACATAATGCAAACAGTGCTTTGTAAACTTCAAACTGTTTGCCGTGAGCGCTGGAGTTCTTCACATGGTCCCTTACTTGGGTCGGGGCCCGGCCTCCTTAAGCAATTGTGAGAGGAACAGAATAAAGTTAATTTGTCTATAGGAAAAGATATTTTACTTCTTTCTTAATTTTTTTTAATGTTTATTTATTCTTTGAGAGAGAGAGAGAGAGAGAGAGCGAGCATGAGCAGGAGAGGGGCAGAGAGAGAGGGAGACACGGAATCCCAAGCAGGCTCCAGGCTCTGAGCTGTCAGCACAGAGCCCGACGCGGGGCTCGAACTCACGGACCAGGAGATCATGACCTGAGCGGAAGTCGGTCACTCAACCGACTGAGCCACCCAGGCGCCCCAAGATATTTTACTTCTATAAATGCAGTCCTAGAATTCCAATCGGCTGGATTACTATACACCCTAATGTTTTTCTGGAGACTCAGTATACTGTTAAAGAAATCTCCCATAAAAAATAACTTGACAAAGCCCTCATGTTTGCACCTAACACTAAAATGTTTGGCACCTACAGGAGATGCTGCAAAGAACTTCTACACAGAGCGCTAAAGATACAGATGTGATTTCCCAAATCCCTCTAATCTTGGCTCACATTTTACCTGTCAGGCTAAGTAGACAGTATTAGAACTGTAAAAACAGCAGCACTCAGTTCAAATTCTATCTCACCTCTCAGGTTATGGGAATGGATTATTTGCTCTGGTCTCAGAGGAAGAGTTTCTTTTAAATTTTATTGTCTGCCACAGCTTAAGGACACAAAAAGCTAAAAACTTTTTTAAAAGCCAAGAGTGCAATATTAAAATACATAATATTTATAATGTTTATTTGTTTTTGAGAGAAAGAGACAGAGCATGAGTGGGAGAGGGGCAGAGAGAGGGAGACACAGAATCTGAAACAGGCTCCAGGCTTTAAGCTGTCAGCACAGAGCCCGATGCGGGGCCCGAACTCATGAACTGTGACATCATGACCTGAGCCGACGTTGGACCCTTAACCGACTGAGCCACCCAGGTGACCCCATAATATTTACTTATAAATATAAATGTTGCCATATACCAAACTACTTACCAATGGAGGCAACCTCATCTGCCCAAATGTTGAAAGTGAGAGAAAACACTGGAGAACGTAGCCACAATCAATAAATCAATAACCTGTCAGCCCCCCTTTTTGCTACTGTGCTTTTATTTTCTTCCCTTCGGATTCTGGGAAGGAGGCCTTCTGGGATCCTGAGTAAATTTCATAAAAAATATTTGCCTTTTGCACACACAGCAAATACACATCCATACCTGGAGGACAGGTATGTCTGAAAGTGTAAGAATTAGGTAAAATGGTGCCACCTGGGGGCGCCTGGGTGGCTCAGTTGGTTAAGCTTCTGACTTTGGCTCAGGTCATGATCTCGCAGTTCTTGAGTTCAAGCCCCGCAACAGGCTCTGTGCTGAGAGCTCAGAGCCTGGAGCCTGCTTCAGATTCTGTCTCTCTCTCTCTCTCTGCCCCTCCCTGCTCGTGCTTTGTCTCTATCTCTCAAAAATAAATAAATGTAAAAAAAAAAAATTTTTTTTTAAATCACTTCCTGCCTCAAACCTTTGGATGGCTTTTCATGGTTTTCAGATGAAACTTCAAAATCCTTAGGTTAAAATGCAAGGCTCTCGAGATCTGGCCCCACTGGCCCTGCAGCTTGATTCTCTACAAGCCACTCCCACCCCTGACTCTACACACTGTGCTGTCTGGACCTTCTGCCTCTGAGCCTTTCCACGCGCTGTGCCCTCTGCCCAGAATGCCCTACCCTCTCCTCTCTTCACCTCAAATCGACTAGTTCTCTACAATATCCCGTAAAAGTCACTTTCTCCGAAAAGAACTTCCTTAATTCTCCAGTTGGGTCTTTAGGTCCTTCATCCAGGCTCCCACGAGCCCAGGCCTCCTCCTGTCACGTTCTCATGTGCTGCCATTGTTGCTTTACTCATCTGTCTGCCCCAGACTGACTCAAAGCTTCTTGGGGGACAGGGGGTTCCTCTTAACTCAGCTTTTACCTGCAGCACTCCATCTGTGTGAAACATACAAACGATCCCACTCATTTGTCTCCTCTGCTGCCTTTAGGAGAGAGCCCAAAGCCCCAGTTAGACTTCTCAGGGCTGCTCAGAAACTGCTAATGTATCCTCAGCTGCCACAGGGTCCCGCCCGTCCTTGACCATGCTCATTTCCACATTGCCACGCCTCTCCTCTCAGCAGAGGACTTTTACTACTCCACAGAGGGAAACACAAACAGAGAGCCATCGAGCGGGTCTACAGATTTAAGAACCCCACCAGATGCCCTCTCCTGATCAGACCTGCAAGGCCAGCCCTGGGCCCTGGATTCATTTCTTCCCGGTCTTTTTTTCCTGCCAAGTCACACTCTTTTTGCATCTTCACTCTTCCCCTTGTGTTCAAATACCCTAAAATCCACACCACCTTCCTCCAGTAAAAACAAACAAACAAAAAACACCAAAAAAAACTTAGCTTTGCTTTCCCCTGAAATTGCTATGCTCTTTTCCTCCCTTCAAATCTCTTAAAAATATCAAATCCATTTTTTTTTGCCTACTTCCCACTCACTCCTCAATCCATTCTCATTGGGTAGCCAGCCCTCTCTGAAACTGTTCTCCTCAAAGCCACCACGGATATCCTGCTTCCCAAATATAAAGGCTTTGTTCTTTGGTGTGTTTTTTTTAAATTTTTTTAAATGTTTATTTATTTTTGAGAGAGAGAGACAGAGCGTGAGTGGGGGAGGAGTAGAGAAAGAGGGAGTCACAGAATCCAAAGCAGGGTCCAGGCTCTGAGCTGTCAACACAGAGCCCAATGCGGGACTCGAGCCCACGAACCGTGAGATTATGACCCGAGTGGAAGTCAGACGCTTAACCGACTGAGCCACCCACGCGCCCCAAGGCTTCGTTCTTTGTATGAACTGTGTACTATCTGATTCTGACCGCTCTTCTGGAGATCTTCCTCCTTTTTTTTGTGAGTCTTTTTGACCCTCTGGCTGCTCCATCTCGAGCTCCTTGGCTGCCTTTTACTTCCCCAGAATTCTATCCTTAGTCCTCTCCATCCCTACAGACTTCCTTTTGTGGGAATTCAACAGAACTGCCAAGTCCAGTTCCACATCACCTCCCTCTCCTGGCCTTTCGGGCAGACTGGCTATGTGGGAGAATGCCAGGCCCGTGTCAGCCATATTAGTTTCCTATTGCTGCCATGACAAATTACCACAGATTTAGTGGTTTAAAACAATACAAACTTTTATCTACCGGTTCTGGAGGACAAAAGCCCCAAATGGGTGTCACTTGGCTAAAACCAAGGTGTTGGCAGGGTTTCGTTTGTTTGTTCGTTTTCTGTAGGCCCCCCGGAAGAAACTGTTCCCTTGCCTTCGCCAGCTTCGCGAGGCCACGCTGGTTCAAATCTCTTTCTGAAACGGACCTGACTTTCTTGTCTCCCAGTTTCACTTCTAAGGGCCCTTGTGATTACACAGGCCCTACCGAGATACTCCAGAATAACCACATCTCAAGGTCAGCTGGATAGCAAGCTTAATTCCACCTGCAACCTTAGTTTCCCTTTGCCTTGTAACATAACACATCCAATAGGTTGCTGGTACTAGGACGGGGAGATCTCCGGGAGCGGGGTAGAGGAGGCATTATTCTGCCTACCACATCAGCTAGACTGGACAAAGAAAGAAAAGGCAAATATGTAAATGATAGTGGGGACTTTCACGAAGCTCCAGCTGGCCTAACACAGAGCCAAGGTGAGAACGGTGCAGAATGGCAAACGAGTTGCGGGAAGAACTGAACGAGGGATACAAAAGGACAACATGAAACTCTAGGTTTCAAAAAGGCAATTCGGCTGTACTTTACAGGACAGCTCGTGTTTGTCTCTGAAGTCTCCTCACGCTAAAATGATCATTTCTACTTCTGGAGGCTTCCCGTACCGATCCCTGAACTCAGAATCCTTTGACGAGTCTGGGGATATCTGCCAACCCTCCCCAAATTCCTCAGGAACTTTAAAATTATGAAGGCAAATAATTTTTACTACGCAAAAATGGCCCTAGACGTCATGCTCAATCTCGCTCACAATCCACAAAATGCGAATTAAACCTACTGGGGGATACCACTTCTCACACATCAGGTCTGCCAAGACTCCAAAAGTCTGACAATACATTCAGATGGGCAAGCCATGGGGAAACAGACATACCTGCATATCGCTGATGGGGATGCCAAAGTGTTCAACTCTTGTGGAATTTGGCAATACTTGACAAAACTATACCTGCATTTACCTTTTGGCCCGGCACTCCCACCTCTAGAATTGCATCCTGAAGATACGCTTCCAACAACAGGAAAGTACAGAAGCACAAGACAGTTCATTGTCGCATAGTTTGTAATGTTTCCAAGCTAGATGCTCATACATACGAATATGCTTGAATAAACCAGGGCACTTTTTGCACAGCGGAGCACTTACTACGTACCTGAATAGCAGTATGACAAAGAGCTGCTAGAGTCTACGGCCACACCACCCTGAACGCGCCCGATCTCGTCTGATCTCGGAAGCTAAGCAGGGTCAGGCCTGGTTAGTGCTTGGATGGGAGACAGAGAGCTGCTAGGGTGATAAGGTGTGATTTCAAGGACATATTATTGAGTAAACAGAAGCTCTGTCACCTAAAACTAGCTATAGTGTGGTACCTTGTCTGTAAAAAAGAAGGGTAAATAAGAGAATACCCATGTATATGTTTATTTTTGCAAAAAGAAACTGCAGAAGAATAAGCCAGACACTAGCGAGATTGGTTGTCTATAGCGGTGGGTGGGAAGAGAGCAGAAATAAAAGGGGGAAGAGCAGTGATGCAGTTTTAAATATACCCTTTGTATAGTTTTGATTTGGGGAACCATGTTAATGTCTTACATAAAATATGCAAAAGAATGTTTTTTACATAAGATGAAATGAAGAATGGGGGGGCATCCCTAAAATCGAAAAATAAAAAACACCTAATGGTATTCTTTTGTGTGTGTGTGTGTGTGTGTAAAATTCTTTTCTGCTTTTTTTTTAAAGTTTTATTTATTCATTGAGAGAGAGAGAGCAAGCACAGGCAAGGTAGGAGCAGAGAGGAGACACAGAATCCCAAGCAGTCTCAGCACCGTCAGTGTAGAGTCCAATGTGGGGCTCGAACTCACAAACCGTGAGATCATGACCTGAGCCTAAATCAAGAGTCAGACACTTAACCAACTACTCCACCCAGGTGCCCTAATTGTATTCTAAATGAAGACTAACCACATTGATGCAGGGGGAGAAAATTCAACCCAAGTAGCTTTTTTTTCAAGTAACTTTTTTGTGTGTGTCGTTAGATTTATCTATTTATTTTTTAATATGAAATTTATTGTCAAATTGGTTTCCATACAACACCCAGAGCTCCTCCCAACAGGTGCCCTCCTCAATGCCCATCACCCACCCTTCCCTTCCTCCCACTCCCCATCAACCCTTAGTTTATTCTCAGTTTTTAAATTTTTTTTTTTAACGTTTATTTATTGAGACAGAGACAGAGCATGAACGGGGGAGGGTCAGAGAGAGGGAGACACAGACTCTGAAACAGGCTCCAGGCTCTGAGCTGTCAGCACAGAGCCCGACGCGGGGCTCGAACTCACGGACCACGAGATCATGACCTGAGCCGAAGTCGGCCGCTTAAATGACTGAGCCACCCAGGCGCCCCTATTCTCAGTTTTTAAGAGTCTCTTATGGTTTGGCTCTCTCCCTAATTTTTTTCTTTTCCTTCCCCTCCCCCATCAAGTAACTTTTTTTTTTTTTTCAATGTTTTTTTTTTATTTATTTTTGGGACAGAGAGAGACAGAGCATGAACGGGGGAGGGGCAGAGAGAGAGGGAGACACAGAATCGGAAACAGGCTCCAGGCTCTGAGCCATCAGCCCAGAGCCCGACGCAGGGCTCGAACTCACGGACCGCGAGATCGTGACCTGGCTGAAGTCGGAGGCTTAACCGACTGCGCCACCCAGGCGCCCCATAACTTTTTTTTTTAAACAACTTTGTTAACATATAATTCACATATCCTAAAATTTACCTGAAATATACAATTAAGTGATTTTTTATTATATTTAGCATTGTGCAACCAACATCACAATCTTTATTTTTATTTTTTTATTTTTTTTTAAATTGTTTTTTAACGTTTATTTATTTTTGAGACAGAGAGAGACAGAGCATGAACGGGGGAGGGTCAGAGAGAGAGGGAGACACAGAATCTGAAACAGGCTCCAGGCTCTGAGCAGTCAGCACAGAGCCCAACGCAGGGCTCAAACTCACATACCGCGAGATCGTGACCTGAGCCAAAGTCAGACGCTTAACCGACTGAGCCACCCAGGCGCCCCACAATCTTTATTTTTAAATGTTTGTTTATTTTGAGAGAGAGAGAGAGAGAGAGAGAGAGAGAGAGAGAGAGAGAAAGCACAAGCAGAGGAGGGGCAGAGAGAGAAAGAGGGAGAGAGAGGAGAGAGAATCCCAAGGCAGGCTCCATGCTGTCAGCACAGAGCTTGACATGGGCTTGATCTCATGAACCACGAGATCATGATCTGAGCTGAAATCAAGAGTCAGATACTTAACTGCCTGAGCTACCGGTGCCCCCAACGCAATCTATTTAAAAAATTTTTTTCATTACCCCCTGAAAAGCCTCTGTAACCATTAGTAGTCACTCCCTATTTTCCTTCCACTGTCTCACAGCCTCAGGCAACCACTAATCTATTTTATTTTTTAAAATTTATGGTTTTAATTTTATTATTTTTTTATTTTAGAGAGAGTGAGTGAGCATAAGCAGGGGAGAGGTGCAGAGGCAGGAGAGACGGGGTGGGGTGGGGGGAGAGAATATTTTAAGCAGGCCCCACACTCAGCGTAGAGCCCAATGCAGGACTCAATTCCATGACCCTGGGATTATGACCTGAGCTGAAACCAAGAGTTGGACGCTCAACCAACTGAGCCACCCAGGCAGCTCTCTATTTTCCATCTCTATAGATTTTTTTATTCTGGGTATTTCATAAAAATGGAATCACACAATATATGGTCTTTTATAACAGGCTTCTTTCACTTAGCATGTTTCAAGGCTCATCTATGGTATAGCACATATCAGTACTTCATTTCTTTTTATGGCCAAATAATTTTCCATTGTACAGCTATATCACATTTTCTTTCTTTTTTTTTTTTTTTGTTAAATATAATTTTATTGTCAAGGTAGCTAACATACAGTGTATACAGTGTGCTCTTGGCTTCAGGAGTAGATTCCCATGATTCATCGCTTCCATACAACACCCAGTGCTCATTCCAACAAGTGCCCTCCTCAATGCCATCACTCATTTCCCCCTCTCTCCCACCCTTCCCCATCAACCCTCAAGTTTGTTCTCTGCATTTAAGAGTCTCTTATGGTTTGCCTCCCTCACATTTTATTTTTCCATCAAATGATGGATGTTTGGGTTGTTTCCATTTATTGGCTACTAAGAACAATGATGCTGTGGACATCTGCCCACGAGTTTTTGTGTAGAAATGTGTTTTCATTCCAAATGATTTTTGAAGACAGTATTTTGACCATTTTCCCTCTGACAAAAAAGAACTATAAAAAAATATTTAATGGGCTTGTTTTTCACAGAGGTATGGGTTAGAAAATCTGAAATGAATTTTTGTGTACTCTAGAATTAAGCAAATAAGTAAGTATCCTAAAGATAGCAGGAGCCAGGTCTCCCACAGAGAAAGGTATCACAAATAATGAAAAGGGAAGACTAGAATGAATCCTGTGGAGTTGGGTTGAATTTGGAGATCTTACTACAAACTCATGATTTTAGTATAGATAGGTACATAGGAAGAGAAACAGACATAGATATAAATCCTAATTCTGCCTACTGAGAGAGGGCTTAGAAGGAATGACACTCCAGGAACAATGAGCACTTCTAATGCCTGGAACGTGGTTTCTAAATATCATTCTCTACTAAAATGAATCAGGGCTCCTTAAAGAAGTGGCTGATTTCAGAGCTGGGGCAGAAAAAGTACAAGTTTAGCCTGGAACATCTTGTTATGCCAGGATAGAAAGAAGAATGTTTGAAGAATGATGGGGTCATGTCAATAGGAGCCAATAGAAGCCAGCCTGAAGGGGCTCCCATTAGACAAATCTGGGACAGTTTGACCATCAAAATAAATAACGGTGGTGATGGATAAGCACTGAATAAAATAGAAATTCACGAGACCAAACTGATATAAATAAATGAATAATAGGAAAGAAGGAGAAGCAATTCCTTATATTAGAGTGCCAACTGAAAAATGTAAAAAGAATGATGTATTTAGAAAATTATCATCTGGCAAACATAATATTAATTGATTCAGGCAAGGATCATAAATGGATGCTGAAGTTAATGAGTAAAAGCCTGATACATAACAGTGTATTTGCATAATATTAAAGTACCTCCTCACAAAATACTCATTATGAATAAAGGGAAAAAAGAGGAACTTTACAGTGTAGAAACTGGCAGACCCCACCTTAATCCAAATGCTCAAAACTGTGGCGTGCCAGAGTCAACTCACCCCAACTCAGGGGCAGCACGTCTCTTCCCAACTTTGTGTTCAGTGATGACATAACAGTAGCTTGAAATTGGCCATTTACAAGTGGAAAGTGACAAATATTACAAGTCAGGGCTTCTCTTCCTCTGGATAACCAGCTGTTAGACATTTATCAGCATAACAGTGGATCAGAGTTACTGCCACCAGACGAACTAAGTTATGTGCCTCCGGATACTGCACACCAAGAACACAGCATCACTCTGCCAAAAATGTATAACCACAACCTAATGATGAGAAAGTATCAGCAAAAAACTAAATTGGGAGACATCCTACAAAATAAGTGGCCTGTGTTAGCAAAATATCAGGGTCATGAAAGACAAAAGAAGATTTTGATGGTTAATTTTACATGTCAACTTGACTGGGCTAAGGGATGCCCAGATAGCTGGTAAAACCTTATTTCTGGGTGTGTTTGTGAGGGTGTTTCCAGAAGAGATTATTAGCATTTGAGCTGGTAGACCAATAAAGAGCACCGTCGCCAATGCAGCAGAGTATTATCAAATCCACTGAGGGCCTGAACAGGACAAAAAGGCAGAGGAAGGGTGAATGTGTTCTCTGCCTGAGCAGGAACATCCATCTTCTGCCCTCAGACATCACTGCTCCCGGTTCTCAGGCCTTTGGGGTTGGATAAGGACTTACACCATTGCGAGGTTGCAGATGGCAGATCATGAGACTTCTCAGCTCCCACAACCACATGAGCCAATTCCTATAGTAAATTTCTTCATATATAAGTATATATACATGAATATATGCATACGGAGATATGCAAGCTCATATATATATACACATACATGTATGTGTGTGCGTATACGTGTGTAAGTATATATATGTGTATATATATCTCCTGTTGGTTCTGTTTCTCTGGAGAATCTTGACTAATACAACGACTAAGGAAATGTTTCAGATTAGAGGGGGGGATAAAGCGACTTGACAACCAAAGGCAGTATGTAATCCTGATTGAATCTTAGCCTAGAAAAAAAATGTTTGCTATTAAGGTCATCACTGGGACCTTAACTGCTGAAATATGAATAAAATCTTTAGATTATAGTATTATAACAAAACTAGCATCCTGATTTTGACCATGGTACTATGGTTACATAAAAGGATGCCCCAAATGCATACAAAAGTTTTTAGGGGTTGGGGCGCATCAGTATATGACTCACTCTCAGATGGGTCTCAGGAAGAAAGGAAGGAAGGGAGAAATTTTCGTTGAGAAAAATGATAAAGCAAATGTGGCTAAATGTTAACAAAAGGCAAGCTGGGTGTCGGACATCCAATTTTTTGTACTATTCTGGGCACTTCTCTGTAAATTCGAAATTACTTAAAAGTTTAAAGCCATAAGGAAAAAACCGTGAACGCTACCTGGTGCTCTGCGCTCATCTTTGTGGATGCAGTCAGAAGGAGACGGTGAGCCAGGACTTTTCCGAGGCCTCGAGCACCCAAAGGCTGCGGGGTCACAACAGAAGCAAAAGCAGCGTCCACCACCGACCAGCCCGGGGAGCCACAGAAGGCTCAGGCTCCCGGCACAGGCGCAGGACAACAGCTCCCTCAGCACCTTCCTGCGCCTATCGGGCTCTCACATTGGCCGGGGGCTTGGTGACGTCAAGTGCTTTACAGCCTGGTGCTCAAGCTGCTCGAGGCTCTGCGGGAGCCTCAGGTGTGAGGGCCTCGCCTCCAGGTGACCCCAGGTGCAGGCTCGTGGCATCTCAGCCAGGGATCTGGGCCACAGTGGGCGCCCCTTTAGCAAGTGCATATTCTTTTTTCTTTTTAATGTTTGTTTAATTGATTAATTAATTTTTGAGAGACCGAGTGTGAGTGGGGGAAGGGTAGAGAGAGAGGGAGACAGAATCTGAAGCCCACTGCAGGCTCTGAACTGATGGGGGGGTGGGGGGGCCCTGAACCCAGGAACCAGGAGATCATGACCCGATCTGAAGTGGGAGGCTTAACCGACTGAGCCACCCAGGCGCCCCCAGAGTCGTTAAAGACAAGACTCTCAGCCTCAGATGGTTAACATCCACCCCCGCCCAAGCCCAATGTTGTAGCCACGGGCCCACTTTCCTCTTGATTTGGGGTCCTGGTTTCAGGTAGTGGGGACTCACAGCCATGGAGAGAAGTTGGGAGCTCCCTGTGAAGGCAGAATTCAGTAAAAGCATCTTCTTCAAAATCCTTAACGTTTCCTTAGTGCTGTCTTCAAAACCCCCAATGTTTGTGGTGCAGGTGGTGTTAGTAAATTTCCAGCGGGGGAGGTGGAAACCTTGGCAATACCAGCTGGCCACGCCCCCCCTGGGGCGGGGGCGGGGGCGAGCAGGTTGTTTCTGGGCTTTCTCATGATCAATTCGTAGGAAATTGCACATAAATGTGTCTCAGCCTTTCAAAGCCTGTTCTGATCCACAGCTTCCTGCTCAAGGAGCACTGGGACAGGCAGCAGGTGGTGGGGTACGCCAAAGGTATGGTGCTTCTGCCGCTTACCGGGTTCCATTTTCCGATGAAAGCCGATTTATAGGATGAAGCCATGGTATTTGAATTTTGAGGTAAAAAAAGTGGGTGGTGCAGATAACAGACTGAGGTGCTGCTAAGCCATGTTGATGACTGTGAGTTTCCTCATTCCTGTATAGACAAGGAGGATTATTTCCACTGTGTCAATGATTTTATAGGGCTCTGCACATTCTGAAGAATTGGAATGATCATTCTGCCATCAGCTGTGAATCGGGAAGTAATTCTGCGTATGTGGCACTGCCATCATTCTTTAAAATGTTTTGTAAAAGCATTGTCTTCCTGTTTGTGGAAGAAGTTTTGAGATTCCCCATGTTCTCAAATGCTGAGCAGTGAAAGGAGACTGAATAACCCAGTTATGATCTGTGTCTTCATTCTGTATTCACGGAATCTGATTATCATCACTTCTCTTTTTCTTTTACCCCCTACCCCCAAACAAGATGAAAGGATTCCATAATGAAAAGGGTGAAGGAAACAGGACTGTTTATTTCAATGGAGCAAGCAGGCAGATCAAGCAAACTGAAAACACATAATCGACAATGTATTGGGAGAGGGTAAATGGATTTTTAATGATTCACAGCAACCACATTTATCCCCTACTGTTACTAGAGAGAAAAATGTCTTCAGATAACCAGTGGTCAGCAGATGGGGAGGAAAGCCCACTCTCACGACTGATTAGGAAATCTAGAGACTCCCCCTTTGTCCCCGTAGGTAAGTACAAGCCTTGACTGGACACTGGAGAACTGTCAATAATAATAATAATGCCTTACCCAGTATCTTTGAGAATGGAGATGTTTTACATCATTGAACTTTTAAGATAACTGAAGCTAAGCCTCTCTAAGTAGAAGTTAAACTTTCAGAACAGTTTCTAGTAGATGGCAAATCCCCAGTAAATGTTAGCTATTTTTATTACGAAGCTTCAAATCTTACTTAACTCCTCTTCATTCGAGGTCTATCTCGAATTCCTAGTTCCCAGCCACTCTAACTGGAGTTGAATGAACTTTAACACTTCTATGATGACTAGATCATTAGCAGCACCAGTTTATTACATTGAAAGTCTAAGAGTGACTACTGAGATGTGTATGTCTCTTTCTGTTCTAACTCCAACCTTTAAACTCTTGTGTCTGATGTTTATAGATTTTTCTGTCTCTTCCATTAATGTTGAGTGCAATCAAAAACTTCTGCTTCTAGTATTCTGTGGCACCAGAAGCTAGCTACCCAAGTTTAAAAGAACTGTGAGTCAATTCAGAGTAAAGAAGCTCTGAATGAAAAAGCCTAGGCCTACCTACTTGTCTGTACACTTGAGAGCGTGAACTTTGTGATGTTCATGTTCAATGGCCCTTTTTGCTGGTTTCCTGAAGTGTTCCAGATGTTGAGGTTGATGGTTAAATAAACTCTAGATTAAAGAAGTGGTATTATAATTAGACCTGGAGGCTTAGCCTGTTTGTCTTTTCCCGACACAGACTTAATATGCCTACATTTAGAACAAATACTATATGTAAGTGGACTTAGACAGACACACACACACACACACACACACACACACACACACAATCTAAACACCAATATTATGTTTTAAAATCTAAGTTTTCTCTTTCTTCTTTTGGATGCTTTAGCTGATGCAAGTATTATTATTGTATACTGCAGCCATGCCTCTTGCCTGGTGTTCATTTGGTCTGGAAGCTATTAAAATAACTTATTTAAATGAGACTTACATTATGTAAGTTACACTGACATAGGTGATTAATTCCCTAAAACCTCCTGAATAGGTATATCATTGGGTTTCTGTTACCACTGCAAATCTAGCAACCTCATGTCATTATTCACATATTAAAAAGAATCAAAATTTTACTTTATACTAATATGCTGTTTATACATTTAATTTCATTTGATTAAAACTTGATAATAGCACCTACAAGAAATGGAAGCAAATAATGTTATAGTGATTCATCTTCCTTAGCATTTTTAACTGGAAAAACAATTCAAGAACTTGTTGCCACTTGAACAGATCACTATCATGAATAGAGAGATTAATCGCTGTGCCCACTGCAAATTAAATAATTTTTCCAGAGACATTTAGGGTGATTAAAGTAGTAAGATAAAAGTGTTTCCAGCTAAATTCAATTACATATAAACTACACAGAGACACTACATGGAAAACAGTAAAGGTTCTGACTTTAATCTCCAAAAGAAACAAAACCAATTTAACTAAGAACAGAGCCTTGATTTGATAAGGGAAGAGAATCAAGTTTTTGCTAGAAAAATAAATGACAAAATCTGAATATATATTATTGAATAGTTTGTTTAGCTATTGTTATTTTAATAATATCTACTATATATTTCCTGCTGCAGGGAGTGAGCTGTGCCGAAAACTCACAAAACATTTGTATTTATCTTCAACAACTTCCATCATTAAATATATCTATAAAGAGATATATTTACATTCCACCAATAAATATTTTTATTGTCTTCAACAACTTCCATCATTAAATATAAGTAGATATATTTCCATTCCATCAATAAATACAATCTATATTGCTTAAAATTATTTTATGATCATTGTTAAGGTCTCTGCACACATTATACATATTGAAACTCCTTGCTATGCTTATAATTTTTTTCGTAGCTATGGCAGTTCTTCCTCTGTTTGGGACATTTGGGTTGTTCAGGTTTTCTTCATACATAGTGTAGCCATAAACATCTTTGTGTCAACTTCTTGACGTTTCTTTTGCTTATTTCCTTGGAGTATGAATTTTTAGGGCAGGAAGTACATCTGATTTAACACCCCTTATTATATATTTCCAGAAATCTTTATAGAGTTGGCTAAACTCACAGAGCTTTCAGCATTGTACCTGTTTCTCAACATGTCTGCCACTATTCTATTATTACTTGTTTTTTGCTGTTTTTGTCATTTTAATTTTGATTTCATTTGCTAATCGGCCTACAAAATATACGTGTCAATGCAATTACTCTCTTACTTCCACTTATTAAATGGATTCTGAAAGAATAAATATATCCTCACCCACCTACAGAGGCATACATGTGCCAACATAACTAATCAAAATTTGCTATCCTACATAAATACCAACTGAATTTCCATGTATTAACAACATACAGAAACTGAAATTAAAAACATAACCTCATTTACAGTCACTCCAAAGGCAATGAAATGCTTAGATATATGCTTAACAAAACATACATGCAATCTGTATGCTGAAAATTATAAAATGTTAATGAAAGAATTAAAAAAGGACCTAAATAAACGTAAAGACCACAGGTAGTATTGTGTTCATGGATTGGAAGACTCTCCCCAAATTGATCTACATGTTTGTGTACTTCCCATCAAAATCCCAGTAAGTTTTTTTGTAGATAAGACATGCTTACTCCAAAATTTACATGTAAAGGGGTGCCTGGGTGACTTAGTCAGTTGGGCTCTGATTCTTGATTTTGGCTCAGGTCATGATCTCTGGGTTTGTGAGTTTGAACCCCACGTCGTTGGGATTTTCTCTCTCTCAAAAATAAATACACTTAAAAAAAATTTTTTTTAGGGACACCTGGGTGGCTCAGTAGGTTAAGCGTCCGACTTTGGCTCAGGTCGTGAGCTCACGGTTCATGCGTTTGAGTCCCGTGTCAGGCTCTGTGCTGACAGCTCGGAGCCTGGAGCCTGCTTTGGGTTCTGTGTCTCCCTCTCTCTTTGCCCCTCCCCTGCTCACACTCTGTCTCTCTCTCTCTCTCAAAAATAAATAAACATTAAAAATTCGTTTTTAAAAATTGTTTTTAAAAATTGTTTTAAAAATAGTTTTAAAAAGTCAATAAAAAATAAAATTTACAAGTAAAGGCAGAAGTCCTAAAGTGGCTAAAACATTAAAAAACAAGGATAAAGTGGGAGAAATCACTCTACCTGATATGGAGGCTTACTACATAGCTACACTAATCAAGACAGTGTGGTGTTGATGGAGGGACAGATACACAGACCAACAACATAGGAGAGAAAACCCAAAAAATAGACCCATGTTTTCATTATGCAAAAGTTTTCTTTATTCTTATGTCAAAATGGCATTTTGTCCTTATCATTTTCTCTTAAGTCTATTTTACCCTCTTTTAGATGTTACAAATATGCTATTCCTCTTTGTTTTTATTGGTGTTTTTGTTTTGTTTTTACATTTAATTCTAACTCCTGCAGAATTTTTTTTGGAGGGTCTGCTGTGAGATACAAATCCAAATTAGTTCTTTATACCAACAAATTGTAGCGATGGAATTTATTAAATAATTACTCCTTTATCTGTTATTTGGTTATTTTGATTTGTCATGAATTCTCAGTGTTCTCACAGTGTTTTAAATCTGTTTCTAGAACGTTTCCTATTCAGTTGATTGGTTTTCTGTCTTAGAGCCAATTACATAGGATCTTGGTTGTCACAGCAGCATATTCACCCCTTGACACTGGTAGGGAATACAAAAATATTTGCCCTTCTGGAGTCTCCTAGAGTCATAGTTCTTTTTGGAGTCACACACTTCCTGTGCAAATATTCATACCTTTCCATGTCTCATTACAATTCAAATATCTCATTTTTACAGAAGATCAAAAATGTTCTCATTTTACTAGATTTACTCCTTATTTGATAACAAGTAGACAGGAGTAAAGGCAAACATTCGAAAGCTATGGATGCTGGGATGTTTGTTGTTGGTTCACTCACTGGCTAAAGTGACTTGCCCCAGATAAAAGTCTCTCAGCATGCACAATCTGAAATCATGCCTCAGGAAAAAAAGAGAAATTACTACACTCTATGATTCGGGGTTTTCTGGGAAGAGTCAAAAACTGCAAATATTGAATCCATAAATGTTAAGGGTCTCTTTAAAAAATCTGTGGATCAAATCCAGCATGGTTCTTTTTAAAGTATTCTCTGGTATCTTGCCTGTTTATCTTCCAAGTACTGATCCTTTGGACAGTCTTATTCAGCTCTCTAAATGTTGGGGATTCTAGCCTACTATTTACATAACCTCTACTTTTTTCTTTAACAGGAATAGCAGGCTTTATGACTGTCGTGTCCTATGGTCTTTACACGTTAAAGTACAGAAGGGATCAGAAAATGTCCATTCATCTTATTCACATGAGAGTTGCTGCCCAAGGATGTGTTGTAGGAGCTGTGACTCTAGGTAACCTGCTTAATTTGTATCTTGTGCTGTCTTTGTGAGTATTTTTATTTATTTTATTCAATCATATTGGAAAATGAAAATTGGGTTAAGATGATATCATGGAGGAGGAATGGTAAGAAAGACCATGAACTCCACTTGGTTGAAGTTGCTTCCCCATAATAGGCTTAATTTCTTGGTATTTTAAGCACTGAAAAAAAAACAACCAGTAGACAAAAAGTACAAACATCCAGTTATAAAATAAATAAGTGCTGGGGATGTCATGTACATATTGGTGACTATAGTTCATAATACGGTTTTGCATATTTGAAAGTTGCTGAGAGTAGAGAGTAGATCTTCAAAGTTCTCATCACAGGAAAAAAATTCTGTAAGTATTCATGGTTACAGACGTTAACTAGGCTTACTGTAGTGATCATTACAACATATAGAAATAACAAATCATTGTTGTACACCTGAAACTAATATAATGTTATAGGTCAATTATAACTCAGTTTAAAACAGAGGGGGTACCTGGGTAGCTCCGTCACTTGACAGTCTGACCCTTAATTTCGGCTCAGGTCATGATCTCACGTTTTGCGAGATCGATCCCTACACTGGGCTCTGTACTGACAGCGTGGCACCTGCTTGGGGTTCTCTCTCTCCCTCTGCCCCTCCCC